>NC_090437.1:578901059-579205459 GCF_031143425.1 Pleurodeles waltl
CGACAGATGCTGTCACCCTAACGCACCACAACATTGCTGCAGGCTTAATCACGATCTGGCATAAATGTTGTGGTGAGTGTCCAGCTGGGCCAGCGGGCAAAAATGCTGTTTTCTCCCACTGGGCCAGCAGAACACTCCTAATATGGTGGGCAAAAGACCTCCAGTACTAGCAGTCTTTTGCCTGCAGCGGCTTTGGCGGTCCTGTGAAAGGACCGTCAAAATCGTAAAGAGGCCCACAGTATCCCTATCTGCTGGTATGTCCCAACCTATGTCACAGTCATGACATCACAAAACATACACTCATGAGAAGTAGCTGTGGATGGAATCTTCTCGCAAGTAACCCTTTTCTCTTCACCACTGTCATTCTTACTTGCCATTTCAGGATTCTCACCCGGTGACACTGCAAGCTCCCCCTCCTCTGGGATGTTCTGGATATTCCTCCGCAGGATGATGTTGTGGAGCATGCAGCATGCACAGTGATCTGACACACATTCCCTAGTGAGTAGAGGAGGGCTCCATCAGAACTGTCCAGACACCTAAATCTGGCCTTTGGGAGCCGAAAAGCCTGCTCCACTGACCTCCGTGTTCTTCCATGGGCCTCACTGAAGCAGACTTCCCCTGGCGTAGCTGAATTCCTCAGCGGCGCCAAAAACCAAGGACAGTTTGGCTATGCTGAGTCTCCTGTTAAGGAATGGGACATAATTGTACCAATAAGTCCCACGCTTCATGACTGTAGCATCTGACATTGCTCACACACGATCAGGACATATGTGAGTTTCCAACCAGCCAGGCCCTCTCTGGATGCAGTTGTGACATTAGCTGGGATATGGTGCTGTTTTGCATTATGAAGGGAGCATGTGCAGATCCCGGGTAATGGGCTCACACATGCGAGATGTAGAGATCCACCAAAGAGACAACTTGCACCTTGATGGAATAGAAGTACTTCCTGTTGCAATAGACTTGTTTAGTGGTCTGCAGTAGCACCAAGCCAACATGTTTGCCATCAATGGCTGCCACCACAGGTGGGAGGCTGGCAAAAACATAAAGGTCAGCCTTCTCATTCGCTAAATCCTCACATCATGGAAACTTGAATGTTAATGTGTTTCATAGTCAAACACATTAACATTATATGTGATGAACTGTAGTTGTGAGAATGATTTTAGTTGAGTGTTTTGGATAAAGCTAGAAAGCCAGTACTCTGCAATACTCATCCAAAGGCTGCTTGATGAGTTAGATTTTGATGCGTCCCGCATTGATGGTGTTGCTTTGTTTGTGTCAGTTTTCTTGCAATGTACTTTATTTTCCAGATGCTTGCTATGTGAAGTGTGTCATATGTATGGTTTCAAGCCTATTCTCCTTGTTTTGCTTGTTGTACAGGTACCTTCACCATGACATCTCCATTTGGTCATTTCAGAGTTGTGACATTGGCAGGTATGTGATGCTGTTCTGACATACGAAGTGGACATGGAGTGTTCCAGGTAATGAAGGTTATAGAGTTTTGGTGTATGAGACCTGTGTCGAGACAGCTTGCACAGTGTTTGGGTGGAAGGTCAGAAGTGCCCATTGGACTTGTTTTGGATGCTGCGTGGGCCTGATGAATCACTAGATAATGATGGCTCTGTGACAAGGAACTGTCATACTGATATCTGTCTGTACATTGGATTATGTTATGTCAATTTACTTTGGTGTTGTATGTTATAAGGATTAAGGTGCTGACATAAACCACATAAATGTTTGTGTATTCTATAGGACAATGTCTGGCAAATCCTTCCCAACCGTGGTTTGGAGGTCTGCACCTGTGAACATGTTCCTTTTCTCACTATGAGTCAATTATTTTGGATTTCAAATAATCCTGACAGATTGACAGCCAGCCTATGTGCTGCACACTGTAATTAAACTTTTAGTTTGAGCAGACACTCATACGTTTGTGTTTGTGTGAGAGGGTTTTAAACCTGAGCTGGAAACAGTCTACATGCAACATATCCCATCTTGGGCAAGTAGCTTGGATCATCCTTGTATTGTTCACATTGTCTGACAGATCTATAATGCTAAATATGAAATCAAAATCAGCAGACAAAGAATCAGTGAAGGGTGATTATATTGTGCGGCTGTGACTAACAGAAAATATACATGACATGATTCAACAAAAGATTAAATGTGAAGGGGGTGAATTAAATTATTGGAGTAGATGTCACACCTTTGGGAGTTCAAAGTCCAGACTACTCCTCCCATTGTAAATGGTAGGTTGTTGAAGATCAGTCCAGAGTGAATATGTAACATGCAAAGGAGATCCTTAAAGAAGAGGGTTATTACTGGCAGTGGTTGGTGTCTTGCTATCTGCACTTCTTGGAGTCTTTGCTAGATAATCCCCCCTTACGTGGGGGGGGGGTAAGTCTGCTGCTACATAGGCATGGGTGACTGGGCCTTAGTGTTACTTTGGCAGGGACTCCCAGTGGTTGGCCTCCATGTTGGTGGGCCTCCTGTTGATTGGCCATAATAAGAGGTAGACTGTTGTTGAAAAGCCATGCTCAGAGTGGCATGTATATCCCTCAACACCCGTGTTAGGGAGGCCATGTTGTTATTGTGGGCCTCCATCTGTTCCAACTTGTCCCTATGCATATCCCTCTGCAGCTGCTTGATTTTCCAGGGTTGGACAAAAACCTGGCAAATCATGCCTTGGGACTCCTGATAGACCCCCAAAATGTGGCTGATTGTGTCCTGGACAAGAGCAGCCCCAGTGGCATATCCCGACTGGCCAATATAATGGCTCCCACGTACACTACCTCGACAGGCCTGTGCCCTTGAAACAGAGTTCGCCTTCAGCTTGTTCCTGGACCCTTATTGTCCAAAGTGTTGCACTGCACCTCAGGATCCAGGACCTGGGGGCACCAGATGGTAGAGACTGAGCTCAGGACACAGGTTGGTGGAAGAATGGCTGCCTGTGATGGTAACGGAACAGGGCTGGGAGATGACATTGTGGGCAAAGCGCGACTCAATGTTTCCTTCTGACCAGGTTGCCAAGATGGGCCAGATACATTATACACCTTCAGATGTCGAGGAGTGTTCTCGTAAGTGAGGGCTTCATCCAGGGGGGGTAGTGTCAGTCTGTTCCATGGGCTCCGTGTGCCCATCGGCAGATCCAACCTGGTGATTTACATTGTTACTGGCTGTTGTGCAACATCTACCATCAACAGTTTAGAGTTAAAGGGAGCTTGAACAAAGTTGAGTTATAGTTAAACCAGTTGTGGCAAGAATTCATAGTATTGGATGAGTTGACATGGCATGTGTGAAACATGCCAACCCATTTAGACTCAAGCAGCTGGTGAGATGTGCAGATCAGTTGCACTTCAGAGGATGGCCTGAGAATGACATCCTGCCACCAGTGCAGCCAAAACAGTAGATGGACAAGATATGGATTTGACCATATGGAGGTCTGGTTGAGTGGGTTGCACATGCGAGTGGAGTCATCATGTGCACAGTGCTGGGTCAATGTGTCTGCTGGAGATATCATATGCACAGTGCTGGGTCAATGTGTCTGCTGGTGCTATCAATGTGGTGATGCATCTTATGAACTTAGGTATGCTCTTTGTAGGCACTGGGTAAGCTGTCCTCAATAGTGTCATCTTGGGTTAGCAAGTCAAAATGAAGCTAGGTAGACAGACATGTCTCTGATTTGAGCATGATCTGTGCTTGCTCACTCTCAGGTGACTACACTTCATTTGTGAGTTGTCAAACAGGTGTATATGGACAAGAGGACACTGTGAGTTACAGTCAGGTCACTCTGTCCTACACACACTAGGCCAATGTTACCCCCCAGGTGAGTACATTTCATTAGAGAGTGGACAAGCAGATGTATTGGGGCATGTGCACTGTGCTGTTGGTTGGAGTAACAGAAACAGGGCCTGCTGGGATTTGAAGTCAGTTAACCACCTGTACTACACACACTAGACCAATGTTATGACCGCAGGTGAGTGCAATTCATTTGAGAGTTGACAAACAAATGTTTTGGGGCATCTGACCACTGTGCTGGTGGTTGGAGTAACAGAAACAGGGCCTGCTGGGAGTTGCAGTCAGTTCACTCCCTGTACTACCCACATCAGACCAATGTGGTCTCCCCAGGCGAGTGAAGTTCAAATGTGAGTTGACAAACAGGGGTCTTTGGACAAAAGGACACATGGCTGATGGTTGGAGTGACAGGAACATGGCCTGCTGGGAGTTGCAGTCAGGGCACTCCCTGTATTACATACACTTGACCAGTGTTATCCCCAAGGTGAGTACTCTTAATTACATAGTTGACAAACAGATGTATTGGGGCATGTGACCTCTTTGCTGGTGGTTGGAGTAACAGAAACAGGGCATGATAGGAGTTACATTCAAGCCACTCTCACAACTCCCCAATGCTTGACAGCTGTTTTGTTTTTATATCTGTATGCAGGCTGCATTTTTGTTTGTGCTTATTTTGCCATTTTGGGACATGCCATGGATCCTGCAATGGCTTTCTGAAATTGTGAGATTTTCAGACCCCCATGTGGACATATGGCATGCGATGAGCATTGGTAACTGTGATGTTGGGTCCAATGATCGAGAGTGTTTGAATTCAGATACTCAGGGTATTGGATTTTGTTGTGATACATGAATGAGACAGCAGGCAAAGCTAAGCTGTGAGTATGCAGTACATTGCATTTATTTGACATTTTTTATGTTGTGACTTACCAGACTGCACTCCCCCAGTTATTCCTGTCAAGTCCTCAGGATGCAGGATGGCCAGGACTTTCTCCTCCCAGGGAAAGAGTATTAATGGGGCACTGGGGGGGGAGGTACTGCCAGTCTTCTTGGTATGCAGCTGGTGCCTGGAGACCAGGGAATAGACCTTTTCCTGGAGGTAATTCCAGTTCTTCCTAATGTCCTCCTTTGTGCACAGGGTGATGCCTACAGCATTCACTCTGACAAAGATCTTTTGCCACATTTCCATTTTCCTACTGAGAGGAGTGTGCTGTACTTGGGCTCCAAACAATTGTTTTCTCTACTTTTATGATTTCATCCACCATGACTCTCAACTCATCTTCAGAAAAATTGGGAATTTTGGAATGTGATGTGGTGGACAACTAAAGTGGGACAGGGAAAGTGCAATAGGGAGTGAATGGACAAAAGAGTGTGCAAGGTGTTCTATGGGATGGGGAAAAAGGGGTGCCTAATATATGTAATATACAAATAAAAGGTGCTTGTGGTTCTTTGGCTTCCTGTGGAAATGCAAAGGATTGTGGTCTGTGAAGGGGTGTGTCTTATAGTGTGATTTGCAGGTGTGTCCACTGGACCAATGTGTGTCAGCTGTGTTTCTTTTGAAATCATCCAATGTGTACTTGTCTGTTACTTTGCTGGACGCTTACAGTGGTGGTCAACCTCCATTAAAGAAGGGGGTGGCATGGTGATACAGAAAGTGTTTTCCTTGTGCATGTGTGGACCTGTGGTCTACCAAATGCAGACTTATGCCACTCCGGGGGGGGGGGGTTCTCTTGTATGTACCTGTACCGCAGAACACTGCTTTGGACATATGTGTCTATCCTACAGAGATGGCATCCAATATACAAAGGTATGCATTGTAAAATGTTGGCTATGTGACCAAGCTACTGACTCATAAGTCATGGCCTCACAGGAATCAACACACTATCTGCACTGTGGGTTTCTCATTTGTGCAATAAGCCTGTACTGTACAATTATGACCTATGTGAAGGTGACAACAGTGCTGTGGGAGTAAGGGACCTGGCATGAGTCAAAGACACACATTGACAATGATGCAAAATGAAAATATGGACTAGTTCAGGGATGTACCTCAGTACCCATTCCTAATCTAGTCAATGGCATGTTTTGCCACTAGAGCCTCATATTGTCCACATGACAGGATCTGCTGGTCTACAAAGAGTGGGCACAATGCTACAGCTGCATACCCACAGTGACTCTCCCACAGCCTGGACTATGTCCGATACCAGGAAAAACATTTGACAGGCGCTGGTCAATGCACCCTGAGCATACTGAACCTACATATCACTCACATTTCCATCACTTCCAAGCATGACAGTACATCATGTGCCCATCAGCAATTTTGCATGTGTTTTGTGTGGCAAACAGAAGCGTATAGTGAGTCAGAATATGGCTTTCAGAGAACAGTTTTGCAAGGCCAGATGGGTTGAAAGATCTGTGGTACTATACACATTGTTTACAAGATCCTCAAATGACTCATACAAGATGCTCATGCTGTTATGCACATACATGTTGCCCAACATTTACAACGATCATGAAGAAAGAGATGCCATTGGATGGCATTAGAGTATCATTGCCTAGTTATTTGCATCCAACACAAGGAGGATTTAGGACAACAAGAAACCTCGCACAACACAATGTGAATGAACACAACATATACTACTGGACACCAATACCTGCATAATGTACATCCCATTGATGCCACACAAACTGCAATAACAGGCACACAAGGAGTCTAACTGGCACAGTTGTGCTAGTGACATACTTACCTGCTCCTCTGGTGAGCCACAGAGTTATCCAGACAGGGGAAGGAACTCATTAACAAATGTCTCCAGCTCCTCTGGAGAGAAGGCCGGGGTCCTAATACCTGCTGGACATGGCATGATTGCTCTCTGAGGTGGCACACAGGATCTCAGGTAGTGGATTGGTTGCTGGCAGCAGTGTCAGGAGTCAAGTGAGTGAATTTGCACAACATGGTGGTAACATTCGCCACATGAGCGGTCATCACATCAGAATGTCCATTGGCGCAGGTAAGGCATCAGCCATTTTGTCAGCCTGAAATACATAAGTACCCTGGGAGAGGGAGGATGCAACAACCTCCTTTGTACCATTCACTGCAAGACATTCAGACCATGGAACAATGGCATATAGATCAGATACACTGCCTGGCAAGGCAAACAATAGTGGATTTGGGTCATCAGTTGGAGCCAGATCTGATGCCAGCAATTAGTAATCCAAACTGCATACTACCCATTGTACACCTCGTGTCAGTATTGCACTTCCTGGCCATAGAGTCCTTCAAACATACATGGCCTCATTACGAGGCTGCAGTCTTAAGATCTCCATCCTCGCGATGGCGGTCAGACCACTGCAGACAGGGCGGTCGTACCGCCCCATTATGACCGTGGCGTAGTCGCCACAGTACAACCGCCGAAGCTTCCAGCCTGCAGCCAGACTGCAGCCTGGCGGTCCCGGCAGTTGTAATCTGCCAGGGCAACGCTGCAAGCAGCGCTACCCTGGGGATTACGACTCATCGTCCTCCAGCCTTTCCATGGTGGAAAACATTGCCATGGAAAGGCTGGCGAATAGGGGTGTGGGGGGCCCCTGGGGGCCCCTGCACTGCCCCTGCACTGCCCATATACAGCCCCATCATGCATTTCACTGCCCAAATTACGGGTAGTGAAATGCGCGACAGATGCTGTCACACCTAACGCACCACAACATTGCCGCAGGCTTAATCACGATCTGGCATAAATGTTGTGGTGAGTGTCCAGCTGGGCCAGCGGGCAAAAATGGTGTTTTCTCCCACTGAGCCAGCAGAACACTCCTAATATGGTGGGCAAAAGACCTCCAGTACTAGCAGTCTTTTGCCTGCAGCGGCTTTGGCGGTCCTGTGAAAGGACCGTCAAAATCGTAAAGAGGCCCACAGTATCCCTATCTGCTGGTATGTCCCAACCTATGTCACAGTCATGACATCACAAAACATAGACTCATGAGAAGTAGCTGTGGATGGGATATTCTCGCAAGTATCTCTTTTCTCTTCACCACTGTCATTCTTACTTGCCTTTTCAGGATTCTTACCCAGTGACACTGCAAGCTCCCCCTCCTCTGGGATGTTCTGGATATTCCTCTGCAGGATGATGTTGTGGAGCATGCAGCATGCACAGTGATCTGACACACATTCCCTAGTGAGTAGAAGAGGGCTCCATCAGAACTGTCCAGACACCTAAATCTGGCCTTTGGGAGCCGAAAAGCCTGCTCCACTGACCTCCATGTTCTTCCATGGGCCTCACTGAAGCAGACTTCCCCTGGCGTAGCTGAATTCCTCAGCGGCGTCAAAAACCAAGGACAGTTTGGCTATGCTGAGTCTCCTGTTAAGGAATGGGACATAACTGTACCAATAAGTCCCTCGCTTCATGACTGTAGCATCTGACATTGCTCACACATGATCAGGACATATGTGAGTTTCCAACCAGCCAGGCCCTCTCTGGATG
Source organism: Pleurodeles waltl (assembly GCF_031143425.1). Taxonomy (NCBI): domain Eukaryota; kingdom Metazoa; phylum Chordata; class Amphibia; order Caudata; family Salamandridae; genus Pleurodeles; species Pleurodeles waltl. The sequence continues at coordinate 578,909,312 of NC_090437.1, forward strand.
CAGTTGTGACATTAGCTGGGATATGGTGCTGTTTTGCATTATGAAGGGAGCATGTGCTGATCCCGGATAATGGGCACACACATGCGAGATGTAGAGATCCACCAAAGAGACAACTTGCACCTTGATGGAATAGAAGTACTTCCTGTTGCGATAGACTTGTTCAGTGGTCTGCAGTAGCACCAAGCCAACATGTTTGCCATCAATGGCTGCCACCACAGGTGGGAGGCTGGCAAAAACATAAAGGTCAGCCTTCTCATTCGCTAAATCCTCACATCATGGAAACTTGAATGTTAATGTGTTTCATAGTCAAACACATTAACATTCTATGTGATGAACTATAGTTGTGAGAATGATTTTAGTTGAGTGTTTTGGATACAGCTAGAAAGCCAATACTCTGCAATACTCATCCAAAGGCTGCTTGATGAGTTAGCTTTTGATGCATCCTGCCTTGATGATGTTGCTTTGTTTGTGTCAGTTTCCTTGCAATGTACTTTATTTTCCAGATGCTTGCTATGTGAAGTGTGTCATATGTATGGTTTCAAACCTATTCTCCTTTTTTTGCTTGTTGTACAGGTACCTTCACCATGACATCTCCATGTGGTCATTTCAGAGTTGTGACATTGGCAGGTATGTGATGCTGTTCTGACATACGAAATGGACATGGAGTGTTCCAGGTAATGAAGGTTATAGAGTTTGGGTGTATGAGACCTGTGTCAAGACAGCTTGCACAGTGTTTGGGTGGAAGGTCAGAAGTGCCCATTGGACTTGTTTTGGGTGCTGTGTGGGCCTGATGAATCACTGGATAATGATGGCTCTGTGACAAGGAACTTTTATACTGATATCTGTCTGTATATTGGATTATGTTATGCCAATTTACTTTGGTGTTGTATGTTATAAGGGTTAAGCTGCTGACATAAACCACATAAATGTTTGAGTATTCTACAGGACAATGTCTGGCAAATCCTTCGCAACTGTGGTTTGGAGGTCTGCACCTGTGAACATGTTCATTTACTCACTATGAGTCAATTATTTTGGATTTCAAATAATTCTGACAGATTGACAGCCAACCTATGTGCTGCACACTGTAATTAAACTTTTAGTTTGAGCAGACACTCATACGTTTGTGTTTGTGTGAGAGGGTTTTAAACCTGAGTTGAAAACAGTGTACATGCAACATATCCCATCTTGGGCAAGTAGCTTGGATCATCCTTGTATTGTTCACATTGTCTGACAGATCTATAATGCTAAATATGAAATCAAAATTAGCAGACAAAGAATTAGTGAAGGGTGATTATATTGTGCGGCTGTGACAAACAGAAAATATACATGAAATGATTCAACAAAAGATTAAATGTGAAAGGGGTGAATGAAATTATTGGAGTAGATGTCACACCTTTGGGAGCTCAAAGTCCAGACTACTCCTCCCATTGTAAATGGTAGGTTGTTGAGGATCAGTCGAGAGTGAATATGTAACATGCAAAGGAGATCCTTAAAGAAGAGGGTTATTACTGGCAGTGGTTGGTGTCTTGCTATCTGCACCTCCTGGAGTCTTTGCTAGAAACCCCCCTTACGTAGGGGGGTAAGTCTGCTGCTACATAGGCATGGGTGACTGGGCCTTAGTGTTACTTTGGCAGGGACTCCCAGTGGTTGGCCTCCATGTTGGTGGGCCTCCTGTTGATTGGCCATAATAAGAGGTAGACTGTTGTTGAAAAGCCATGCTCAGAGTGGCATGTATATCCCTCAACACCCGTGTTAGGGAGGCCATGTTGTTATTGTGGGCCTCCATCTGTTCCAACTTGTCCCTATGCATATCCCTCTGCAGCTGCTTGATTTTCCAGAGTTTGGACAAAAACCTGGCAAATCATGCCTTGGGACTCCTGATAGACCCCCAAAATGTGGCTGATTGTGTCCTGGACAAGAGCAGCCCCAGTGGCATATCCCAACTGGCCAATATTATGGCTCCCACGTACCCTACCTCGACAGGCCTGTGCCCTTGAAACAGAGTTCCCCCTTCAGCTGGTTCCTGGACCCTTATTGTCCAAAGTGTTGCACTGCACCTCAGGATCCAGGACCTGGGGGCACCAGATGGTAGAGACTGAGCTCAGGACACGGGTTGGTGGAAGAATGGCTGCCTGTGATGGTAACGGAACAGGGCTGGGAGATGACATTGTGGGCAAAGCGCAACTCAATGTTTCCTTCTGACCAGGTTGCCAAGATGGGCCAGATACATTATCCACCTTCAGATGTCGAGGAGTGTTCTCGTAAGTGAGGGCTTCATCCAGGGGGGGTAGTGTCAGTCTGTTCCATGGGCTCCGTGTGCCCATCGGCAGATCCAACCTGTTGATTTACATTGTTACTGGCTGTTGTGCAACATCTACCATCAACAGTTTAGAGTTAAAGGGAGCTTGAACAAAGTTGAGTTATAGTTAAACCAGTTGTGGCAAGAATTCATAGTATTGGATGATTTGACATGGCATGTGTGAAACATGCCAACCCATTTAGACTCAAGCAGCTGGTGAGATGTGCAGATCAGTTGCACTTCAGAGGATGGCCTGAGAATGACATCCTGCCACCAGTGCAGCCAAAACAGTGGATGGACAAGATATGGATTTGACCATATGGAGGTCTGGTTGAGTGGGTTGCACATGTGAGTGGAGTCATCATGTGCACAGTGCTGGGTCGATGTGTCTGCTGCTGCTATCAATGTGGTGATGCATCTTATGACCTTAGGTATGCTCTTTGTAGGCACTGGGTAAGCTGTCCTCAATAGTGTCATCTTGGGTTAACAAGTCAAAATGAAGCTAGGTAGACAGACATGTCTCTGATTTGAGCATGATCTGTGCTTTCTCACTCTCAGGTGACTACACTTCATTTGTGAGTTGTCAAACAGGTGTATATGGACAAGAGGACACTGTGAGTTACAGTCAGGTCACTCTGTCCTACACACACTAGGCCAATGTTACCCCCCAGGTGAGTACATTTCATTAGAGAGTGGACAAGCAGATGTATTGGGGCATGCACACTGTGCTGTTGGTTGGAGTAACAGAAACAGGGCCTGCTGGGATTTGAAGTCAGTTAACCACCTGTACTACACACACTAGACCAATGTTATGACCGTAGGTTAGTGCAATTCATTTGAGAGTTGACAAACAAATGTTTTGGGGCATCTGACCACTGTGCTGGTGGTTGGAGTAACAGAAACAGGGCCTGCTGGGAGTTGCAGTCAGTTCACTCCCTGTACTACCCACATCAGACCAATGTGGTCTCCCCAGGCGAGTGAAGTTCATATGTGAGTTGACAAACAGGGGTCTTTGGACAAAAGGACACATGGCTGATGGTTGGAGTGACAGGAACATGGCCTGCTGGGAGTTGCAGTCAGGGCACTCCCTGTATTACACACACTTGACCAGTGTTATCCCCCAGGTGAGTACTCTTAATTACATAGTTGACAAACAGATGTATTGGGGCATGTGACCTCTTTGCTGGTGGTTGGAGTAACAGAAACAGGGCATGCTGGGAGTTACACTCAAGCCACTCTCACAACTGCCCAATACTTGACAGCTGTTTTGTTTTTATATCTGTATGCAGGCTGCATTTTTGCTTGTGCATATATTGCCATTTTGGGACATGCCATGGATCCTGGAATGTGTTTCTGAAATTGTGAGATTTTCAGACCCCCATGTGGACATATTGCATGCGATGAGCATTGGTAACTGTGATGTTGGGTCCAATGATCGAGATTGTTTGAATTCAGATACTCAGGGTATTGGATTTTGTTGTGATACATGCATAAGACAGCAGGCAAAGCTAAGCTGTGAGTATGCATTACATTGCATTTTTTTGACATTTTTTGTGTTGTGACTTACCAGACTGCACTCCCCCAGTTATTCCTGTCAAGTCCTCAGGATGCAGGATGGGCAAGACTTTCTCCTCCCAGGGAAAGAGTATTAATGGGGCACTGGGGGGGAGGTACTGCCAGTCTTCTTGGTATGCAGCTGGTGGCTGGAGACCAGGGAATAGACCTTTTCCTTGAGGTAATTCCACTTCTTCCTAATGTCCTCCTTTGTGCACAGGGTGATGCCTACAGCATTCACTCTGACAAAGATCTTTTGCCACATTTCCATTTTCCTACTGAGAGGAGTGTGCTGTACTTGGGCTCCAAACAATAGTGGCTCTACTTTTATGATTTCATCCACCATGACTCTCAACTCATCTTCAGAAAAATTGGGATTTTGGGAATGTGATGTGGTGGACAACTAAAGTGGGTGACAGGGACTTACTTAACAGGGAAAGTGCAATAGGGAGTGAATGGACAAAAGAGTGTGCAAGGTGTTCTATGGGATGGGGAAAAAGGGGTGCCTAATATATGTAATATACAAATAAAAGGTGCTTGTGGTTCTTTGGCTTCCTGTGGAAATGCAAAGGATTGTGGTCTGTGAAGGGGTGTGTCTTATAGTGTGATTTGCAGGTGTGTACACTGGACCAATGTGTGTCAGCTGTGTTTCTTTTGAAATCATCCAATGTGTACTTGTCTGTTACTTTGCTGGACGCTTACAGTGGTGGTCAACCTCCATTAGCTAACCACAGCGAGGAGACCACCACAACGACTGTGTGTTTGTACTAGGCATGGTGGTTGGCCACAGCACTGACAGTGCTGGAGGTCAGACCGCCTAGATACAAGGACGCTGCTCCACTAGCAGTCTGACTTTTTGCTTGGCGGGTGCCAGTTTTGCTTGTTTGCATCGTAATACGGCAGTTTTGTGACCACCGGCGCAGCAATCTTTTTGTTACCACCAACATGGCGGTCTGGCAGTCTGACCGACAAACTCATAATCAGGTCCTTGGTCTTAAATCTGCTGATGGGATGTGTTATGCAGAGATTGGCTTTAGATAGTTCCTAAAACACAAATGCTTTGAAAAGACACTGAAGCAAATCATTGAATGTTACTTGATATTTAAACTTTTACATATAAGTCTTCATTTTATAGGGAAAGAGAATGTTTCATGATACTAAGATGGTAAATGCGTAGTTTGAAGTGAACATCTACAAAATGAATGGAGACATATGAAAACCAAAGATAGTCATCATGGAAAAAATAGAAGTAGAGCAAACACTTGCAAATTATGAAGACTATATAAGCAATCATCTATTGCAATTTGTTTTTATTATTTATATTATTTCAGACATGGATTTTACTATGCGTACATGCAACATATGAGATAAAAAAAAAATATCATCACATTTATTTGTATGTATAAACAATACTTCTGGAGTTGCAAACTGATTGTTTGTAAAGCAACTATTTTTCTTATACTCATTCTCTACCCTAAATCCCAGCAGAAAGCATTTGAATGCAAAAGTGATTTGTTTAAAGACAATTTAGTTTATTGTGTAATTATTAGTTTACATGTATACTAACTAGACATACCAACTTTACAGACAGTAGAAACATCAAATGACAAACTACAAGTATTATTTCATCCATGTGTCAGTTGAGCGGCATCTACAAATGTCTCTAAATTCCAATCAATGCAGCACCAATAAGCATAACTCAGATCAATGAGAACATACAGACAATTAATATCTGTGCAACCTGGGCAAGTGAATCCTCACATATGAAATATATTCTGATGAAGTTGCTGTGGTTCGTCTTTAACTTTAATGCTGACTAGAACGCGATAGTGACAATGGGGTGTATGATAATGGGGGTTATACTATTTATAAATAAATGCAGTCAGTATCTGTCTGACTGTATATTTGACTGCACATTGTTGGTGTTGCATACTAGGACAGAAAGGTGTTAGTCCATCTTAATTGCATGGGAGTCTGCAACAGAAGTAGACATTGCATATGTACTTTAGACAAACTGTCATGTAGGGTATTCCTTTCATGGATATAGCAATACAGAGAAAAAACATTTTCCAATCAACACTTTCTTTCTGGAACATTTCCAAGCCTTTTTGATATGAGCATGAGACTCCCAGTATACATATATTTTCAGCAAGGGGCCTGAGCATTAGCTGTGACCGTCAAGCTGTCATAAGCTCAAAACCTAAAAAATAGCTGGCTATCATCCAACAATTTTGTAGGTTTTGAGCTTATGCTTACTGCCATAGATAGCCTTGCATGTGTTGTTGTCAGCCATTGTGTGCATCCATCCGGTGTGTCTTTTTCATAAGCTTGCACACCAACATCAGCAATTATTGATCATCTTATTTGCTTAATTTTAGTTTATATTTCTGTTTTTTATCATTTTTGATTTCATTTCATGTTTTATTCAATTTTGTAATTTCATTTTTATTTTGTTACTTTTTAATTTTTTTTCCAATGTTCTTTAATTTTTTTAAATTTATTTCATTGTATTTAATTCAGCAATATGCTTTTTTTCCATTCCTATATTCATTCATCCTTCCATCCATCCACCGAAGGTGCACAGCTGCACTACAGCATTAGGGGCCAGATGTACGACCCCAAGTTTTACGACTTGCAATTTGGGACTCGTTTGCGAGTTTAAAATTGCGAGCCGCAAAATCTTATGTACAACAGTGTACTTTACACTGTTTGCAATTCGCAATGGGGTCGCAAATGACCTACCTCATGAATATTCATGAGGTAGGTCTCAATTTGCGACCCCATTGGGAATGACCGCCTTCACAGGGATGGTGGCCTGCTGGAGACTGGTGCTAACTGTGATTGTTTTATGACCGCAGTCACGGTCACAAAACAATTCTACATCGCACTGCTACTCGCAATTAGGATGGGAATGCCTCTTCCTTATTACAACTCACTAACCTATTTTGTGATTCGGTAAATAGATTACCGAATCGCAAAATTGGCTCTGTACGTACCAAAATGTTTTTTTCCTGTCGCAAACGGTCCGATTCTGCGAATCGGGCCGTTTGCGACAGGAAAAATGGTATGTACATGTGCCCCCTAGTGTATATTAATTCAATTTCCTCATGGACATTCTGGATGTGGTGAACTACAGACACATCAGCAGATTCATTATTTTTTTCATGATTATTCCATTTCCTCTTGACCACCTTGCCACCACAGGTTTTTTAAGAAGTATTTCATTTACCCAGGCACCTCTCTCTGAATTCCACAGATATCTTTGTTAAAGCAGATGGAGATAAAGCAAATATCTATATCTGCATGTTGTCCTTGCCAGGTTTGAAATGAAACTTTGTGGTGCAGTGCTGTGCTTTGACTTGATGGAATTAATATTTATTACGTAAGTAACCAACCACACTAATATTGCATTTGTCTGCATTATTTCAACCTGCAACAATGCCACATTTCAATAACTACATGTTTTTCTCACTTGGTTGCTTTTAGGTGCACAAGATAAGAGATGTTACATTACCCACAGTACTGCTAAGGAGAAGGCCTGTACAGATGCTTCCATCCTCCAAACTCTTCCGCTCGTGCATCTTAGTGCCACTGCCAACTGAAGGCTTAAGATGGCCCCAAAGAACGTTGCTCCCAAGAAAGTGGTCGGTGAGAAGAAGCAGCTTTCCACCAGTGGCGTGCCCATGGTAATCTTTTTTGGGACACGTGTAACTACCAAACGTCCTCTGGGGAGGAACCTGGGAGCAGCACTCCCACATCAACAGCACCACCCCAACCAAAATAGAAGGTTACATGTTGGACCTATTTTGTCAGAGTTGCTTTTCCAGCCCTGCATCACAATGTGCTGCAACTGGTTGGACAAGCTATGCAGAAAAGTGTTGTCCTCAATATCCACCTGACAACAGACAGGTGGACCAGTTGTCAGGCTATTGATTATATGTGTGTCAGTGCACACTGGATCTCTTTTGTGGTGGTAAAGCATAAGCTAGCTACTGGTCTTGGTCATGAAGACATTTTTAAGAGTGTTCGGCCGCAAGCAACAGTAGCAATTTTTCCCATGGAGAAATCACATACAGCTGCAATCATCTTAGAAAAATTTAATAGCAAGGTGTCTAAATAGCTGCGACACAGAGGTATCCGAACTGGATTTGTTGCCACAGACAATGGTAGAAACATGGTCACGGCCATAGTAGACAGTGGCTATTTCAGGGTCCTATGTTTGACACACTGCATCAACCTGGTTGTGTAAGTGTTTCTAAGAAAGAAGACATAGGGGGTCATTCCAACCCTGGCGGTCGGTGTTAAAGCGGCGGCCAACCCGCCAACAGGCAGGCGGTAATAATAATGGGATTCTGACCCTGGCGGGAACCGCCAACACAGGCCGCCACTTTAACACTCCGCCCGCCACGGCGGGAAAAACAAACAGCGCGGCGGTCACCGCCAACAGACAGGCGGCAGACAATGTACCGCCCACACTATCACGACCCACCAATCCGCCACCTTTTCCGGGGGGGGGGCGCCCCGCCGATAAAAACACGGCGCAAACAGACTACGAACGGGAAAACGCTCACCTATACACACTCCACGAGGAATCTGGACAGCATGGAACCCGAATTAAACATCCTACCAGCCATTGTCTTCCTGCTCCTCTACCAGGAGCACGAACTCCGGCGCAGAAGACAACGGTGAGTACTGCACCTACGACACAGGGGAGGGGGGAGGAGAAAAGGTTACGGGCACAAACACACGCGACACACCCACCCCCACCCTCACCCCCCAATCCCTACACACCAATGCAGAGCAGCAAGTCAGAGTGACACCCCCCAAACTCCCCAGAATAATGCAAAGACAAAATAAAATGTTCATTAAAATTGAAGTATATTAAAGCATATTTGAACTTAAGTGAAATATTAAATTTATCAAATAAATATATTACAACATGAACAATATATACATAGTCCAAAAGTCCGGCACATATTGGCTACATTCCATTGTTCGTGGGCCAATGTGCATAAACACATGGGCAAAGCCCACACACAAGACCCGATTCCATTGGAGAGAACACTGCTGGGGCATCAGATAATAAAAACACAGGCACCTCAGGGGGAAGGGAAGGGGGGGCACCTCAGCCACATGAGTCCACGACGCCAGATCCACGAGGGGACTCCATGCCCACTGTACCATCCTGGGGAGTGCAAAGCCACAGTCTCTCAAGTCTCTACAGTGGGTGGATTACCCATTGTACCATCCTGGGGAGTGCAAAGCCACAGTTTTCCAAGTCTCTACAGTGGGTGGATTGCCCACTGTACCATCCGGGGGAGTGCAAAGCCACAGTCCATCAGGTGGATTACAGACTCCACTGGTTATGGAGGAGGCATGTTGGCCAGAGTGCTTCCTGAAGCCCTGCCCGACACAGATCCGGCCCTGCCAATGGGCCAGCGGTGCTAGAGACGGCGGTGCCCAGCGGAGCGGTGCAGAGACGGCGGTGCCCAGCGGAGCGGTGCTTGAGATGAAGGGCCCAGCGGAGCAGTGCTTGAGATGAAGGGCCCAGCGGAGCGGTGCAGAGACGGCGGTGCCCAGCGGAGCGGTGCTTGAGATGAAGGGCCCAGCGGAGCGGTGCAGAGACGGCGGTGCCCAGCAGAGCGGTGCTTGACAGGAAGGGCCCAGCGGAGCGGTGCAGAGACGGCGGTGCCCAGCGGAGCGGTGCTTGAGATGAAGGGCCCAGCGGAGCGGTGCTTGAGATGAAGGGCCCAGCGGAGCGGTGCAGAGATGGCGGTGCCCAGCGGAGCGATGCAGAGACGGCGGTGCCCAGCGGAGCGGTGCTTGAGATGAAGGGCCCAGCGGAGCGGTGCAGAGACGGCGGTGCCCAGTGGAGCGGTGCTTGAGATGAAGGGCCCAGCGGAGCGGTGCAGAGACGGCGGTGCCCAGCGGAGCGGTGCTTGAGATGAAGGGCCCAGTGGAGCGGTGCTTGAGATGAAGGGCCCGGCGGAGCGGTGCTTGAGATGAAGGGCCCAGCGGAGCGGTGCAGAGACGGCGGTGCCCAGCGGAGCGGTGCTTGAGATGAAGGGCCCAGCGGAGCGGTGCTTGAGATGAAGGGCCCAGCGGAGCGGTGCTTGTCACGGCGGGGCCCTGTTCAGCGGTGCTTGTCACGGCGGTGCCCTGTTCAGCGGTGCATCTCACGGCGGGGCCCAGTTCAGCGGTGCTTGTCACGGTGGGGCCTGTTCAGCGGTGCTTGTCACGGCGGGGCCCTGTACAGCGGTGCTCCTCGCGGCGGGGCCCAGTTCAGCGGTGCTTGTCACGGCGGGGCCCTGTACAGCGGTGCTTCTTACGGCAGGGCCCTGTTCAGCGGTGCTTGTCACGGCGGGGCCCTGTTCAGCGGTGCTTGTCACGGCGGGGCCCTGTTCAGCGGTGCCTCTCACGGCGGGGCCCTGTTCAGCGGTGCCTCACACGGCGGGGCCCTGTTCAGCGGTGCCTCTCACGGCGGGCCCTGTTCAGCGGTGCTCCTCACGGCGGGGCCCAGTTCAGCGGTGCTTGTCACGGCTGGGCCCTGTTCAGCGGTTCTTCTCACGGCGGGGCCCTGTTCAGCGGTGCTTGTCACGGCGGGGCCCTGTTCAGCGGTGCTTGTCATGGCGGGGCCCTGTTCAGCGGTACCTCTCACGGCGGGGCCCTGTTCAGCGGTGCCTCTCACGGCGGGGCCCTGTTCAGCGGTGCTTGTCACGGCGGGGCCCAGTTCAGCGGTGCTTGTCACGGCGGGGCCCTGTTCAGCGGTGCCTCTCACGGCGGGGCCCTGTTCAGCGGTGCTCCTCACGGCGGGGCCCAGTTCAGCGGTGCTTGTCACGGCGGGGCCCTGTTCAGCGGTGCTCCTCACGCCGGGGCCCTGTAGAGCGGTGCTTGTCAGGGCGGGGCCCTGTTCAGCGGTGCTTGTCACGGCGGGGCCCTGTTCAGCGGTGCCTCTCACGGCGGGGCCCTGTTCAGTGGTGCTCCTCACGGCGGGGCCCAGTTCAGCGGTGCTTGTCACGGCGGGGCCCTGTTCAGCGGTGCTTGTCACGGCGGGGCCCTGTTCAGCGGTGCTTGTCACGGCGGGGCCCTGTTCAGCGGTGCTTGTCTCGGCGGGGCCCCGTTCAGCGGTGCTTGTCTCGGCGGGGCCCAGTTCAGCGGTGCTTCTCACGGCGGGGCCCTGTTCAGCGGTGCTCCTCGCGGCGGGGCCCAGTTCAGCGGTGCTTGTCTTGTGTTCCTAGGGAACCAGATCTGGCCAATAATTCCCGCTCAGTCGCCATCCGACCTTTCGCTTGCGGGGCCCTCCTGTGCTGGAGTCCTGGGCCCGTGGGTGTCCTCCGTCACACCCCAAATGGGGCTGGTGGGGCCCTCCTGGGCAGCTCGCCTGCTGCCGGACTTGTCCGCCCTGCTGCCCTTGCCCTCCTTGGCAGAAACTCTGGGGCCCTTGCCTCCCTTTGTGGATGGGCCAGGTGACGGTGCAAGGGTGGTGTCCTTGGGGGCAGCCGTCTCAGGCCTGTTGCGCCGGCCCTTCCCTTTTTTGTTTTTTTTCCCAGGGGGTGGGCTGGCTGTCCCCTTGCTGCTGGCCGATGTTCCTGCCCTAGGAGCTGGTGGACTCCAATAGCCCTGAACGGTGGTCCTAGTAGGTGCAGGGCTTGTGGTGGCTGAGGTGCTGATTGGAGTCTTATGAGATGGAGGGGGTGGGTCAGTTGTTGGAAAGAGGTCAAGGTTGGAAAGGAAAATCAATTTAGAAAGACAGGGACGGGCAGTTGTAGTGGGTATGGGAGTGGAGGAAGAGGATGTGGTTGTAGGAGAGTGAAGTCTGGTGTCTTTGGGTGCAGGTGCTTGTGCTGGAGGCTGTCGTGAGGTGGATGGCTGTTGGGTGGGTGGCTGCCTGCGTTTGTGTGGTTTGGAAGAGGGGGTGACAGACACACTGGGAGAGGACACAGGGGACGTGTAAATGGCAGTGGGGGTGGTGACTGCACGTGTGCGGACTGTTTTGGTGGGTGTGGTGGTGATGGACGTACTGGCTGATGGTGGTGTGCATGAAGGTGTGAGTGGAGACGTCACAGGGAGGGAGGAGGGAGACGAGGAGGAGGGGGACACAGAGGAGGCAGTGGCTGTTGGCATGTCTGTTATGTGGATGTTGCTTGGGTGAATGCTTGTGTGATCTGTGGTGCTTATGTCTGGATGAGCTGCCCTTGGGTGTTGAGGTGTGTGCAGGCTGGTCTGTAGGTGTGTCTGGGATAGGCAGAGGAACAGGGGAGTGGGACTGGGTTGAGGAAGTTGGAGGGGGGAGGCTAGACACAGGGACAATTGCTGCCGTCAGTGCTGAGGCCAGAGCGTTGAACGATCGCTGATGGGCAGCCTGACCCGAATGAATGCCCTCCAGGTATGCATTGCTCCGATGCACCTCCCTTTCTATTCCCTGGATGGCATTCAAAAGGGTAGACTGCCCAACAATGAGCGTCTGGAGGAGGTCAATGATCTCCGCACTGAGGGCAGCAGGGGTAACTGGGGCAGGACCTGAGGTGCCAGGGGCGAAGGAGATGCTCGGCTTCCTGGCCGAGCGGGCACGGGGCGAAAGCTGAGGGGCTGCTGGGAGGGCGGAGCTGGTGCGCTGGGTAGCGGCTGTACCTGTTGTTGCGGTGGGCACGGATGTTGCCGCCACCACAAGGGAGCTCCCTTCCGAGGACGTGTCGGTGTCGCTGACGTCTCCATGGGTCCCCGTTGTGGAGCTCCACTCGCCCTCCGTCTCACTGGTGTACTCGGAGTTGGTTGCATGGCCCTCCGGGTCCATGTGAGATGCAGCTCCCTCGTGCGCCGATGCCACTTCTCCTCCGCCTGATGATGCTAATGCACACATGAACAGGAAAACCAAAAAAAAGGGGGGGAGAAGAAAGAAAGACATGTTGAGTGCATGCATTGGCGGCACCGTTGGCGGAGAGGACAGACACAGAAGCCCCCTGCACTACGCCGCGCACTCGGGGTACACTACTCAATTATTGTGACTTGGCCTACAAGTCTATGGACGACAAATGCACACATAGGTGAGCCCGGACCATGGATAGCTGTACTTAGCACCCTACAGAGGTGGGGGGCGAGGGCACAGGGCCATGCCAAACAGAGGGGCCTAGCCTACAGAAACCGCCCTGGCCTAGAGATAGCCACAGCCCTCCTCCCCCACCCAGACACCTCCAATGTGCGCTAATATAGCAGAATGTGCTGAGACTCACCCCCTTGTGTCTGCTGTGATGTCCTCACGCGCCCATCCAAATCGGGGTAGGCCACTGCCAGGATCCGGGACATCAGGGGGGTCAATTGCCGTGTGTCACCCCTCCTAGGTTGGGAGGCCATCCCCAGCAGAGCCTCGGCGGTCTTTCTGCTCCCGCGGCGGATGTCCTCCCACTTCTTGCGGCAGTGGGTTCCCCGTCTGTTGTGGACCCCCAGGGCCCGTACGTCCTTGGCGATGGCACGCCAAATGTCGATCTTCTGTTGGGCGCTGACCTATGTGACATGTACAGGGTGGAAAAAGAAATATCATCACTTTTCTGCTTGGTCGATGTGAGTGGCCCCCCCTCCCCAACCTTGCCATGTGGCACATGCTCTCATCTGTCGTGCGTTGCACTCCTCATTCGCTCCCGTCCCCACCATCTTACATCCACCCCACTCAACACAGGCATAGCCCATACTACGTGCTCCCTGTGTACTCACCTGTTGGTCTGGAGGACCGTAGAGTAGCGCATACTGGGGGAGGACCCCATCAACAAGTTTCTCCAATTCCTCAGATGTGAAGGCAGGGGCCCTTTCCCCAGTCGCAGCAGCCATTGTATCTTCCAGACCGAGGTCACAGCAGCACTTGCAGTATAGGTCCTCTCCTGTGGATGATCAGGTCTCAAGTGATTAAGCAGTTAGAAAATGGTGGTCACGCCCGCGGCGGTGCGTACCGCGGCAGTGCGTACCACGACCGCTGGCGCACATCGTCATTGGCTCCTGAGACCCATAGGGTTCAATGTTAACCAATGCTGCTTTGCGCTGCGGTCTTCGACCGCCTACCGCCACGGTGTGACACGCCAGCACATTGACCTCACATCCCATTGTCACACTTCACAGGTCAGGCAGCCGCCATTTCAAGGGCCCACATGGCTTAATTTCTACTGCGTCACACATGCCTAGGCCTTGCATTGCCACTCATACAAGCCATTCAATGCATAGCGAATCGTGTACTGTGCAAGCTGTGGTTACGTACCTGTGGGTTGCTTGACTCTGTGCTCCATGTTGTCCTTCCTAGGCACCGTCCGCTGGGACTTGCGAGGAGATGGAGGAATCCTCCTGTGTACAGACCGCTGGTGGACCTGTCGACAATGGAAGAAAGACATGTCATACTGACATACAGACTTGACCGAGCCACTATACAGGAACTGTGTGCCCAGCTGGAGCCAGACCTGATGTCCCCCATTCGCCAACCCACAGGGATTCCCCCTCTGGTGCAGGTTCTGTCAGTACTCCATTTTTTGGCAAGTGGATCATTCCAAACAACAGTGGCCATATCATCTGGGATGTCTCAGCCTATGTTTTCTAAGGTTTTGTCCAGAGTGTTGTCTGCCCTGATGAAATACATGCGGAGCTACATTGTTTTCCCTGAGGTGGGCGATTTGGCTACAGTGAAGGGTGATTTCTATGCCCTTGGACATATCCCCAACATCATTGGTGCCATTGATGGGACCCATGTGGCTTTGGTTCCCCCCAGTGGAAGTGAGCAGGTGTACAGGAACAGAAAAAGTTATCATTCGATGAATGTCCAGGTGGTCTGTTTGGCTGACCAGTACATCTCCCATGTAAATGCCAAGTTCCCTGGGTCAGTGCATGACGCGTACATCATGCGAAATAGCAGCATCCCTTATGTGATGGAACAGCTACAGAGACACCATGTGTGGCTAATAGGTTACTCTGGTTACCCCAACCTGTCGTGGCTACTTACCCCAGTGAGGAATCCCAGGACAAGGGCAGAGGAACGCTACAATGAGGCCCCTGGGCGAACTAGGAGGATTATAGAAAGAACCTTCGGCCTCCTGAAGGCCAGGTTTAGGTGCCTGCATATGACAGGTGGATCCCTAATGTACTCACCAAAGAAGGTGTGCCATATCATCGTGGCCTGCTGTATGCTTCACAACCTGGCTTTGCGACGCCAGGTGCCTTTCCTGCAGGAGGATGGTCCAGATGGTGGTGTTGTAGCAGCTGTGGAGCCTGTGGAGAGTGAAGAGGAGGAAGACGACGGGGACGACACAGACAACAGGGACACAGTGATACAACAGTATTTTCAGTAGCACACAGGTACGAATCAACCACGCCATTTTACATTTACTTAAAGTCTCCTGCCTCTCTACTGTCTGAGTTCCCCCCCAGTTCCTGTTAACTGAGTTGTGACTTTCCCTTCTGTTTTCAGAGCTGTGGGCCCCACTGCGTGACCTCTGCTTTGTTTGCCCCTGGACTACAGCTGTGTGACAGTGGTATGTTGTCATCACAATGTAACTGAACATTTTTGCACCGTTATGTCTAATACATTTGTTCAAAATACAAGCAGACTCCAGATTTTTTAAGTGCAATAAGTGATTTAATTAAAGTGCTACATTTAGGAACATGATTGTAAAACGGTGATGGTGGAGTAATGTCCATGGCAGAGTCCAGTTCTCAGTCTCACAGATGCATTGTCCATATGCCTGTGGAAGGATGGAGCAGGGTCAGTTCAAGGTTGGACAGGGTGACAATGTGGGACAGTGGGATGACATCAGGGGGTATCGTTTGCTGGCGGGGGGCTTGGCATCCTACTCTGTCTTCTTGTGAGATCTCAGGTTCCGCTTGCGGGGTGATTCTTCTTCTGCAGGAGGTGGGGTTCTGGTTGCCTGTCGTTGTGTGGGGGCCTCCTGTCCACTAGCGCCGGCGGAGGTGGTAGGCTGTTCCTGGTCCAGGCTAGTGACAGGGGCCCTTTGTGGTGCCACATGGTCCCGCAATGTGGTGACTATCTGGTTAAGGGCCACGACGATGGTCCCCATTGCGGAACTAATGTTCCTCAGTTCCTCTCTGAACCCCATGAACTGTTCCTCCTGAAGTACCTGGATCTCCTGGAACCTGGCCAGTACCGTAGCCATCGTCTCCTGGGAGTGGTGGTATGCTCCCATGATGGAGGAGAGGGCCTCTTGGAGAGTCTGTTCCCTGGGCCTGTCCCCCCCCTGTCGCACAGCAGCCCTCCCAGTTCCCCTGTTTCCCTGGGCCTCTGTCCCCTGGACGGTGTGCCCACTACCACTGCCCCCAGGTCCCTGTTGTTGTTGGGGTGGTGGGTCCACCTGGGTGCCCTGTAGTGGTGGACACACCTCTGATTGACGTGTCCTGGAGACAGAGGCATGGGCCCGCTGGGTGGGAGCTGTGCTGGTGTTCCCAGAGGGGGTTGGGTCAGGTGTAGCCTGTGGCTGTCTGTGGCTGTCTGTGGGGAACCGACTGTCCCGAGGTCCCCGATGGGCTGGGCTGGTCATCTGGGTCCAGGGAGACAGAGCTGCTGTCGTCACTGGGGGCCTCTTCTGGGGGTGGGATGGACATCTCTGGACCCTCCGTGGCGGTGTGGTGGCATTCGGGTCCTGCAGGGGTATAAGAGTATGGTTATTGCTTCTGTGTGTGGCATTTCGTGTAATGGGTGGGTGGCCGTGTACCCCAGTGCTGGCATTCCCTTGTGGGGGCTTTTGTGACGGTGGCTTGTGGTGGGGTGATGGGTGTGTGCAGTGGGCATGCTTTGGGGATGGGTGTCCATGCTTTGGGGACGCATGCAGGGCTAGGTATTGGGATGGGTGGGATGTGATGGTGAGGCATTTGCAAGGAGTTGATGTGATGGGGGTGGGGGTATGATTTGGCATGCAGGTGGGGTGGGGAGAATGAAGTAGTGGAGATTTGCCTTACCAGAGTCCATTCCTCCGCCTACTCCTGCGAGGCCCTCAGGATGCAGGATGTGCAAGACTTCCTCCTCCCATGCTGTGAATTCTGGGGGAGTAGGTGGGGGTCCGCCGCTAGTCCGCTGTACCGCAATGTTGTGCCTTGATACCATGGAACGCACCTTCCCCCGTAGGTCGTTCCACCGCTTCCTGATGTTGTCCCGATTGCGTGGATGCTGTTCCACAGCATTGACCCTGTCCACTATTCTGCTCCATAGCTCCATCTTCCTGGCAATGGTGGTGTGCTGCACCTGTGCACCGAAGAGCTGAACTATTTCCTCCACCATGACCCTGAGTTCTGCGTCAGAGAACCTGGGGTGTCTTTGGGGTGCCATGGGGTTGTGTATGTGTTGTAGAGTGTGGTGAGTGTGGTGGTGTATGGTGTTTTGTGCGTGGAAATTGTGTGGGTGATGTTGTGATTTGCCTCTGTGTGATGGTCTACTCTATGCTGTACTGTCTCTCTCTGTCCTTCAGTCGCAATTGTGGTCGTAAGGGTTTGTGGGTGATGTGGGTGTGTGTTTTATATTTAATTGGGTGTGTGGGAGTGGTGTCTGTATGTGTCTCAGGTGTGTATATTTTGATTTGTCCAATGTGGTAGTGTTTTGTAAAGGAGTGTGTATTTTGAGCGCGGCGGTGTGTACCGCCAATGGAATACCGCGGTTGAAAGACCGCTGCGGGGATTTGTGGGTCGGAATGGTATGGGCGTATTTCTGTTGGCGTGACGGTGGAGGTTTGGTCATCGCCAGTTTCCCGCTGACCTTTGGTGTGGCGGACTTTTGTTGGTGTCGGGTTTTTGGCGGTTTGCCAGTTGCGGGTCAGAATGACCGTGGCGGTTTCCTGCGACCGCTGCGGTGTTATGGCGGTCTTCTGACCGGCGGTAAGCGCCTTTTACCGCCGAGGTCGGAATGACCCCCATAGTCAGAAAAATATTGACTACCTGCAGAGGAATCTGCACTCATTTCAGCTATTCTTTTAAAGCCCAGAAGCAGTTGTGGATTATTCATTGCAGTAACACTTAAAGCCTTGATACAGAAGGTGTCAAATGTCAAACATTTGTTTGACACAATGAATATGTTGTTGATCAAGAAGGGGAAGCAATCACTAAAGCTATGGCCATGGATGCAGACAAATGGGGCCTAGTTAAATGCCCGACACAGAGGCTGCTTCTTTTTGAGGTTTTCACACAGGAAATTAGCAATGAGGACAGTCCCATAGGCCAAGCTTTTCTGTTGCTGCTTTTCCTGCTAGAGCAGATGAAGAAGATATCTAAAAGGTTCACACTTGGAGGTGTGAACCAAAACTCAGATTAGCATGCCTTAGTTGAGAGCTTCATCTTTCACTTGGCTTGTAATGCAAGACTGCAAAAAGAGATTATCTCATCCAAAGAGTACATCTGTGCCACCAACTTGAGCCATGCTACAAAAAGTTTCCTCCTTCATTCCTTTTTCTGAAGGGGATGTTTCAAAATATAAGAGATGGATTGTTGAGCAAGCTAGAGAAGTGGAAGAAGAACGGCTGGAACGTAGAGTCCCAATCCACAGTTCTGGGGTGCCACCTACAACTTCCAGAGAACCCAGTTGTGTCTCACAACAGCCAACACCAGCAACAAGAACACTGGCAACAACAGCATCAGAAGAATTGGACTCACCTCTGCATTGGTTTGGTTTCAAGTGGCTGGTCTTAGGTGCAGAGGCAAACGCAAAAGAGGTCAAGCAAGTTGGTTGCAGCGCCAATGACACTTCAGAGGATGTTCCATGAGTATCTGGATGACCCAAAAGAGGTGTATGTGGATCAAAACCCATTGGCATATTGGTATGGGAAGATGCGCCAATGGCCACAACTCAGCAGGCTGGCAATAAAGTATCTTTCTTGTCCTGTGACCAGTCTGTCTGCTGAACATGTGTTCTGTGCAGCTAATACAGTAAGAAGGGCCAGTCTCTCACCTCAAAAGTGAAGAGATTAACCATGATCAGAATGAATTAGCACTTTAAGCCACCTGATTACACTGAAATGCCACAGTGGGAGGAAGAGAATGATTAGTCAGAATCAAGTGTGTTTGCTGACTAACGTCTGGGTGAACCATCTGAGTTTCAGGATGAACTTTACCTCCTGGACTGAGAATGCCAGTGCCACCATAGAACTTCTTTTATTTTTTCTTGTTTTCTTTTTTTCTTTGCAAAACAAATTGCTAGTGGAACATTATGTTTGTGACAGGTTCATGCTGTCCCACAATTCTTTTGTCATATATTATATAGCCGGACTAGAGTTGGACCCATGTGCAGTGAAGAAGCACCAGCATTCCCTTTAGGACATTCTTTTTTTTTTACATCACCTAGCAGGGCTGGTCCCGAAGGTCATTCATTGAAAGACTGCCTGTGCCAATGCCAAATTATAATGTATTGCTACTTGCTACCAATGGAGGAGATAATATTTTGTTCAACCACAATGCTTGGATTTGAGGAGGTAACTACTAACTATTGTACCAATTAGTGGTGATATGATATTGATAGATTGCGAGTGATGATTGATAGTATATTTAGTGGCTGACAGTGTGGGAGGGAGTTTAACAAATTTGTAAACTTGATTCTAATGCTTTGCAGTGTTTGGGGGCTGATGTGTGACCGTTTTGTCCTGAAAGTGATTGATCTTTCAAACTTAGTGCATTTTGCCTGCAGGGTCGGATCCTGTTTTCTGGTTCCTCAGACCGGTCACTTCAGTTACCAAACACAAATCTATACAAAATTCTCCAGTTCTGTTTCTCTATTTATTCTTCAACAGCAGTGCACTTGACTACACAGGTGTACTTTGCTTAGTTTGGGGCTGGGACGGGGTTCCTCAGAATCAGGAGGAGGAAGATGGAAGAACTGGTGGAACTACCTGAACTGTTAGAAGGGTAAAGTTATTGACTTCAAAGAGAAAACATGATGATGCAAAGACTCTGAGGCCGAGTGCTCACTCAGCTCTGTGAACTGGAGGGAGGTGCTTTAATGGGAAATGTTGCTGGGTATGTGTCTGCTACATTGCTGGCTCAAACGTCAAACTCCTCTTATGTTCTTGCTCTGCCTCTTAGTGTTCTTGGTAGACACCTGACTTCATGAAGATTACCTAGCTTCCTTTTGTCCTTCTCCTTTAGTCTAATACATTTACTGTTTTTTTCAATATGCAAACCTTCCCCTCTCCTCTCCTGGATGAACCAAATTTGGTGAGAGCTCAAGACTCCAGCTTACCTACCGGATAGCATCAGCCAGCTGGCACCCAAGAGTGATGGACATTCCAAGACGAATGGAGATGCAAAGCCTAGTCTGGCAATACTGTATCATTTTCCTTTTAACAATTATAATTATTTTACGAACTGGGTGGGTTAACTTCAATACTTCATAATTTGTATTTTTCAAAACTAGAAGACATAACATTTCGATATATGCTATCTTAGGTCTCTCTGTGGTAGAATGACTGTTTGCAATGTATTTAACTGAACTATGCCATACTTATCCCTTCAACGTTTCCTTCCACAACAGATTGATGATGATGTGCTGCATAGCACCCTGATGAATTTTGTTGTGGTGTATTTTCTTTTCTTTTCATGTAGTGTTTTTGTTTGTCACACCTTTCCCTAAATCCCCTTTCCCATCCATTCATTGAGGCCCTCACCCTCTTCCCCCGGGCTATGTGATTTGTTGAGGTGTGACTTGATCTTACTCCATAAATGGATCACATACTTGGGCGCATGTGCTTCTATTACCTGAGCAAAATTCCACACTGCCACATCAACATAATCATTCATGTCTTGTGTTGTGTGTTGTGAAAACACCTAACTTTGTCCAACCTCTCTTCACTCTGAGCCCTCTTCTCCTGTCTCCATGATTTCATTTCCTAAGCTTACTTTTTAAATACTAGCTACCCACCATTGCTCAGAAGACGTTGATATTGCAAGTTTTTATGATCATATCAGGTCTTCTTTGTTGTGTGTCAAATACTGTAATTGTGGTAGTCTGGCTTCAGTCTTCCTAATGTTCTGCCATAATAAGACGCACTAACTTGCTGTTTTCTTTCAATCTAGTTGACAGTGATAGATAACCCTTTAAATAATTGTACAGCTCGAGTTCGCATTGACTGGTGTGGTACTTTCCATGTTCACTTTTAGCATGCTAGCCTGCTACTACTACTACCACCCCCTTACGATGTCACCATTGGAGCAACCCTGCAATAAGAACTATCCATTTCTTCATCTACTCAGGTAAGCAAAGAACTGTGGATTGAAGTGAATTTGTTTAGTTAGTAATCACCTCCTATTGATGTCTGTATGTATCAAGGTTTTCGTAGGTAAAATAGACAATGGCAATCATCCCCTAGTGGTCAGTATAGTTGGAGAGGGAAGTAGTGCATGGGGATTTGGAAAACAGTCTACTCTGAAAAGATTGCAGTGCAAATTAAAACACCAAAATAAACATTTGAGGCATAAGTCAAGTAAAATAAATTAACCACATTTTCTTTTTAATAAATACTAAAACCCATCCTTTCCACCCACAACAGGCCCACCCCTCTCCCCAAACAAATAGCCCTGTCCCCAAAAAGTTCAACTAAACTATAAAGTGAACCCTAGTCCTAAATCCCTCCCCACCCTCTCCACCCACAACAAGTCCCTTCCAAAAGAACAAAAAATGTAAAAAGGGCTGAGAAGAGGACATTCCATATACGGGTCTGGAGCTGGTACAGGCTCGGCTCTGTGCTCCCTAGCAGGGTTTCAGTGTGGTCGAGCTGCTGTAAGACACAAATCAGGAATTGACAATCTAAGTGGGAGGGGGTAGAAGCAGTGGCACTAAGGGACCCTAGTCTCTGGCAGCAGCGATGTAGTAGCTAGGAGGCTGGTGCTGAGGCAGCTATTTCTCCCTATGCCTCCTCCAGGACCACCAGTGCTCGGATTGCATATTCTACAGCCTTTGCTGCTACAGAAAGACCGCAATCTCCTACCTGGTTGGTGGCCATCCAGCAGGCGTAGCTACATAGAGAAAAACTAAAATAAAAAAGACGAACTGTAAACAAGGCTCTGAACAAACACTTCTTCAAAAGTAGTGGGTGGCACAGTAGCACTACATTGCTGGTATCCATGGACATTGAAATTCAATGTGATTATGATTAGGAGAGTCACAGGGCTATTTTTATTTGTTTACCCACACATGCCTCACATAAAAAGCACTGACTGTCTGGTAGAAAATAATTAAGGCAGAATAACACCAGAATACAAAAACAGTGATTTCATGTTTTCTTTTAAAGGCTTTCTTACTAAATAAAAAGACACGTTTAGTGGAAAAATAAAAATGAATTGCCTCTCATTTATGATTAAGGCATTATGCACTATGGAGTACAGGTTGTTGTGTCAAATTAACGGAGGCATGCCAGCCAGTGGTTTAAGTACTTTGCTACTGTCTGTAGCTAGGGCAGCAATAGTCGAATACATCTATCTTTAATTCCAATGGCCCTGCTCTTCCCCAAATGCTGTTCATTTAGTTCCTGATGAGTATCCCTTATGCCAAACTTGAAATCTAATTGGGCACTTAGTAGTCCCACTTTACTCACTGGCCTTGCCCACCACCACCAGTTCAATCCAACAAATTCATTTGCTGGACAGTATGGAAAGAAAACTTGATTTACTCTACTGCAGAGTAAGGCTGAGGGATTAGGTGGATAGGTATATCTGTTGCTAAGGAATAGAGGGGAATCAATGTGCCATGTAGCACGTGCCAAGAATGGATTATTCAGTTTGTTTGGTAGGCTGGGATGGAAGAACGTGGGAAAGAATAAAGGAGTGAAGTACATGTGTGTTTAGTTTGCAGTGCATTGGAAACTTTGTAAATGCTGCATTAACTGAAACAGATGAACATTCCACAACCAACACCGCAGACACACATTGAATCCTACTGCAGTTCTGTGGTCATGGGTGGCAAAACGTCATGGGCATACCCTACACTTTGAACCATAGCTTTGATAAGCATAAAACATAAAGTAAGAGAAGTAGGTGAGCAGCATGCCCCTCTACAGAAAATATCCTTTGTTTATTCATACAAGCAATTATTCAATTATCCTTTCATTCTTCCCACTATATTATTCAACTACAACTGAACAAAAATGAGGGGTAGAATCATTAGAAAGGTGGAGGATTGAAAAGATTACTGAGGGATTAAAAAAAAGGCTCAGCATCATCAACAGAGTGAAAAACAAGATAGCTGCACCCATGCGAACCTCGTGGAGCCATTGGCACCTGTTTTTGAAGGCCATAACATATTTCATATTGTTTTTGATATAAAATGTGAGGGAACTCCACCCACCACAGAATTCCATGTAGCATGTCAGAGGTTTTTTGCTACGTGTAGAGCTATGCGCAGTGAAACTCTGCACAGTCCACCCTCCCCTACTCACAATACCGCAAAGATGGTTTTTGGATTCATGGATTCACACTAGCAAATCTTTGATGCAATCCAGGTAGTGTGGCAAAGAGCAGTCTGGCTTTACTTAGAGGGACGTGTGTTAAGCATTTCAGAGCACCAACATGGACAATAAGTAATTGATATGTCTCAAAAGAAATCCGATACCAATTTATAAAAATAGAGGGTATTTTTATTTAAATGTAGACAGCAAAATGAACAGAAATGGATAAGTATAACTTGAGTTATAGATTTTAGAAGCAATATTAAATCACAGCAGAACTAGCATTTAAAAGTTGCATGTTGCAATGAAGTCTATGGTAGAATGTCACTGCTTGCAAAAATACACTAAGAAAGGGAGTTGCATGGGACCCCTTTGGGGTTGAGATTGTGAAATTCCTAGGACCACACCTCATGACAATCAGTACAGTTTCACCTGGCCCATGGTGTCTGGGTGCAGAGTTGCCCTGGCTGTCTGTGGTGCTGAACAGGACTTGCATTGAAGTCAATGGCAAGGAACCACTGGTGGAATTCAACCACGTGCGGGACATGCTGTGGGGAACCCTTGCAGGGTTAAGGTTGTGCAGGTCCTAGGACTAGTCCACAGCAGTCAGTTCACTTTGCCGTGGTCCGTGGAGTCCGGGTGTAGAATTGTCCTGGATGTCCATGAAGGACTTGCACTGGTGCTGATTTACCACTTACATGACGTCGCTGATAAAGGGATGCATAATCTCATCTGGGGCTGGGTTGCAGATGTTGGCAAGAGGCTGCACACTGTGTCCTGCACCTGCATCGTCAAATGTGGGGGTTAGTTACCAGACTGGCAACCAACAAGCATTGGCAGGGGTAAAAGTGTAGGATTTCATTGAGAACTTCCTGGGGTCCGGAGTAGAGGTATAGCAGCCTACTACTTGGAGGCAGGCTGGACTACAACTCTCAGAAGACAATGGACCACCTGTTTTTTGACAACCCCATTGCGAGCTTGATGACTGGTGAAGATTCAGAATCTGAGGTTGCTTTTACTTGCAGTTTGCTGGGGACTAGTGCCACTTATCCAAGGGACACAGAAGGTGCTTCTGGCTTCCACAGATGTCCCTCTGGTGGGGAGTGATGAGTTTAAACCAAGGGCAAACATCAGTCATGCAGTTCCCAATTGGTTGCCTCAGGGACAGAGTTTCCCTCTTTTGCTTTGGAGCAGTGGGCAGAGTCTGGTTGTTGGTGATGCAGTGCTTCTCTTGGTCCTTCTTTGAAGTTGGTCAATCGGATCTGAGGTTCTGGTGTCAGGGGTGTTCCTTAAATCCTAGGTGTAGGGGAGTTGGGGGTGTGGAGACTAGTGGCCAATGGTCAGCTAGGTCCTACAGCTAATCTGCCCCTGAGGTGACCACGTTGGGTGGAACACGTCAACTTTTGCTACCCCAAACCCTCTGTTCTGCCACTGCCAAGATGACAGAAATCAACATTAAGTGCACAGACCAGGCTGCTCACGCTACAGGTGTGGTCAGCCTCCTGGGTGTATGCTCAGCACTACATACCTAATTTCCCAGCTGTCCACAAGCAAATGTGACTGGGGGAGGGCTGTTTCCTTGCTGCAGGACAGCGCTGATGGCAAACACATCACCAAACACCTGAACGACTTCCACTGGCTCCCCGTTGAGAAAAGGATCAACTTCAAACTCCTCGTCCACATATATAAGGCTCTCCAGGACTTAGGACCTATCTACCTCAACCATCGCATCACCGTCTACTCCGCTACCAGACACCTCCGCTTGTCTCCACTCAACAAGCACTGCCCACCGTACCATGCATGTGGAAGACCTCAGCTGAAGGAAGATCCTTCATCCACCTCGTGCCGAGAAGCTGGAACACCTTCCCTCTTCACCTCAGGCAGTCACCATTGTTACCTCAATTCAGGAAGCACCTTAAGACCTGGCTCTTCCACTGAACCACAGAGGACCCAACCCCCCACAGCACCTTGAGACCCTTACGGGTGAATAGTTGCACTTTATAAGATTCGATTGATTGATTAATGGCTATCAGGGACAGTGAAGCCTTTGCAGCTCACCGCCCTGATGGCTCTATTCACTAGCCTGGCTGGGGGTGGGACGTGGGACCCCCTTCCCTCCTCAGCTTTTTGTTTATAACTTCTGAGAGTACCCAGGCTACCTGGCAGTTGGTCAGAAACCTGTCTTGGTGACAGTAAGCGTGCGAAAAAGTGTGGGCTGCTCTGCCAGTGCATAAAGAAGCATGGCAAAAAGATGCGCAACCTCTAGGGTGCCACCTGGGTGAATACCAACTGTTCCTCAACACAAGAGATAGGTTGGGGGAGAGAAGGCAAGTTGTTTGAAGCAAACGTGACATATCTAGGCAGTACCATAATGAAGCTAGCAGCCCCGGTCAACCAGGGCTTCAGTCACATGTTATCCTCTGGACCGGTCTGCATTTATAGTGTACCTTGAGGGAAAAGATGCTATAGAGACAGAGAAGCTCATGCTTATAAGTCTGCATCTTACGTACAATGCACCCTGCCTCCTGGGTTGAAGAGGCCTACCATAAGGTGTCTGACAGATATGTAAGGCAGTGCATTGGAGTGTGCCACTCTTTGCACCTGCTCTGTCAGTCGTCTGTTATGTCAGGCCTTTCACAAATACTTTGGGAGGGTTACCCAGGGTGGCACAAACATGTGCTGCAGCCCTGGGTAGAACATTTATCACCTATGCCCTAGGTACCGTGAGTACCACCTATTAGGGCCTTATAAGCTGGTAAAGTCTTTTAAATCAGGTAATCACTAAGTCAACATACCAATTTAATAAGAAAGCACAGGCACTGGTGTGGTACACCATTCTTGTTTTTTACCGTCTCCTTCCTGTTGTCTGCATCTTTTGTGGTGAGAATCTCACTATCAATCATCTACTACAAAACAAGTATCTATACACCAACTAATAAACAGTAACTTTTGAACCGCAAGATCTGTAGCAGAGATAAGAAAAACATCTTGAACAGCAGCTATTAAATGCAGAAATACGCCTTTTCAATATTCACATATATGTTAGTATAACAGCGTCTTTTAGGCTAAACTAAGACAAACATTTCCTTTTTGGGTCTACAGACTTATAAGGTTTAAGTATGGATACCTACTACTAATTCTGCACTTACTATTTTTTCCTTTTTTTAAATGTATATTTAACACATCATTCCAATTGAAGCATTTTGTTAGGAACTACATTTGCTCACTCTGTTTAAAAACACCTTACAAACCACAAGCATTATGAAAGAAAGTGATGAAAATATCTTCTGTTTCACGGTTCCACCTCTTATCTATTCTACTGCTCATTTTTTTCATTTACCAAGCTCCCTTAATGACAGGGCATTCACAGATGTGTTGCTTGATTCCATCTAGGAGATCACAGAAAACTACAGCAACCTGTGTGTTCTGGGGGACCTCGACATGTGGTTCAATACAAAGGGAGAAACACAGCCTCTCAGCTTGAGTTCCATCTCAAAACAGCTCTTTCAGCAAGACTTATAACAAAAGTGGAAGAGTTCTACAATTGAATCACGAAGGGGCATATTTATACTCTGTTTGCGCTGAATTTGCATTATATTTTTTACCCAAATTCAGCGCAAGCTTAACTCCATATTTATATTTTTATGCTAGACCCATCTAGCGTCAAAATATTATAATTAAAGTAATTTTTGGGATGCGTGAAACCACCTTGAGTCAATGAGACACAAAGTAGGTGTTCCCGTCCAAAAAATGACTCAAAGCCATTAGTGCCTTATTTATCCTCCTATTCAAAAAAGGTGCACAGGGGAGGTGGGCCTAAGTAATGGTGCTAAGCCTGGTTAATGCCATTATTTAACGCCTGGGTCAGGGCAGGCATTAGGGGACCTGTGGACCCATTTTCATGGTCAAACACCATGGAAAGAGCCCACATGTGCCCACACCAAGGCCCGGGAACACCACTACCACACCAGAGGAACACCAGAGGATGGGGCAACATAGAGGTAAGTATTTTAAAAAAAAGGTAAGTGCCATTGGGGACACTGAAATGAGCCCCCATACATGGCACTGGGTTCAATGGCTATGCCCAGGTTACCCTTGTCCCCTGTGCTGCCCAATGGGGTGGTGGGAGTGACTTTTAAAAGACAGGTGTCATGGAGTATGGAAGGTTTTGCATCAGTAAATGACACTAGGGTGGTTAAAGGCATTTGTTTTGCCTCTAACCAGCCTAGCATCATTTTTGGGTGCCAAATTCCCTTCCCCCGTACTGCCACCAGGCTAACGTCATTTTCCCAGACGCTAGCACACCCTTTGCGCCGGCTTGCGGGATTCCATAAATTTGGCGCCCAGCTGGTGCTCTGAAATGATGCAAGCCGGTCTATACTTTGTGACACAAAACTGCATTTGTGCAGTTTTGCATCAAAAAGTACAAATATGGGTCTAAATGTACTAATGCAGTGACAACCAACAATACAAATAGAAGCCCAAAGCACAAAAATATGACTAATTAGCCTGAGAAAGCTAAACAACTGCAAACAGAATGAACTACTAGACCATGGCAATGGAGGAAAATAATTGATAGCATTTAAAAAATGATTCCTCCAACACTGAAATAGGACCAACAAAACGTTCCTGAAAACTTCTGAAAAGATTATGTTAGTCTGTTTGGCTCTCCAAAGAAAACTATTCAAGAAAATAGATAGCGCAATTACAGAATTCTGCTAATCAAAGTGCACTTCCACCAAAATAACACAATCACATGTTTTCTGTGATACAATGGCAAACAAATGTCTTTTTAAATGAAAGAATATGGAATACTTTGTCAGGAGAAAAATCGCCAACTTCCAGAACATCTAGATCATAACTTACAAGAACAAGAATTGGCAGAGCCAATACAGGGAGTGCAGAATTATTAGGCAAATGAGTATTTTGACCACATCATCCTCTTTATGCATGTTGTCTTACTCCAAGCTGTATAGGCTCGAAAGCCTACTACCAATTAAGCATATTAGGTGATGTGCATCTCTGTAATGAGAAGGGGTGTGGTCTAATGACATCAACACCCTATATCAGGTGTGCATAATTATTAGGCAACTTCCTTTCCTTTGGCAAAATGGGTCAAAAGAAGGACTTGACAGGCTCAGAAAAGTCAAAAATAGTGAGATATCTTGCAGAGGGATGCAGCACTCTTAAAATTGCAAAGCTTCTGAAGCGTGATCATCGAACAATCAAGCGTTTCATTCAAAATAGTCAACAGGGTCGCAAGAAGCGTGTGGAAAAACCAAGGCGCAAAATAACTGCCCATGAACTGAGAAAAGTCAAGCGTGCAGCTGCCACGATGCCACTTGCCACCAGTTTGGCCATATTTCAGAGCTGCAACATCACTGGAGTGCCCAAAAGCACAAGATGTGCAATACTCAGAGACATGGCCAAGGTAAGAAAGGCTGAAAGACGACCACCACTGAACAAGACACACAAGCTGAAACGTCAAGACTGGGCCACGAAATATCTCAAGACTGATTTTTCTAAGGTTTTATGGACTGATGAAATGAGAGTGAGTCTTGATGGGCCAGATGGATGGGCCCGTGGCTGGATTGGTAAAGGGCAGAGAGCTCCAGTCCGACTCAGACGCCAGCAAGGTGGAGGTGGAGTACTGGTTTGGGCTGGTATCATCAAAGATGAGCTTGTGGGGCCTTTTCGGGTTGAGGATGGAGTCAAGCTCAACTCCCAGTCCTACTGCCAGTTCCTGGAAGACACCTTCTTCAAGCAGTGGTACAGGAAGAAGTCTGCATCCTTCAAGAAAAACATGATTTTCATGCAGGACAATGCTCCATCACACGCGTCCAAGTACTCCACAGCGTGGCTGGCAAGAAAGGGTATAAAAGAAGGAAATCTAATGACATGGCCTCCTTGTTCACCTGATCTGAACCCCATTGAGAACCTGTGGTCCATCATCAAATGTGAGATTTACAAGGAGGGAAAACAGTACACCTCTCTGAACAGTGTCTGGGAGGCTGTGGTTGCTGCTGCACGCAATGTTGATGGTGAACAGATCAAAACACTGACAGAATCCATGGATGGCAGGCTTTTGAGTGTCCTTGCAAAGAAAGGTGGCTATATTGGTCACTGATTTGTTTTTGTTTTGTTTTTGAATGTCAGAAATGTATATTTGTGAATGTTGAGATGTTATATTGGTTTCACTGGTAATAATAAATAATTGAAATGGGTATATATTTTTTTTTTGTTAAGTTGCCTAATAATTATGCACAGTAA
This sequence comes from Pleurodeles waltl, assembly GCF_031143425.1. Classification (NCBI taxonomy): domain Eukaryota; kingdom Metazoa; phylum Chordata; class Amphibia; order Caudata; family Salamandridae; genus Pleurodeles; species Pleurodeles waltl. The sequence goes on from NC_090437.1 coordinate 578,938,835, forward strand.
TAGTCACCTGCACACACAGATATCCCCCTAACATAGCTAAAACTAAAAACAAACTAAAAACTACTTCCAAAAATATTCAGCTTTGATATTAATGAGTTTTTTGGGTTCATTGAGAACATGGTTGTTGTTCAATAATAACATTAATCCTCAAAAATACAACTTGCCTAATAATTCTGCACTCCCTGTAGGTCTGGAGTTGTCGGACAGCCTTTTGAAAATTCTTGTTTTGTCATGGTTTTTGCAAAAAACTTTACTGAGTATGAAGCTGCAGCGTAAGAAAGAAACAAAGAAAAAAAAAGAAAGAACGGGAAATAATGAATGACAGACATAAAGTTATGGTTTCAAAGATAGAGCACCCACATGAGCTTATATTTAGAAGTCATGTGAGCTGCTGGTATGGTGTAAAAAAGCAGCAGTCAGGTAAACAAAGGCCATTTCAAAAGAAATTCACAACATCACTGGCACAAGACAGGAACTGATCAAGCCAAAATCTGCCCCGTGTTCACATCATGCTCTACACACAAAGTCAACAATAAAGTAACAGTAATGTAAGAAAACAAAGCTGATACTGACTTAAACTACCTTGTGTACAGGTGTGTTCATTGTGAAAGAGCTAAATGTAGTCACTCAAAGTGAAGTTAGTCACTGGCTGAAGGAGGCTGACCCACAGCACCATGCTGTTCCCTGCAGTGGGCATGTCAACATGCAAAATGATTTCAGATATAGGGCCTCATTATGTCTTTGACGGTCCCACTATGGGACTGCCAAAGCCGCAGGGAGGACGCCATGGTCAAACTGGTGGTCTTCCTCCCAAGCATACCACAATGTTCCCGCCGGGCTCACTGGCGGGAACATTTCATTACGAACGGTAGGAACAATGCTATGATATTGCCCATGGCTCTTTTAAGGGAGCTGAGGCTAATATCTTAGCATTCCGATCGTGCTGGGTAGGGGGTCCCATGCACTGCCCATGCTGTTGGCATGGGCAGTGCAAGGGACCCCCTCTGGCCCTCCCACTGGCTGTTTGTCAAGGTCCCTGCCATGGAAAGGCTGGTGTAAAGCTGAGTTGTAATCAGCCAGGTGGCACTGAGTTCAGCGCCACTGTTACTGAGTACAACTAAGACCGCTGTCAGCCCATTGAGAATCATGTTGCTGGTGGGGGATGTTTGTCCCCTGGCAGTTCCACCCTCCACGGTTGTAATGTGGTGGTCGGACCACCTGGAGTGTAGCAGTCTGACTGTCACCACAAGTGTGGTGGTCCTCGGACTTCCACACTCATAATGAGTCCCTGACTCTCTCAATGTGCACCCACCTCGGGACCAGCAGCAGTGTAGTCCCTATTGGACATTGGGGCTCCCTGCTGGAAACATTCCTCTTTTGGATACATTCTTAAATGGCAGATCATAGATTGGAAAGCATTTCTGATTAAAGAATGACAAAGTCTAAAGTTCCTAGATTTATTTTAAATATTCCAGTCATAGGAATGCATTAGCTGGGTCATAAAATGAATAGGATTACATGACACACATCAGTATTTAGTAATCAAAGCAATCAAAGCTCAGACAAACCAGCATATATTTGCCTTCAAAAAGGTTGGAAACGGTCACCAGCTCAACATGGAGAAATTGCCTTTTTATAGGATTTTCAACAATGAATATCATACATTGACTACATAGGTACACAGTTCAAAGTCTTAAAACAAAAGAAGTATTCAAAAATAAACATTTACTTCAGAATGCATTTAGTGATTCCTTCACCATTCGACTACATTAAGTTCACATGTTCACACCGAGATAGATTTTTTTACATTGAATGTCATCCAGTCTGAGACTACTAAGTTGTACTGTGTGACTGGAAAACCTCAGCCTTTTCATAACAAGTCGAATAGATGTTTTACTATAGAAAATACAAGCAGCAGAAATAGACGCATGGTGTACAGCGGTGTCAAATCATGCTAGATGTCAGAAGCAAAGGTGCCCTAAAATAAGCAAATTAAGGTTTTCTAATTTATTTTGCATACATTTTGAAAACAATGCTCCCCCAAAATGAGTTACAAATCATCACATTTCAAATAGATCAATTTCTTACAACACATATGTCAACAATTAGGATTTTTTCTTTAATGCTTCCAACTTGTTCATTCTGTCATAAAGATTGCTCTGTATCTCCTTGAGTTCAATGTCCACTCTTACCCTTTTTCTTACACAAATTGCTGACAGTTTAATTTTGCCACAGAATAACCCATAACTCAATGAAACTCATTTGCAGAGTTTAAGAAGGAAAAATACACATGCAGCACTAATTAGTATGATTAGTTAGAAGCATTTTAATATGCCACAATCTTTGCTTCCCAACCACAGACCTATCTTTGCAGAGCCCTATCTTCTCAAATCCAAATTTGGAACTTATTTCTATCCAGGCATTGGAATCTTTCCGCTCAGTTATCTCATGCATGATTGAGATTACAGCTGTGAAACTAGTAATCTATTTTTGGGATGTATGTGCAGCACTCTCACATGGATTACCTTTGTCTTCATTTGCAAGCAGCATGTCTAACGCAAGCTGATTATGAATGATGACAGCCCTCATTGCAAGCAGGTCATTTTTAAGAATACTTAGTGCACCTGCTGTATTTGTTGGCAGCCTGTCTACTAGTGTTGACACTTTCCTAATATTCACATTATTAACAGCACTCAACTGAAGGGATGTGGGCTCCAAAAATGTGACTTATTACCTGCCTTATGTTGCATTTGCTTCTCCTAACTTATGTGTTCAGTTTGTGGCCATCAGTGTGAAAGATATTTGGAAACACTAGAGTTGCATAGCAACTACCTACCCAATTTCTTGGCAGCTGGAAATAATCAGACTTACCACACACATAATAAATACATTTAATATCTCAAGCTCTGCCAAAGTTCTTGTTGGACTTGGCCCATACTTGAGGGTTATCCCTAATCCCTTTGCCTTTTTCCTCATTGATCTTTCTGACCTGTTTGTGTTGGCTTTAGGACTCTGGGCACTTTACCACTGCTAACTGACTCCTGTCTAGCCTGAGGGTACAGACCCTGGGCTGGAGTACCAGTCTCAGGATATCACCTATGAAATGGTAGGAGGGAGAGTTGACAAAGGGTGCCAGTCACCTGGGGCTACCACCCCCCACTCTGAGAATAAGCGGGTTGATCCCATTGCTTGAAATTGACATAAAAATAAAAAATCCCTAGTGCCTAGTGGTTTCTGCCCGCCTGATAGAAATAGGCCAATCTGCCCCCAGGGGGGCAGAAATGGCCTAAAAACAATTTGCCCCCAAGGGGATCTACCCTTGCCTAAGGGGTCACTCCCCATAAGCGAGAAAATGTAAAAAAAAAAGATCCCTGGTGCCTAGTGGCTTCTGCCCGCCTAAGGGTAGATTGGCCTAATTAATAATAGGCCAATCTGCAACCAGGTGGGGGCAGAAAAGCCCTAGTCAAAAAATGACCCCCAGGGGAGCGACCCTTGCCCAAGGGGCTGCTCCCCTTCATTGTTTACTTTATGTAAACAACCATCCCTGGTGTCTAGTGGGCATTTCTGGACTTTCCTTTCATGTCTCTCTGCCCACCCTTACCCCCTGATGGGAAGAGAAATGTAAGCATTTCTCTTCCGATTGCACTGTAAGCTGAGCTTCCAGCACAATGGGGGCAACCTCTGATGAGTTCAGCGCCTGATTGCCCGCTGACATTATCAGATGTCACTGGGGGGGTGGAGGTGGAAGGGGAAGTGATTCCTCTTTCCTCCCTGCCAAGGGGAGGGGGGAGAGGGGTGGGAGGCCCTCGTGTGGAGCGCTAGCGCTTCCCCCGAGGGCCGGGTGCAGGACGTAATGGATACATCCTTGGCAACCGAGTGGTGCTGCTGAGAATGTAACCGCTATGTCCATGGCACCCATGGGGTTAACTATCCTGTTCCTCTCCCTGTCTGTGGCATACAGGGATGGATTAGAATGACAGTTGGGCTTTGTGAATTCACTATAGAAAAGCACTAAAAGTGAGTTGAGTGTTCCCTGCATTTCCTGTTGGGTCTTCCTGAGATAGAGTGGTGGGAGGAGCTGACTCTTACACCTGAATAGGGCTGTGCCTACCCTCACAGAGATCAATCTCCAACCCTCTGGAGTGTGTCTGGGGCCAGGGCTGGAAAAGGCAGGGTCTTTTGAACCATAAAGGCTTCTCTTTGAAGTTTGCCTACTTCAAAGACATAAATGGGTATGAGTACTGAACCTCTGACACCGCAGCGTTAGAAAACTTCTGCACTGAGGACATTCTGCCAGGAAAAAGAGATGGATGCTGTAGGAGGGACTGCCACTCCGCCTTTTGATTTGTTGTGCTGACCTGCGGCTTGCTGCTTTTGTCCTGGGAGTGAAAGAACTAGACTTTGCTTTATACACCTGCTTTCCAAGGTTGTCTATTGAAGGGAGTTGAGCTTGCCTCCTGTTAAGCAGTCTCAGTGACATCAAAGACTCCATCTGCCAGCACCTAGGCTCCTCTGCTGAGAGCTCTGTCTTGCCAAGTGGTGCACAATCCAGTCTGGCCCCCTGAAGAGGTTCTTGGTGCTATATGACAAAAATCCAATGCAGCGAATCAAACGCTGATTCTGAACAGACACATTGCTGAAGGAATGCAACACACTGCTACTTCTTGCACCGGAGTGTGGTCACTGATTGACGCAATGACCACGGTTTTCCACGCTGGCCCCAGATTTCTGTTGCAGCTCGTCAAAAGAATAACATCTGCATGAGTTTTGATCACTGCATCAATGGAGTCTGGGATATACTGCCCTGACTGTGACGAGTGCACCTGCTTCATTGTTGAGAGATCGACACAGCATGCCTTGACTTCCAATGCATCACTGACACATCGTCCCTGGGCACAATTTTCTTCACTGACACTGTACCGCAGTAAGGAACTCGACAATTTGTGCTGCAAACAACACATCACCCCCGTGGCAAAAATAAACTGATACATCACCTACCCTGCCAAGCAGTATGGAACTGATGCATGATCTTCCCTGCTACAGTAAAGCACTGACTCATCTCTGGCTCTTTCAATGCATCACCTCCCCCACAGCCCATCCCTGTTATTTGACACATCTCAGGTACTCTGACTTAGTCAAAAGTTTCATTGTTTTCAAGGAACTACAATTGCATTTAATATTTTAGAAGTGATACCTTTCCTTGTGTATGTTGGATGTTTGTCATTTTGGTCTTGTTTTACTCAGATATATATTTTTCTAAACTGGTGTGGAGTACTTTTGTGGTATTTTCACTGTGTGTGTGTGTGTATGTGAACAAATACTTGACACATTTTGTCTGAGATAAGCCTGACTGCTCGTGCCAAAGTACCAAGAAGGTGAGAAGGGGTTATCTTAGCTGTGTGGCTCCCTTACACTGACTAAAGTGAGGGCTCCTACTTGGACAGGGTGCAAACCACTGCCAACTAGAGACCCCATTTCTAGCAGTTCTATTTCTAGCTATATAACTCTGCTCACATTAATCCTAACCTATCCCTTCTACAGTTTCATTGCCTTCTTGTCTACACATGATACATAAGGTTCCCTTCTTTGCATGATCTACAGTCAGCCTTGGAGTTGGCTGCTCCTTTCTCTTTTTCCATTCTTCCTCTTGGCTCCTTCCCTTTGCTTCCCTTTCCTTTATCTTGCCTTACTTCATTTAATTCACATACAAAGTTCCCCTCATCCTGTTTATTTTGCAAGTTAATTTATGACGATCGGGATTAGTGGAATTCAGACGAATGGCATTTGTGAGAGAGGCACACAGTTTCATCATGTAGACATGCTGGTTTACTCATCTAAAAGTCCTGATGTAACAATAAGCATAATTCTTTCTCCAGAATAATAGGTTAGACTGACTAGTTAGATGCACATTTTCTTATGAACATTTATAATCAGCATACAACAGTTTAATGGAATTCTAAGGATAAAACAAGGTAAGATACACAGTACATGATAAGGAATACAACATGGGGAAATGATAATATGTGGAACCTTCTGCAACTGAGGCTGGAATATAAGAACAGACAAGATAATTTTCCACACGCACAATTTTAACATTTTGAGCAAGCAATTGAAAATAGATATTGTAGTTGTAAACACTCTCAGGATGAAAGTCATGTGAATGTCTACCTAACAATAATTTCTTCTTAATCACAGGTTGGATAGTTTGGTTAAGTCTCTTACTTAATACAGCCTCCTCCAGAGGATAGACATTCAACATCCATTAAACTATGGTCAGAGCTATGACAACTTCCAGCACTAGAAATGTTAATTTGCATCTTCGCTGTGTTACGTCAGCTTGCATCAGATCAATTAAAGAGATTATACCTAGGCTAAACCCGTCTGCTTTGGACCTACACATTAGTCTCTACCCTATCTTGGAATCTAACTGGATTCACCTGAATGCCTAAGGGCCTTAAGATTCACTGACTGTTGCTATAACTATCTTTCTGTCCTTTCAGCTTTTGTCAACAGTATTGGTAAATACTGAACCTTCAGTCCACAGCTTCAGTTCATGGTTTGTCCATTTCTGTCAAACTCTCATTTGATGCATAGTAAATGTTAGCAAGGAATGTCCAATAAGGGCCTGAGCATTTACAGTTTATATTTCTTTCTCTCCTAGGTCTCTTGACAATGGGCAGGTCTGAGTCGTCCTCACTAAGGTCCGGCTATTCTGGATGTTCCTACCCCTATAATTCACTCTCTTCCCTAATTGTCTCTGGATGCTTTGTTTAATATAAAATCTTTTTCACCTGCTCCTAGCCCTTGGCCAACTTTCAGCCTGTTGCACTTGTTTCCTTGTAGTGTATTAGTGATCTCTTTCTCATGTGAGGTCATTTCTCTGTTGGAGGCAGAACAGTCGCTATCTACCGCACTTTCTTAGCATGAGGTGCTTATCCTGGACTGATTAGTATCCGTTCTCCTGGGATATAAACCCTCTCCATGGATGTGTAGCCTATTCAGCTAGCCAGTGCATTTTATGGTAGTATTGGTGAACAGTATAACCAGATAAAGCCCTTCCAAACTCTCTTCCAAACTCGACTTGCGGACATGTTTCTTCACATGAACTCACTCCCTAGGGCTCAAATCATGGCCAGGGCAACTCATACTGGTGGTGTTACAATACTGACCTGGAGGGGGATAGAATGCACCACATCAGCCAGTCCTTTGCAGTACTTTAGAGTCAGTTCATGTGTGATATTCACAAGAACAGCAGCTGGAACAGAGGGGATTCTCATGGCTCTCTTCATTATAATCTCATGGAGTGATAATCCAGTCCTCCTGCATGAAGTGCTTTGAATGCTCATGAGTATCAAGTGCACTGAATTGAGCAATTTGAGGGATGAGGAGCCACAGGCCTTGGCCAGTTTTGCCTTGATCCTCCTGTTCACCCTCTCTACTACAACTGATGCTTCCAATCTGTATCTACAGTGAAATATCTGGTCAATTCTTAAAGCAGTACATTACAACTGCATCACTTGTTTTTTAAAGTGACTTCCTTGATCTGAATGAAGATAAACTGGTATGCCAAAAAGAGGGATCAATTCCCTTAGGAGTAGTTTGACAACTGTCAGAATGTCACATCTTCTGGTTGAGTATGCATCAACCTAACGGGAGAGTAAAAATACAATGACCAGTATGTACCTTAACTGATTACATCGGCGCATCTCCACAAAATCAGTTTGTAAATAGGTAAAAGGCCCCTCTGATTTTCCTAGGTGACTCATAGTCACAACAACCTTTTATCACACCTTTTGTTTCTGACAGATCACACAACGCTGGCATAGGCTCACAGCCATAATTTGGAAATGAGGGTTGTACCAGGATTGCCTGAAAATCATTACCATCCTGACCAACATGAGTTGAACTATGCATGTGCCTTGCAGGCAGCATGCATTCGGGTAACACCGGGTTTCCATCTCTAGACACCCACATCTCACTTGCATCTCTTACACATCCTGCTTTGTCCCATTGTTCCTTCTCAATTTCAGGGGCTTCTAGTTGCAATTACCTGAACTCATTGAAAGTTTGTACTCTGTTTAAAATTATGTTCAAACTGTCTCTCCCTCTATACTGCATGGTTCATTCAAGTGAAAGGTACTGGACTCAATAGCATGGAGGAAGGATTTCGTCCACATACTGATTGCCTCTTGTAACAAAATTCTTACCACTCCTGCATGCAACATACAGCACTACTGCTATTGCTCTTGGCAATTGGAGCATCTTTAACATATTTAGAATTCTTGATTGGGGATCAAGATGAGGTCAAGAACCCCCTTTGTGACCCCAGCTGGCCAAAATCATTCACAACGCCAAGCCCATACTGGCGGTCAATTTATATGGCGACTCTTAGGTTTTGAGATGCACAACAAGCTCTTGTAAGAGCAAATAGTTCAGCTGCTTGTGCCGAGGTTACATGGAACAGGTAGGATATCTCTAGAATTCCATTCTGGGTACAGATGTCATAGGCTGCTCTTAGAATGTTACATCTGTCACTTAGGCAAGAGCCATCAACAAACAGGTTGCAATCAGATTTGGAAAAGGGCACATCCAATATGTCCGGTTTCGGTTATGTGTATAATTTGGTGATATGAATGAATCTATAATCAAAGTCATACTCATCATCTCCCTCGGGGGTAAGCAATATAGTTGCAAAATGTATAACATTACATCTTCTCAATGACACATTCTCCGCAGACAAAATGATACTCTCATATTGGGTTGGGGGGCTAGTGGTAAATGCCATGCATGTGTGAGGGCCACAAGGATTTCTATTGGGAAATACCAAGGAGTGGGTGACCCATCACAATATATTCAGCCTGCTGAATGCTCAAATTAACCTCTGCAACCATTTTGAGACAACTAGGTAATGCTGTGGATACAAGGTCAAGGGTAGTTGGTAGAAAGATGATGGGATCTTTTGATTCACCGTGGTTCTGTGTCAACACAGGCAATGCACACCCATCACTCTCAAGACAAAAGAGAAAAAGCCCTGGTGTAATGTGGCATGCCAAGAGTGGAGGAATCGCAGATTAGACTTTTGAGCTCCTGGATGGGCTCCCTGCTCTCCTCATTCTTTGGTACCAAGTCATTAACATATGTGCACATCAGCCTCTGCAAGGGTTTTGTCAGAACGCAAAAGTTTGAGATCCATGTTTGTCAGTAGTCAATCACACTAATGTGTAGTGGAAAACTTCAATTTAAGAACAGTTTCAATGTGCTAATGGGACACTCTTCTAGGTCCCTTTTGAATTAGATGGCCGAAGTACTTGAATTCTCTCTGACAGTACTGCAATTTCCTAGCAAGGTAGTTGAGCAGGATGAAGGTGTCCTGCTTAAAACCTTCCTTTGTCATTGAAGCTATGAGCAGGTCATGATGCACTGTACTAATGTGGAACGGAAAGAGATATTGACTCTTTACATGAAAGGGAATGGAAAGGAATGGCTAGAATAAATCAATGACTGTGAACCACTCCACTACTAGAAACATTTGGAACAGGATCACAAAAGGGTACGGTACCACAGGATAGAACTGAATGCATAGTTTAGCTGATTTTTCTAAGGTCCTTCACTATCCTCCACTTTTTATTTGCTTTCAATAGACCCTTTATCAAAGAGTTTGCATAGACTTACGTAAATTCCTTCAGAATTCTCTGTTGTAGTATGTGCTCAATGACAGAAGTTATTCATGCAATGACCTATGGGATCAGCTTGTATGGACAAGTCTGAGAAAAGATTATGTTGGACCTGACAGTAATCTATAGGGCTCAGCTATTTTATTCGGCTTGTCTCTTTCCCTGTGTCATCCCATACCTTCCCCCTAACTAAATCCTTTAGATGAAGAGGTACATTTTCTTTTGTAAGAATTGAGTAAGTCTGACTATGAAATCTGTTGACATTTCCATCTCCATCCATATGATGTGCAATACATCACACAATTTAGCTTACAAAGTAGATTGCTCCCCAACACATTCACAGGAATGGAGCTGCAGATGAGAAATTGGTGACATTCTAATAATCCCCATCTTCACAGGTACTGTAGCAGAAAACGTATTAGTCTGCTGCTGATTTGTGATGCCAGCAACTTTGATCTCTTTTTCCAAGAGTGGCGGGATTGAGACCTCAACCATCGGAATATGAAAAGGTGGCTCTGGTGTCTAAAAGAAGGGATACTGGATGTCCATTTACCTCTCCCTCCACATAAGGACCACTATGATCCACTTCAAAGACTGCTCTAAGCAAATATTTATCCTCCCCCTTCAGGCACTGTCCTGACCAAATCTCATTGGGCTCTCGAACAAGATAAGGACTGGGAAACCTTGATTTAGGTACTGGTCCTGCTGTGGATAATAAAAGGATGGAATTGAGGATTCCATCCCTTTATATGTATAGACAACAAAGGGTTCTGTGGCAGTCTGGGTTTTTGGAACTTTGGGTTCATCGTTGGGGCTTTTCATATTGGAGGGATCCCCTCCTGAATCATGGGGCTAGGTATGGATCCCCTCCTGAATCATGGGGCTAGGTATTTGGGCCATAGGTTTAGGTATTCTGGACATTGATCAATGCCCTATCTAGATTTAATTATCACATCCACTTCCAATGGTCAACATTGTTATGTATGTGACAATGGGTTACTTTCTTTTAAGCACTGATGTTAGTCCAGTTTATATCTTTTCAACCCGTTCCATGCTGTGGCATGCTCCCTCCTTAGGGCAGAATATGTTATGGAACAACTAGGTCCTAAACAACTACTTGCCTAAACCACTACTGCTAAACAATTAAAAAGTCTCTACAACGAAGTACTGAACAACTACTGTCTAAACAACTATTTTGCCTGAATAACGATTGCCTGAAAAATGAATTTTGAGGAAACCTTTTTTTTTTTAATGGTTTATTAGTTGTTTAGAATGGCAAGTCTGCATAGTCTCCTCCCCAGGCTTCCCTCAGAGGGAACTCCTCAACCACATTTTCTGTAGCCCCACTCTTTTCCTCTCCAGTAGGTTTCCTTTTCCATATCACCTTCGACTTCTCTTTTTTTTAATACAGTTTTTTTTAATTCCTCTGAACCACTCCATTCCCTAAAACGCTTAATCAATTCACTTACATGCATTTTCAGCCATTTAAATTTCAGCTACCTCAAATCTATGACACTTTTCAACATTTGAACATTCTCCTGCAATTTCTTCCTTTGCATCAAATCAAACTTACACTCATTGGCTCGTTCTTCCAGTTTCACATAAGACTCTTGTGCCACTCCCACAGCCTGTTTATTCATATAAATCAATTCCTACTTTCCATATTGTCCTAAGAAATCCAGGCCTATATTTCCTTTTACTATCTTCTCAAATTTGAGTTTCAACTGACCTATATTTATTCTTTTTGGGGTCACTCCTTCAGCTTGCAGTACTGGTCTGGGAACTATGGAGTTTGTGGTTCCTACAATTGCAGAGGTTCCTGGGGATCTAAAATTCAAGATGTACCTACTGTGTTCAGAGGAGAACTAGATTATTGATACATTTTGGGGCATATTTATACTCTGTTTGCGCCGGAAATCCGACGCAAAGCTAACTCCATATTTATACTTTGCCGTTAGACCCGTCTAGCGCCAAAGATCTTGGAGTTTGCGTCATTTTTTAGCGTGGACACCTACCTTGCGTTAATGATATGCAAGGTAGGCGTTCCCGTCTAAAAAATGACTCCAAGGCATATGCGCCTTATTTAAACTCCCGTGCAAAAATGACGCACGGGAGTGGGCGGGTCAAAAAACATGACGTCCAGCCGCTTTTGAGTCATTTTTTAACGCCTGGTCAGGGCAGGCGTTAAGGGACCTGTGGGCTCAGAAGGAGCCCAGAGGTGCCCTCCCATGCCCCCAGTGACATCCCCTGCCACCCTTGCCCACCCCAGGAGGACGCCCAAGGATGGAGGGACCCATCCCAGGGAACTTAAGGTAAGTTCAGGTAAGTATTTTATTTTATTTTTTTGTGGCATAGGGGGGCCTGATTTGTGCCCCCCTACATGCCACTATGCCCAATGACCATGCCCAGGGGACATAAGTCCTCTGGGCATGGCCATTGGGCAAGGGGGCATGACTACTGTCTGTGCTAAAACAGGAGTAATTTCAATGGGGGTTGGGAGTAAAAAAAAATGGCGCAAATCGGGTTGAGGCCAATATTTTGCCTCAGACCTGACTTGCCCCATTTTTTGACGCCCAAGCTCCATTTTCCCCTACGCCGGCGCTGCCTGGTGTGGGTCATTTTTTTTGACGCACACCAGTCAGCTGCGCCGGCTAACGTCATTCCATAAATAAGGCGCACGCATGGCGCTTTGGAATGGCGTTAGCCGGCGTTAAAATTTTTGACGCACAACTGCGTTGGCGCAGTTGTGCGTCAAAAAGTATAAATATGGCCCTTTGTGTGTACTTTTGATTGTTGTGGTAGAAGGAATGCTTATGCTAGTCAGTGCCTGTGATGTGACTGGGACAACAGGGGTCAACGGAACAGGATGGATCAGGGCAGTGGATGCAATGGTAGTCTCAATATAACCCCGGAGTGCTGTTGCCTTGGCTAGGGGTTGAGAAATGGATTTGTCCTCTGTGGGGGTCTGGGTCATGTCACCTAGTGCAAGTGCAGAATTATATGGAGGTAGTCTTACTCTCAGAAGTGCATCTATGAAAGCATCCTTCTCTTCTTTTTCCGTCTTAGTTTTCTCTTGGGGTTTCATTTTGTTAGGGGCCTCTCTTTTCACTTAAGGTAAAGCTTTTGTGTCTAATGACTCAATTTCCCACTGTCTCAATCACATACTCTTGTCATTTCCTCTGCCTCCCATTGTCCTGTGCTCCTATCTAAGAATGAGTCTTATTGTGAAATTTAATCTCAAACTTCTTTCTGTTCTTTTTATCAACAGCCTGCTCCCAAAGATTTATTGATTTGAATTTTGCAGGTCTAAGGTGTGGCTTTAGTTCCTACATTCTCCTACTTAGGTTCTCCAGTCTAGGTATGTGGAACATGCCACGTAAGTGGAAATGTTACGCCTTTTATTTTGCAGTGAATTCATGTTATTGTTTGACCCACGCATATCCATATCTCAGTGCACTACAGCACCTCACAGTACATCCAACCTTAGCAGGCAATCAACAGTTTAGTAATCTCGAGCTCTAACTGACATCCTTTTCAACAATAGCTTTAAACTGACACACAGAAATTGTCTTAAAAAATAAAAAAATAACCATCAAAAACACTATTATTACTGTACCTACAAGGCTAAGAAGTTAAGTTACAAAGTAATTGAACTCAAAACTCTGTTCACAACATTTAGCCATCCCACTTCCACTACCAGTCCCAGCATGAACTGATCTGTTTTACCCAAATTGCTCTTCACACAATTGTCCCTACTGATATTCATGTTGTTGTCTTTGTGGTTACTGGATCTTCTGCCTCGTCTCCCCAAGATATTTGGAAATCAGGATCAGGGCTGTGTGGGGGGGGGGGGGCAGTTTTGGATCTTGGAGCAAAACCACCTGAACCATAAAGATCTAGGGCCAGATGTAGCAAAGGTTTTTACCCATTCTGTGTCAATGGGAAAAAGTGTTCGTACATATGTCCCCTAGTTCTCAGTTTTGTTGCCAATTAACCTTACCTATGGGTTCCATCAATGCCAAACATATTCAGTTGGAACCATCAGCTCTACTACCCGATCTGTCAGTGTACAAACCTGTATTAGATATACTCTCTCAATGCGCACCAACATTTGGACCAGGAGTGGTGTAGTTCTTCTTAGTCTTTAGGGCTCCCCATTGGACCAGTTTGTGATTTTGGATATATTCTTAAATGGCCGACCACAGATCAGAAAGCATTTCTAAATAACAAACAAGGTCTACAGTTTTACTTTAGTGTTTCAGTTACAGAAATGCATTTGGTAGGCTATAAAAGTAACAGCATTAACTGACAAATAGATCCATATTTAGTAATCAGAGAACTAAAAGTTTGAACAAACTGACATACATTCGCCATAAAAAAGGTGCGAAGGTCCGCATAGAGAAATCACACCTTTAATGGATTTTAGACAAAGAGTTTCATACATTCTCTAAATGGTTACTCAGCTCACAGGCTTTCAACCAATGAGAAATAAGCAGAAAGAAACACTTTCAACAAAATACATTTTGTGCTTCTCTCACCATTCGTTAACAATGAGCTCAGGTGTTCATATAGAGATTGAGTACCATGTTCATGAGGCCCTTGTGCCACCGTTGCATCACTTTTGTGATGCAATGGCAGAGCGAACCACTAAATTATATTTATGAGACTACACAAAGCCACTGCGTGTGGCTTTGAAATGTCTCATAAATGTGGAATAAGGCAATGCAGCACAAATCTTTGCATTGTCTTACTCTGCGCTAGGGAGGCTTTCCATGTGCATTGTGGTGGGTGTTCCCATGCAATAACCATGAATATTAACGCATCCCCAGATTTACAAGAACTTGCAAATGTGGGGATGCACTAAAAACTTATGACCCTCCAGTGGAGGCGAAACAAGGAGAAAAATCTTCATTTATCCTAACTCATTCTTCTTTTTATGTGTGCTGCATTCTGAAGCACACATTGAAAGAGGTAAAATCCTCCTAGGATTGTTTTTGTGCGAATAGATGTCCTTTCATACTCAAAATCAATCCTGCATGCAACGCAGGCACACTTCACTAGTCGCCTGAAACAGCACCAGAGCAGGGGGAAAGGAAAGTAATGCGGCCGTATGCCATAGATACAGCGCATTCCTGCCCTTTCCCTGTGATACAGGGCAGCACAGCAGGGTAGCTTCTTGTGCTGCCCTGCACCACAAAACCACAAATATGCCCCTTAGTTGGTTACATTTTATGCCATCCAGTCTGAAAGAGCTGAGTTGTCCTTGGAAAGGAACATTTACTTCCTGTGACTGGGAAACCTCGTTTTTTTCATAACAAGTCTAATATATTCTTTATTATACAAAATTCAAACAACAGAAATAATCACATGGTGCATTGCATCGTCATTCAAGATCGATGGCAGAAGCAAAGTTGCTATAAGTAAGGCCAAATGCAGTTTTCTTGTTTTTTTTGCACAAATTTTGAAAACAACATTCACACGAAAAAACACAATGTGAGTGACACAACAACAGACTAATGGATGAAGAAAGGTGGCTGAAATCCCCTTTAAGTATATTGTACAAATGGGAGCGTGGCCTGAGAATATGGCAGCCAGGACATAAACCGGGGAGCTACCAGCTGGCCTGTTCCTTATCACCCCTAATCCTGGAGCACCCTGCATAATTTTACCCCCCTGCAGTAAGGGTTGATCCTGTGACACCCCCAGGTCTTCGGGTGGCAGCTGAGCAGTTCCTAAAAGCAGCATGGCCCTTGCCATGGGCCATGAGTCAAATGCGGCCTGCATGGCGAGACCCCAGGTGGTGAAGGAGGAGCCTGATCTCTGAGAGAGCTTTTTCCCCCGGCCTACTGAGTGCTGTGAGGAGTCCGGCAGATGGGTGGACTGTAGTGGCAAAGAGGAGAGGAGGCTCTCTGACCATGACAGACTTGGCAACAGTCCGCCAGCCACTCGTGCATTTCCTGGGCTTCGCTGCGTCAGCCATGGTGAACTGTGCAGCTGGGACCATCCTGTAGCAGCAGGTGGAACCACACGGTACCCGCCTGGTGCTAAAGCAGAGGTGAGGAGAAGGGTCTTGCTAACCCCAACAGACTCAATGGCAGACCTCTGGCCACACGCGCTCCAAGCTGGTGGTGTCTGCATCACTGTGAGGGACTGGGGCCTCCCTGTAGTGGCACTGGGAACAACGCAGGACCCCGCTGATTACAGATCAACCCCATCTCCCCGAAGAAGCAGCTGACAAAGATCTGGAAGAGGGAGACCCAATACTGAGGCACCCCACTGGTGAGGGAAGCCAGTACCCTCCATGTGGTGGCCTCCCTGTAACTTAACATTGGAACCAGCATTGCACCTAGACAGCAGCCTGTGAATGATGCATACAGGCCTTATGAGCAACCCCACAGTTAGCAAGCTGGTGTCTCATACCTGGGAAGAGTGGGGGACATTTACTCTGCCTCAACAGTTGGGAGGGCCCTCCAACAGTATGGGACAGTAACAGGGGCTCAGGGGACTATAACACATGCTCTGGGTGCCGCGAGTGAGACATTTTCCCTAGCAGCACTATAATATGAAGAGGAACTCATTGGCTGGTGGCCTCCACACAGGCTTAGTTCATTGCACGCAACCCCATCAATAGATGCGGATGAACAGGAGTTGCCTGGCCCTCTATGGATCAAGTGTTAGCCTACGGCATTGGCCTTAAGCTTGGGAAGACTGGTGGGCCTTTCTAAAAGTTGACAGCATTCTTCCCAGCGAGGGGGGAATAATTCCTTATATCACAAAGAAACTGAACCCCCCTTAACCAATACCACTTAAAAAGTATGGAATTGGCCCCAACAGATATAAGGATGCCAAGGTCCCACACCTCTAATACCATTACACAATACATCACGCCATGACATCTTACACAATGTATAATGCGCCAATCAGGGGCGATAGATGCAGAAGAACAATCATAATTGATGGCTGAACCATCTCGGGCTGAGTTGCTGGCAACTATTTGTGGAGCCTGGTCTGCGCTCAAACACTGCATAGACGCAGTGGACATAGATGTCAACCTACTCCAGGCAGACCGTAGGCAATAAGGTCAAAATAGCAGAGTCGAACATCACTGAACTACAGGCTGAAATGAAGTCCATGAAATGACAAGTGTCTCAAATATAGACAGACACCCTCGAGCTGAAGTGAAGAACAGAAGACATTGAGGGTCGCTTGAGTCAAAGCAATATCAGCATGCTGGGGTTTCTGGAGAAAGTGGAGGACTGGTCTGTTGAGAGGTTTTTCAAAAACTGGATTAAAGATGAGCTAAAACCAATGGCCTCTCTGACTTCTTAGAAGTGGAGAGAGCACATATGGCATTGGTCCCCCCACCCCCTGGGGCCCCTCTATGGGCCATAATAGCAAAACTCTTAAACTATGGGGACAGGGATTATATCCTCAGGGATGCCAGGGAGCAAACAGTGCCACACCATGGGAATAGCACTATTGCAATCTATCCAGACTATACAAAGCACGTATAGGAACAGCGGAAAACAGTTGCAGCAGTCAAACAAAAATTGCTGGCTATGCAACTTTGCTATATTCTCCTCTACCTGGTCAAGTTAAAAGTCATTTTTCAGGAGAAGGCACACTTTTTTGAGAATCCGGAAGAGGTGTGGGAGTGGCTCGACTTGCGAGGGGGTTGCACCGGGATTTCTTTGGGACGTGACTGAGGTTGCCCCGGGGGGACCACTCACAAAAGCAGACAACAATGCAGAACCCTAATTTTACCCCCATGGGAACAAGCAGGACAACAATAGCGGAGGATGGAACAATGGAATTGGATGGGACCATGCACCAGGAGGAAGCGAGTACAGCTGATACCCTGCTATTCGAGCTGTCTAACAGGGTGGCTGACCCCTCTCAGGTGACTGTGGACCAGGCACTGTCGACTGAAGAGACAGACTCCCAGAACTAGGCCTGTAATCATAAATGCTGATTGATTGCCAGGAGGAAAGGAGTTAGAGGGAGATAAGCCACATCTACGAGTTGAGATGAAGCCCTCCACTCCTACCAGGACAGGTTGCAGATTGTGGCCTAATATGACTACTTGAGGCCTCTGGACCACCCACACCCCAGGGGGAAGAGGCACTGTGCCCCAAAGGGTCAAGAGGTTGAGAACATGATAGATGGAAGAACAAAAGCACAAATATTGATCATAGCGGAATGAGTTAGGGTCGGCCAGGAGTGATATTTGTTACAACAGTTTGCTAGTCCCTATTTGACAGGCAGGGAAGTGGTGCAATTACTGCTGCACTAAATACAGGGGACACCTATTAGAAGAGGTTAAGCCTATATCTGTCTGTGGGTGGTTTGGGGAGTTGAGAATGGCTATTTGGGGTTGTTGGTTTTGCACACAGCATGATTCAGATTTCAGAGCATTGAAGCTTGGGAGTACACTATCTCCTGACTACATTACAACATGGTGAGGACGGACATACGACTGCTGAGTCTGAATGTGAGTGGGGCAGGGACATATGTCAAAAGATACAGGATTTTATCATTTCTGAAGTGACCCAAAGTTCAAATAGCATGTCTCCATGAGAAGTACCTTACTGATGCAGTGGCCCAATGTGTAGCCAAAAAATGGCAGGGCCAGCTTTATCATTTCTCCTATTCTTCATATGCAAGGGGAACCCTGATTTAAGTTGCCCTGGGGGATTCCTGTTCGCCCTCACATACTCAGAAGCTGATGTGGGTGGGAGGTATGTCCTTTTGCAGGGCACCCGTGATGGCAATCCATTAGCATATTTAATACTTATGCCCCCAACATGACAAGCCTGGGTTTTTCCGCACTATACAAGATGTACTACTATAAGGTACTGGTCCTGCAATATTCTGGCTCAGCGATTTCAATTGTGTCCTAAATCCCATTTTGGACAGTCTATTGTCAATGACAGGTACAAAACCACATACGTCAGCAATCGTGGGGGGAGGGATGCACAATTTAGATCTCATTGACTTTGATGACTACATCATCCTAAATGGATAGAATTTACTTGCAACTCCCCCACACATAAAATGTATAGCTGTTTCAACAGATTTTAGTGACTGGGAACCCACACTTCAAAAATATAAAGGTTAACCACTTGGCTAGATACCTGTCTGACCATTCACCTGTCACCTGTCATTTGATATGGAGGGAGGATTAACGAGGTCACTGGTGTGATGGCTACTAATAGATATGCAGGATGATACAGAAGAAAGAGAGGCCCTATCAAAGACAGTCACAGAATATCTAGACAACAACTGGGGCTCCACATCTCATAAGGCAATGGAATGGGAAGCACTGAAAGTAGGGGTCAGGAGGGCATGTATGGGCCTTACATATAATAAATGCAGACAACTACAATCCGATTTACAGTGAGAAGAAGCAAGTCTTACACACATTCATACCACTGTGCAAACACACTTGACCACATAAGAGAGAACAACAAATTAAATGCAGGATCATGGACATTTGGGACAGGCTTGGCAAATATACCCTCTAACGATATAGGCAGAGGCTACACCGTGAGGGGGACAAACCAGGTAAGCTGTTGGCCTGGATACTCAGAAGGGAAAGCCTCAACACAGGTATTATACTTAAGATCACATGATGGCAGTAGAGCCTTCCCCAGGGCAGACATTGCTACGGTATTCCAACAACACTTACAAAAGGTTTATACATTGGACTCGAAAGTACTGGCTCATGCGTATACCCCCTTCTTGGAGACACTAGTGATATCCAAACTGTTGTCTGCAGTGGTGGAAGAGCTGGAGGCCCATCTAAGCCTTGAAGAAATAGGGATGACTTTAAAGGCACTCCCATGACCCAAGGTGCTGGGGAGCGAAGGAGTACCCTCCTTTTTTTGTAATCGCCAATACAATTTAGACAGAGAGCATATGCACTTTAGCACTGGTTACCAGTGGTGTGGTGCCCAGAGTCCTAAAGCAAATAAAAACTGGTCAGAAAAAAGAAAAGGAGAAAAGAGGCAAAAACTTTTGGTGATGACCATTCAAAATGTTCCACGTCCAATACAAACTTAATGGGAAAGCATCAACTTTAGAAACAAACAAATCTGCCAAAGACAACAGGTATATTTGTATACTTTCTGCTCAATCATTTCCCCTGAGTCTGCACACAGAAAACATCTGTATTAGGGTTAGTAGAGGCTCTTAATACAATCCAAACTAGTACAGAATAAATGCTGAAAGTACCACAACTTGTGTAGCAATCCAAATATGGAGAACATAAAAATATTAAAAGAAATGAAAACATATATCATGGTATTTTTATGAAAGGCCTTAACTACTGAGTCTTTGGCAAAAGAAATTAGCATCTTGTAGATGTACTACACAGATTGGTGGAACATGTTGTTTGATAAGGGCAAGCTGCCCCTTGCTTGTAAGGCAGGCTCTATGTCTAAGGCACCACCTGCTTAGCAGTCAATCTCTAATGCGAAACAAACACCCTGGAAACAAGCATGTGTCTCCTCAGTTGAGGGTTCAAAACATGCTATTTGAACTATCTTGCAGAGGAACTGTAGAAAGGTGTCTTCCTGATGTCTGATGCAATGTGCAAAGAATCATCTGGCAAAGCTTATTTTAATTGTACAGTGTAATTTATGCGTATATGTGAATAGACCCATGAAGTCGCACTCAGCCTAATTCAAAAAACATATTTAAATACCTGAACTTAAGTCACAATAGCATAGTTGTGGTATAGGCGTTGGATGAGTTCAGCCTGATTGAAATGCTCACTAGCTTTACTTGGGCTGAGGTCATCCATGACATAATAGTACAATGTGGAATGCTGCCATGGAGATGAATATCAGAGTAAAGGGAGCTGTTGGACTTGCTTGATGGTGGATGGGATGTTGAAATAAAAGGACCTACTTCATATCCCTGGAGTCTCCTGGACTTATTTATCACACTGGCGACGAGGGTCTTTTGAACATCTCAACACAGAAGGCCATCTCACGAAAAATCCTGTTTGGAAAACTCTGGGGGTCATTCCAAGCCCCCCGCCAAGCGGGAACCGCCAGAAGACCATACCGTGGTCAAAAGACCGCGGCGGTCATTCTGGGTTTCCCACTGGGCTGGCGGGCGACCGCCAAAAGGCCGCCCGCCAGCCCAGCGGGAAACACCCTTCCACGAGGAAGCCGGCTCCGAATGGAGCCGGCGGAGTGGAAGGGGTAATTTCAGTGTCTGCTAAGCAGACACTGAAATTCTAAGTGGGGCCCTCTTACGGGGGGCCCCTGCAGTGCCCATGCCATTGGCCCAGGGGCCCCACGACACCCCATACCGCCATCCTGTTCCTGGCGGCCGAAACCGCCAGGAACAGGATGGCGGCATGGGGGTCGGAATCCCCATGGCATTCAACGTTTTTTCCTCGTGAACATTGGCACGCGCTTACTTCAAGCACACATACAACGCATGTCAGCAAACAAAGCTTGTGCGTACTTCTCGCGCTCCCAGCGCGAGTTGTACAGTGTAGATTTCACATGCTCTTCATTACGAGCGTGTGTATTTCTGCTTCTCGCGCTCCCAGCGCGAGTTGTACTGTTTGGATTTTACTTCCTATTCAATTCGAGCGTGTACATTTCACCTTCTCGTGCCCTAGCACGAGTTGTACTTTGTCGGATTTCACACACTTTCAATTACGAGCGTGCGGATTTCTCGTTTCTAAACAAACAGACAGCCGAATCCTTAGTCAATTGAATCAAGTCTGTTGTTACAACTATAGACTTTGAAAACAAATAATTGGATACATAATTAAATCGTAATACTTGATGTTCTGCAAGGGAAATTGAAATACTTAAATCAACTAGAGATTTGAACACTTGACTTTAAAATATTGTGATTCCATTTAAAACTTTCTGCAAACAACAAGAAAATTTAAACATGCAGAGCATTCCGCCACCACCCTTCTTCTTAACTTCACCCGGTGAACCAACTATAAAGTGGTCCAAGTGGAAAAAATCATTTTTGCACTATTCTAGAGTATGTGGAACAAATGTATCCAGTGAGAGGAAAGCAGCACTTTTAATACATTGCTTGGGTTGTGAAGGCCAAGAGATATTTGAAAATCTGCCAGATCCTAGCAAATATGTCACAGATCTCAATGAGTTTGAAATGTGTTTAAGAAAACTTGATCTACATTTTCTACCTAAAATAAGTACCATTTTGGAGCGTTTTCATTTTGGCATGAGGGAGCAAAGGCCTGGTGAAAATATTGAAGAAAATGCTACTGCACTTAGAAAACTTGCATCAACATGTAAATTTGGGAGCACGATAGAAGAAAGGATCCGTGATCAGTTCATGTTGAAATGTTCAAGCGATAAAATCAGGCAAGAATTATGGAGCAAAGATGATCCAACTTTACAGGAAGTGATTGTTCTAGCTAAAGGTGTGGAGCATACTATGGCGTGTATTGATGAACTTGAGAAAGAAAAAAAAGCGGAAAAAGCTGATGGGAACAAAATCTCTACAAAAAAAGAAACAAATGCCACTAAAAATGACATTAAAAATAACAGCCTAGAATATGAGGAGGGCAAAGGAGATCTTACTATGGTGACACAATACAAAGATACTAAATGTTTCCGTTGTGGGAACACTGGACATTTTGCATCGTATAAAAAGTGGCCTGCCGTGAACTCGATTTGCAGATTATGCAACAAAAAAGGACATTTCGCCAAATGTTGCAGATCTCCTAAGAGTCAGGCATCGGGGAAGGTAGTTGAAGACTGTAAATTGACGGTGTCTCTGGGTATTGAAAAGAAAAAACACCCTAAGGACGTCATGACCATTCTTGGTGTGTCAAGTGAAATGTTATTTGACTCGGGGGCCTGGTTAACTCTTATATCAAACGAGGTTTTTGATGAACAACTTAGTCACAAGGTTACGCTAAAAGATCCAGATATTGTTCCAGGTGGCTATGGTGGTCAGACTATTGATCTCAGAGGTTATTTTGAGACTGAGATCACCTTCCAGATGAACACCATCTATGGAAAAGTCTATGTACCTGTGAAGGGCGATAGTGTTCTGAGCTAGCCTCAGAGCTGAGAGTCATACTGGATCCAAACTCACCTTCGCCTGTCATGATTAAGGAATATTATGATAATTATCAACATCGTATTGATGAGTTGCAGGTACAGAAGGATTTACTTTTACCACAGTTGATTGAAGAGTTCAAGGAAGTTTTTAGTGGGAAGTTAGGATGTCTAAAGAAGTATTCTCATCAAATAAAATAAGAAAAAAGGCTCCAGTCCTGTAGCTTTGAAAGTTCGTCCTATTCCCATCTCCTTAAAAGAAGATGTAAAGAAAGAGATTAAAAGATTTTGTGATGAAGGTATCATTGAGCCGGTCGAGTCAGCTGAATGGATTTCTCCGATTGTTGTAGCAAGGCAGCCGACTGGAGAGTTAAGGTTATGCATAGATTTGAGGAACCTCAATAAATGTGTGCTCAGCGATCAATTTCCCTTACCTAATATCACAGAGATGGTCATGATGCTGTCAGGTTTAAAATATTTTAGTAAAATTGACTTAACCTCTCCTTACCATCAAATCAAATTGCATCCAGATTCGCGAAATTATACCACCTTCATCACTCCGTTTGGAACATTCAGGTTCATAAGAATGCCATTTGGGCTAGTCTCAGCGGCTGCTGTGTTTCAACATCTCATGTATAACTTATTTGGTTCGGAAGCTGGTGTTAAGTGTTATCAAGACGACATTTTGATACATAGAAGGAGTGAAGATGAACATAACTTGAGAGTTAAAAGAGTTTTAAGTATACTCAGAGAGCATGGTCTGACTATAAAGCCTAAAAAATGTTTGTTTGGGAAAACAGAAGTTGAATTTCTTGGACATAGGATCACTGCAGATGGATTATGTCCCAAAGCAGAATTAGTGAAGAGTATAATGAACCTACGTGCTCCGGAGAAGAAAGAAGAATTGTTATCATATTGTGGAATGTTAGAATTTCATGCTAAATTTCTTCCTAACTTAGCATCTAAGACACTCTGCATGCGAAAATTAGTTAAGAAAAATTCTGAGTTTGTGTGGGACAATGAATGTCAGAGAGAGTTTGATGAGATCAAAGCGAAGTTGTCTTCAATTGGGTCATTGAAATCTTTTAATCCCAACAAGAAATGTGTAATTATGACTGATGCTTGTGAGACTGGATTGGGGGCAGTGTTATTACAGGATGTGGATGATGGAATTCTTAAGCCCATAGTGTTCTGTTCAAGGACTTTAAGAGGAGCAGAGATCAACTACTCCACTATAGAGAAAGAGGCGTTATGTGTGTTTTGGGCGATTAATACGTTAAGAAATTTTGTGTGGGGTAAAGAATTTGAAATATTTACCGACCACAAACCTCTGGTAGAGGTGTTTATGAAAAAAGGTCTAGATTTGATCTCCAGTAGAATTAGCAGATGGGTGGTCAGTCTTCAGGATTATGATTATACAGTACACTACGTTCCTGGGTCATATAATAAAGTTGCAGACTGCCTTTCCAGACTGAGTTCGGAGGTTGAAGAGCTACCTGAGAAAGGGATAAAACATAATATCTCTGTGTGCATGGTTACTGGAAGTGTGATAGAACAAGATGAGTGGGTAAGAGTTGTGGGTGAGGATAAGATTTTACAACGTGTGTGTGAACAGATCAAATGTGGTTGGAGGTTTGAGGTTAAACAGAACAAGGATCTAGTGAGTTTCTGGAGGGTGAAAGATGAATTGTCAATGGAAGATGGTATCCTCTTACGTGGTCTGAGGTTAGTTGTCACTACAGAATTAAGGAACAAAATTATTGAGCTAGGACATGAGGTACACCAAGGTATGAGCAGGACGAAGGCAAGGATTCGGTTAGATTATTGGTGGCCGGGAATGGGTTGAAAGATTTGTGAGGGACTGCGCAGACTGTTGTTGCAGTGACAAGATTTACAACACTAGGGTTCCTCCTATGTGCATAAGGGATATGCCGCGAAAACCTTGGGAAGTAGTGGCAGTAGATATTGTTGGACCCATAGGTGGGCGAAGTGCTTCGAATTATTTGATCATTTTGATTGATCAATTCTCAAGGTGGACTGAAATTGGTATATATGGTTCCACTGAGTCTAGAAGAATTATTGACTTTTTTAAGGATGTTTTTGGTCGCGAAGGTATCCCTGAAGCTATAGTGACTGACAATGGACCACAGTTTGTATCAAAAGAAATGGAAGAGTTTTTACAAAAATGTGGGATTAAGCATAGAAAGTGTTCTCTGTATCATCCAGAAGGTAATGGTACTGTAGAGAGATTCAACAGGTGTGTGAAGGAGTGTATTCAGTTGGAGGTTGCGTCGAACAGAAACTGGAAAGAAGGTTTGAAAAAGTTTCTTTATGCATACAGAGTCACACCTCATTCCACTACGGGGAAGGTCCCCTTTGACCTTTTCAGAGGTAGGAAAGCTAATACCTCTCTCCTCCCTGCCTGGGCGTATTGGAGTAAGGATGCTCTGGAATGTAAGAGTCTCATGGGTGAAGAGAATGATTTTGAGAAAGTCTGTGTGCAAAAAAGGAAAGAATACTTTGATGATAAGAGAGGTGCACATCTTTTTGATGTAAAGGTTTGAGATCGTGTTATGGTGAGAAAGCCAACTTTGTGTAAAAGTGAAAGTAAATTTTTAGGACCATTTGAAGTTATCAAACTGTTTAGAAATGCTGTCAAGATTAAGGATGGCAGAATATGGAATCTTAATAGAGTAGTTAAAGTTAAGGGGAAGTAATAATTGTTTTGTTTTATTTCTTTGTCTTTGTTCAATGTTAAGAGGGAAGATGTGTGGTATAGGCTTTGGATGAATTCAGCCTGATTGGAATGCTCACTAGCTTTCCTTGGGCTGAGGTCATCCATGACATAATAGTAGAATGTGGAATGCTGCCATGGAGATGAAGATCAGAGTAAAGGGAGCTGTTGGACTTGCTTGATGGTGGATGGGATTTTCAAATAAAAGGACCTACTTCATATTCCTGGAGTCTCCTGGACTTATTTATCACAATAGTATATAAGGGATAAAGTACTCCTGCCATTCATTATGACGATATTGCAATTCATCAAGGAGTTCCGTAACCATATAGAGGAAAAAGGCTGGAGGCAATCTGATTATAAGGTTATGGAACTATAAGGTGACTTGCAAAATCGTTATCATATACACCAGGGGATACTTTATCTCATATAATACATGGTCACACCATCACCTTTCTCACAAACCACTTAAAACCTTGGTGTGTAGCTCTTTCATTTGAAGGAGCATGCATGTTTGTAAACATGAAGAATACAAATACAACTTCTTATGCAAAATTAAACACATTAAAAACCTGTTAGATATTTGTTGCAAAGAGATATTAGGTGCAGTTCAATACAAGACAGTAAAATAAATGGCAATAGTTCAGAATCTGTAGAAACATGCAAAAAGTCTCTAGCTTTTCTCTGCAAAAATAAACATATTCTCTCTGTTTGTCATTGTAAGCTATTAAAATAGAGTGAAGAAAGAAAAGTTCTGTTTTTGTTGCTTTAAACAGCTGCTTCCATAATGCTCCATGACCGGACCCGCATTTCACCTAGGCTGCTGGGTCTCGCAGCAGGCATTTTGACATTAGATCTTGACTGCAATAACTTATAATAGTTGAATTATGATGTATTTTCTGTACAATCGGCAACTGAGTGCTTCAGAAATCACAGATTATAAAGAAATTAGACTGCTGTTTATGCAGAGATTACATAATCCCATGAATTACATAAAACTGAATCAATACATTGTTGGAAAATGATGTGTATTATGAAACAAAGTACAAGCAATTAGCAATGACATCAAAGTGGGCAAGTACTGTACAGTTTGTACCTATGCTCCAAATACCTGAAAGTCAGGATCACAGGCTGCCCCACAGAAAAGGCTGCCTGTAGAAGGAGAAATTGTCTTTTCAGTGCTCAAGCTCAGGCTTAGGACTGCCAGCTGGCAGCTGCATAAATAGGCTTTAGAATCAGCTCATGGTCTCAGCAGGCTCTTATAGGAAGGACATTGGTGATGTGGGTGCTTTGACTGAGCTTTTATTTTGGCTGGCCTATGATTACACTAATATGTCCAGAGACAACAAAACATGCGTAATAATAAAAGCACAGCTTGCACCACTGTTACGATCATACCTAAAAAGGAGTATCAGATGTCAAAGTGCTTATATCCTCTGTCCATCTTAGAGTGTATCTACTAAACTGAGAATCTTTCCTTGGAGGTAGCTGTGTTCCCTTATCTACTTGTGATCAGTGGACACTACCAGTGGCGTAGCGTGGGGGTTGCAGGGGGGGCCAGCCGCACCGGGCGCAACATCTGGGGGGGGGGGGCGCGCTCGCACTAGCGAGTGCTAAAATCCACGGGTTAGGGGGCGCAAATTACTTGCCTTGCCCCGGGTGCTGACAACCCACGCTACGCCACTGGACACTACGATATTACATTGACTCCAAAGATGGGCTCTTTGCAAGGGCAATAGAGCTTAGATACTGGACAGAATCATGCTAAGTAGGTGGACGAGAGAGGCTTTGTAAGCAATTGTTCAATATCTGTTAAAACTTCCCTTACATGTACATTTATTAGCAATTTCATAGCCAGGCACGTATAGATTTATTTTTTATTTATGGCTCCCTTAGCTGCATATGTGCAGAGATTTTCCACTCTGTAATTTTTGAATCTTGGTGCACTTGTAGTGTTTGAATATCCACTGAAGAGAGATAGATGAGGAATTGTAAGCCCAGGAGCTCAGAGTGGGTGCTCTTGACTTAAGCAACATTTCTGTATGAATGTTACAAGCAAAGATTTGCACATTTCTTGATTGTTGACCTTTGCAAAGTTTGTAAGATATCACAATGTTATTAGGCCTTTAAGGAAGAAAAGCATTTCTTTTCTTAGCAAGATCATTTTCATCACCAAGAGAGAACATTTCCTGTCTAACTGAACCCTCTCGAAATGTGAAAAGTATGAGAACCCTACCCTGGAAATTTACTTTTTTCAGAGCTGTCCTATGCTCAATACCAAATACATACTGACTTTTCTTTACATGTTTACATTTCATAGATCATTTTTATGTACATTGGCAGAGTAAGGAAATAACACGTTTTAGTGAAATTATTGGGTATCATATTGGCAAATTTTCTTAAATTAAGCAGGTTTATCCACAGACATCTCCTTTGAAAACGTCATCCTTATCGTTTGAAAGCTTAGGTCAGGATGCTCCCACTACCTTTTACATAATTAGAAGCACACAGTGCATTCCACATATCAACTGAGAGTATATATTTTACATAATGTATGCTTTTAAGGGTCCTTTCCAGTTTACAAGCCTGATACAAATAGTTTATATAGAGAACTACATTCAATTCGATTAAACTGAGGGTTTCACAATTTATTTTTAGAACTTAGAGTAGGAGGATTCAAAGTTGACTCCTGTCTCCAGTCCTCTTTTCAGTATTTGTTGAGGCAATAGAATGAGTTCCTGTTACAACTAGGGAAAGTGGGGAGCAGACCCAAATTGTGGCAAGAGGATGAGTAAGGTTAATCGCAGAAAACATACCACTCCTCTGAAATTCTTTGGGAGACCTTTTATATTTTTTGGTAAAGTCACTGATCTGAGGGTAAATAAATGATATTGACAAAACCAGTATCACAACATCCACTGCTCATAAATATGTAATATCACTGCAACTTCTTCATAAGAAATTAAAGTGGCAGGGCATAATCTAGACACTAATGTCTCTTCAAGAAAGCATCTATTTATATTTTGAATTACATATAATTACAGAACAAAATTGGCAAAGGTTCTGCTATCAGATGCCATATACATTTATGTGCAATGATCTGTTTGAAAGTGTTGAAAAGGGCACTTTCCCTCAAAGTATGTTCTGGCTTAAACCCCTTAGATCTAGACTAAGTGCTGAAATCTCTGAAAAGGTTTGTAATGATATTTGTTTAGGATAGAAGGCAAATCGGATCAGCAGATGCAAACTTTGCTGAATCCTAGAGAAGAAAGAGTGGATGTGAACTATGTTTGTTGCTGAAGCATTGGCTATAAAAACAGCAGCGACTGAAGAAAATAATAATTAACTCTAATAAAACATAACTGATAAAAACTGAATGACCATTGAGATAAGAACGGATCATCTCCCTGTCAAGATTACTCTGAAGACAGCACAACCCTAATACAATCTCGTTACTTGTTGAATACCTCTTCCTAAAGCAGTCCTACACCCAGAAATTAAATTTAAAAAGTAGACCTCTTGATCAAACCTTGAATTGCGTTTGTTCTCCCCAGGACCTGTAGTTTAGCCATATATGTCCAACATATGTTGGTTGCTACCTCTTTCTTTCGTTCTTTCTTTCTTGTACTGATAAAGCACTTGATTCCCAAAAGTGTATCCTAGTGCTAGTAAGCAACAGTGTCTGAGCACATCTTGCGAGCCAGCAAGAGACTTAAAATTCATGTTTTCAATTGATATGAAAAGCTATGAAAAGCTGAGCAGAAGTTAGACAGGAGGGAGGGGAACGCATACTATGAGGTTTCCTTATCTTTGAAATCCTTAAGACAAATGCTGAGAATAATGTAGAAGAACATGAGTCTTTTGCCAAGTAAAGTTTGAAAACAAATGCATTATTTTTAAAAATGAGTGTGTGTGCATAGGAAGCAATTCTGGGGACTCTGTTCAGCAAAAGTAGCATAGCGCTGGTGTAAGATATTTGGGGCCTCATTATAAGTTTGGCGGTCCAAGGACAGCCATGTTGGTGGTGATGGTCTGACCGCCAGCAGGCTGGCAGAGAAGACCACCAAATTATGACATTGGTGGTGATGCATACAGGATCCTGCCAAAGCAGCGCCGGCACAGCCATTCTGTCAAACCACCGCAGTCAATTAGAGACACCATAAGTACAGCAAGACCATGTTTCTGCCAGACTCATTACCAGATTGCAAACCACCAACATGACCATCACGGTCGGACCATCACAGAACACCAGGTAGAAATGAACAGAATAAAAGGAGACACTCACTTCCAGGAAGCCATACTCATCCTGAGCTCCCATGGAACCACTACTAGACATCAGCCCGCTGCTCCTGCTTGCCAAAAGACAATGGAATCATCGCTGTCAAAGAAGACAACAACTGTAAGTGCACACGCTAACTTGTTACATTTGTAAAATGTATGAATTACAACTGTTGCATAACATACCATAGGGAGGGGAGTGGGAGGGCTGTATTCACACATAACATTTCAGTGACATAAACACACATACAGCAACAAACACACTCACACATGCACAGCACGCACACTGCAGCCAGCACACACGCACACACACACCACACATCAGGAACACACACTTATGCACAGAAACAAAGCACAGGCCCAGCCCCACCAATTCACATACATCAAACAAACTCGTAACAACACCGCAACTGTGCAAATGTATTTACATGCCAAACACTCACAACCAACAATGGCCAGGAACTCCACAAACAATTACACCATCATACAACCTAGCAATCAACATACAAATCACACAGACACAGAGTGCACCCAACCCATTAGGGCATCCACATGCATGCAGACTCAAATAGGTGAAATACATAAAGCCACACAGCACTACTACAAACACATATCAACACAACACACCACCATGACAAACAAAATCAGCTACATACACATACCCATCACACAAAACACACTGAATCCCTGGGGTACAAAGGCACTGCATACAACCTCACAGACTGCTCAGACAATACCGGAAGCATCAAGCAGCACACACACAGAAATACTGCCACACAACCAATGTCAGCCATGAATAACTCAAACCTAGGAAAGAAAAGGCAGGACAAAGATGGAATGTTAAACAACAACTGGTTGATTAAACATTTATGTTGAATAATTTGTTAAAAACAATGCCCAAAGCCATAGGCCAGTCCACAGCTGTTCACAAACAGCACCAAAGGGACTAAATGGTGCCCCTACTTGACTCCTGACTGCCATCTAACCTCCACAGGTAAGGGCATCTAGAGGGCTGTCAGGCACCTGAGGGATCCTTGGGAAGGCTGGGGCAGGTGGGTTGGGCTTAGGCTTGGGAGGGGGGTTTAGGCTTTGACTTGGGAGGGAGTGGATATGTTTGGGAGTGGTGGACTTCTTTTTGGCAGAGTAGGGGTATGGGTGCTGACAGCCTAGGTAGGTGAGGCCTTGGAGGTGGAAGTGATGGCCTTGGGGAGGGAAACAATCATTTTAGGAGTGCCACAGGGAGTTGGAGTAGGTAAAAGGTCAAACTCAGAAGGGAAACTTTTCTTGGACATACGGGGAAGGTCATCTGAAGGGGGTTTCGGTGCAGAGTGTGAGGGAGTGGTTGTATGATGTGTCGGTCTGGATGTTTTGGGTGCATGTTTGAGGGAGGTGTGCTTGTGGGTGGTGGGTGACTGTGGGCATTTATGTTTCTTGTGCTGAGGGCGGTGGAGGTGCTGGTTGATGCCATGGTGGGTGACTGTCTGTTAGTGTGGTGACTGCAGGTATGGTGGATGTGCTGCATGTAGGGGTGTCAGTGGTTATGGTGTCTGGGGTGTGGTGACTGGGGTGGATGTATGAGGTTCTGCTGGGGAGATGTCTGTGGGTAGGATAGATGTGATGGCTAGATCACTGAATGTTGGCGTATTGTTTGCAGGTGGATCAGGTGTTGTGTCTGTGATGCTCGGGGTGGTGGGGGTGTCAGGGCAGGTTGTGACTGTTGCTGTGTCTGCATGTGGATGCCGTCTATGTGCGTGCCGGTGGTGTGCCTTGTG
Organism: Pleurodeles waltl; assembly: GCF_031143425.1. NCBI lineage: Eukaryota > Metazoa > Chordata > Amphibia > Caudata > Salamandridae > Pleurodeles > Pleurodeles waltl. The sequence continues at coordinate 578,970,360 of NC_090437.1, forward strand.
GAGCTTATGTTTATCTGCGTTACCCTTGGATGTTGAAGTTAATGCATGCCTGTCTGTTTGTGTGCTTTGACTGGGTTGGGAAAGGGGGGAATCGGACTGGGAAGGTGAAGGTGGTGGGGGATGGTAGACAAAAGATGACCGGCTGCTGTCAGTGTGGAAGCCAGAGTCTGAAATTATCTCTGTAGGCCTGCCAGTGCATCGCAAATGCCCTCCAGGAACGCATTGCTCTGTTGTATTGGATTTGCCAGTCCCTGTAAAGCATTCCCGATTGTCAACTGACCCACAGAGATCGACCTCAAGTGGTGAGTAGCCTCCTCACTGAGGGCAGCAGGGCTAACAGGGGCTGGGTCAGAGGTGTCTGCTGGTGATGAGAAGCCCACCCTCTTTGATGGGTGGGCACGGTCAACTGGATGGTGAGCTACAGGGAGGGTAGTGATAGAATGGGGGATAGCAGACAGAGATGGCACTGGAGCTGTCCCTGATTGGCCCGCCACCACTAGGGAGTGGCCACTAGAGGAGGATTTCAAAGAAGATGTATTGGATCTGGTCTCCCCTGTGGCACTCCCCTCACCCTTCAGGCCACTGGGTCCCTCATGGTCAGTGTTCTCATGATTGGAGGTCCTTTTGCCAGACGTTTCCCCACTTGGCTGTGCCCGTCTCCTTTGCCTGCCAGTGCTGATGCTGAAAAACAGAAAGTCAGATATCTTCATCACAGTCACAAGATAATACTTCCATCATACAGTACACATAAGTCATATTATATTCTGGTCACAATAGGTAGTGCCAGTAATGTGCCAACATCATGTCACTACAAAAAGTGATGTTTGTCCCTCAATATGAACATTGTCAAACACTAGCTAAGCTACCTAACTGACACCTATAATACCATAAATAGAGTAGACCATTCACACTAACCATACCATTACAAGGTGACTTTACACATTATACTGGCTCCCTATCCACAACAACATGATCAAGCATCAATGAAACAATAGTTTCTGAAAAGTAAATTGCTCAACACTGATCATAAACACATACTTTACACATACAAATATTTTAACCTGAAGTCATGTACCAGGTTATGACACCTGTTGGAAAGTAAAAGCAAGCAAGCCTGGTGTAGACAAGCCAAACCTACTTCATTTCATATATTTATAACCATGCATAATGGGCAGATGCAAACCTGTAAGACCGCAGATTGCCATACATTGCAAGTTAAGGTAAAGGTGTCAAAACACATGTCAAACACAAATGCACCACTAATTATGTGTCAAGGATTGAAAAACAATGTAGACCTAGTCATCTAGGTCATTGGTCTTCAGAAAATTAACATAATCTGTCAAGTAAGGGGCAACCTATGTTCCACACTCAACCACATGATGTCAAACAGAGCTTACCAGACATATGGACAACTGGACAGTGCTGGAAGATGACAATCAGACCTACCTCACCATGCAACCAGTCCATCTTTGGCCCACTGACTGTGTGGATACATCACTACAAACACATCAGACATGCCAAGCCTTACATCTGTCTGTGGAGGATTCTGTGGGCCAAAGCATGTGTTTCTAACATGACAGGTACACATACCATGATTCAAGCCCCAAGCGCAGATAGACTCACATCACTACTCATATGTTTTGTGAACTACCTCACGAGCACCACATAGGTATCAATGCCAGCATTAGGTTCCCAAACAGCCAGGACTCATTTTCTACATCCTTCATAGCAAATGCAAGTATACATAAGAATTTACAATGTTGATTGTTCCCTGAATCTTTCAAATGATACATGAAGTTGATACATATCTGTCAAGTATGTACATGTGTATAGGCTACCATTGCCAATGTGTAATGCATACAACAGGATGCCCAAGGACAATGCTGTGTGGCAACTTTCCACTTACAGAACATTAGCAAGGTTGTAAAATTTCTAGCTTCTAATATGAACATATGTATGCCCATAGAAATGTTGGAACACATCAATGGTATCCAACATGCATTTGATCTACTCAGATGAGGCATCACAAATGTCTATACATATCCCTCACTTACCAAGTCGGAACACCTTCTAACAGGTACGAAGATTTTAAACATGTAGGACATGTGACACGTCAGATGGACATAACAGCCCCACATGCTGCTTTTACGTATCAGAAAGCATTAGAAAATTAGTGATAGCATATGTCTGCCCTATGTTGCAAATAAAGAGGAATATAGAGACATTGCAGAGGGTAGAGTTCAAGGACCTACATACCTTACCACCATTACATTAGAGGAATTACCTTTTGATGGGTATCTACAATCACCTAAGTCAAAAATGCAGTATACTGATACACATATGACACAGTCATATGTGCACCATTATGTGCAATTGTACTGAAGAAACAACATAGTTGAGTAACATGCCCTAAATACATTTATATTCGCACACCTGTGTGCCATAGATGGCTACAGTATATCAATGTGTACACAGGAAATCTGTGATACCTTGCACTTCCCACATTGTCAGAGCCAACATCCAGTTCCCTCACTCAATCACCTGATAAAGGGGAAAACATGAATTAGGTCTATGTTTACCCCCTTGTGGCTGCTGTGCTGCCTTCAAACACCCATCCAACTCAGGATAGACCTTGGCCAAAAACGCAGGCCATTAGGGGGGGTCAGTGTCCGATGGGCACCCCATCATCGTTGGGAGGACATCCCCAGGTGGGCCTCTGCAGTCTTCCTGGCCCAATGTCTTAGGTCCTCCCACCTCTTCCAACAGTGGCAGCTCCACCAGCTGTGGACCACCAGGTTCCACACTTTCTTGGCAATGGCACGCCATATCTCCTTTTTCTGATGGGCATTGACCTGCATGGATGACCTAGATAAAAAAGTATGCCATGTCCACATGTACCATATTACAACAGGCAGGGTTATAACTAGTTAGTACAACAAGCTAAACAGACTGCCATTAACATCCCCTGCATTGATAGATCAGCATACGCAGTCAGGCCAGATGTGAAGTGGAAAAAGGCAGGCAACATGCATCTCCAGCACCAGCTGTCATGTCATCACATATGACCAGACAGCAAACACATTGGCAAATATGCAATTTTTGGAGGAGTGTGGTATACCAACTCCACTAACCTTGTGCACCAGTTACAAGGCGGGTCAGGGAATATACATAAAACTCTCTCCACAATGCCTCAGGAATCACAATCTGTCAGCAAACGTCAGTACCAATTCAGATACGTATCCCATTCTATTGCAACTTGGCACCCTGCTGTCATTAAGCATAAATTCAGAAATGTTTCCCATCAGCCTTAGCTTAGTTTCACAAAGTATACTTGGGCTAAGGAAATATTTGTGCACATGGTGGACTCACCTGCTTCTCTGGTGCACCATAGAGCTGTTCATACAGAGGTTGTACCTCCGCCACCAGCTTCTCAAGATCCTCAGGTGAGAAGGCAGGGGCCCTATCACCAGTGGCATGATTTCTCCCAGAGGCAGTACACAGCAGCTCAAGTCGTGGAGGTCTTGCTGGCAGCGGTATCAGGAGTCAATTGAGAGATGAAGTATGAAATGGCAGTCACGCCTACCACGTAAGACACCATCACCACTGGAGGACATCACCATTGGCCCAAGACTGCCAAAGGCAACAATGTGTTCCAATGGCAATATCCACCGCAGTAGTATCTGCCTACCGTTATGATAACTTCTGCCAGCGGACGTAGGTCATTTCCTAAGTTCTACTACAGTAGGTAAGGCAGCTGCCATCTTAAAGACCTTGGGTGGTCAGAAAAGTCATAATAATGATTTGTCATGAGGTCAGAAACATATCTACGCCATAGTTTTCAGGCTTTGAGCAACCATGTATTTAAAATCCGATTTGATATAAATGTTATGAGATACATGATAAGTGACACATGTAAATTAGTGACATGCTCTGCACCCTCATGGCAATTGGATAGATAGTATTAACATCTATCATGTGTGAAGCATGATATGAATGTCACTATCACTGAGACTTTCAGTGACATGCATATTCATTTACTAGTCATAATCGATGTAAGGGTATGACTTTGCAGCAATAGACCATCATTTACCTAGGTATGCTCTGTGTATCATGTTTAACTATGTCATATAGCATGTCCATGCATCATGTGTGACAATGGACACAATGACTGATCAACATACCTTCTTGTATTCCTTCATCTAGTTACCCTGGTATGAGAAGGGTCAGACAACCTCTAGTGTACCATCACTAGCAGACTTGAAGACCATGGAGGATCGACATGTCATCCAGATCTACCGCTTGGATAGGCAGACAATCATGGATCTGTGTCGTCTGTTGGAGCCAGCTCTGATGCCTACCATTCACAATCCAAATAGAATATCACCTATTGACCAACTCATGTCAGTTCTGCATTTCCTAGCCACAGGGTTCTTTCAGAATACCGTGGCCCTAACTTCAGCTATTTCTCAGCCCATGTTCAGTCTGCTCTTGAAGGATGTACTCTCTGCATTGTTAAAAACCCTTGATAGCTACATCAGATTTCCACAATGTGAGAATTTGCCACATGCTAAACCAGGTTTTTATGCTTTGGCACAGATCACACATGTGGTGGGAGCCATTGATGGAACCCATGTAGCCTTGGTTCCCCAAAGTGTTAATGAATGGGTGTTTCAGAACAGGAAGAACCTCCACTCCACAAATTTCCAAGTAGTCTGTTTGGAGGGCCTCTACATTTCCGAAGTATTTGTGAATTACCAGGGTTCGTTTCATAATGCCATCATCATCCAGGATAGCAATATCCTACAGATGATAACACAACAGAACACAGAGAGGGCCTGGCTGATTGGTAAGTCATAAAGGTGATGTGTCAGCTTCTAATGTCTGCTGCCAAATGTAAGGATGTCCTATATTAATGTCTGCAGGCATGTAGCAGTTCATTACAGGGGAATTTGGCTATTCAAACCTTTCCTGGCTGTTGACACCGGAGAAGTACCCAACCACACCAGGGGAAATTCACTTCAATGAGGCCCACAGAAGGACAAGGTGTGTTGTTGAGTCGACTTTCAGGCTCCTCAATGCCAGATTTAATTTCATTGACAAGTCAGGTGGAGCCCTCCCCTACTCACCCACCAAAGTCTGCCAAGTCATTGTCGCTTGCTGCATGCTCCACAACCGCACCCTGAGATGTCAGATCCTATATGTACCAGATGAGGGGGAGCCAACAGTTCAGTGTCTCAGAATGCAGAATTGCCAAGTGAGGATGACGGTGATGAGGATGAAGGTGGAGATAGCGGTGCAGATCTCATACATCAGTACTTCAGCTGACTGCAGGTATATGTTGTTGAATGCTTGCCTGAACAATGCATGGCTTTTTCTGTGCCTTAACCATGCATGTGCTGAGCTATGCATATGCATGGTTAAGTCACAGAAAAAGCTGTGTGGTGTTTGGGAGAGGATGCTGAGTGCGCAATGAAGTAAGTGGGACAGGGGTGGTAGGTGGATTAAGGGAGTGGGGTGGGTGGTCTGAGGCATGCTATTTTTTTAAGGGGCAGGGGTGGAGAGTTTTGGTATTTGTTAAGGGATTAGGGTGGGGGTCAGGATATATATATATATTTTTAGGGGCAAGTTGGGGGGTTTGGTCTTTTATTTATTTAGGGCTTAGGATGGGGCAGAGTAGTTTATGTTTTAAGGAGTGGTGGAAGGTTTAAGGAAGGGCGGGAGGAGGGAGGAGAGGAGAGGAGGAAGGATCGCGCGAGGATGCAGTGAAGTAAGTGGGGTTGGGGCAGAGTTGGTAGGTAGTTTTTAGCAGTGGGGTGAATTTAGGGCTCAGGATGGGTGGGGTGTTGGGGTAACTAACTTTTATGGGGTGGGGTAGTGGATTGGGGTAGTTTTTTTTAGGGCCTAGGGTGGGTGGGAGCTTATTGGGGTAGTTTACTTTTTAGAGGCGAGTGTAGGGGTTTGGGGTGTGTTTTTTTAGGGCTCGGGGCAGGTGGGGGTCTGGGTAGTTTACTTTTTAAGGGCGGGTCGGGGGGTCAAAGTAGGTTTCTTTTTATGGCTCAGGGGGGGTGGGGAGTGTCCTGATAGTTTAGTTTTTAGGGGTCGAGGGTTGGGGTATTTTTTCCTTTTTTAGCGCTCATGGCAGGTGCAGGTCAGGGTAGTTTAATATTTAGGGGTGTGGGGGTCAGGGTAACTTTTGTTTAGGGCTCAGGGCAGGGGTGTGTTGGGGTAGTTTAGTTTTATGGGGCAGGGGTGGGGGGTCAGGGTAGTTTTCTTTAAGGGTTTAGGATGAGTGGAAAGTCAGGGTACTTTAGTTTATATGGGTGAGGTGGGGGTTTAAGATAGTATTTTCTTTAGGGCTCAGGGTGGGTGGGGGGTCAGGGTAGGTTAGGTATTAGGGATAGGGGTAGTTTTGGGCTTCAGGGTGGGTGGAAGTGGGGGTTGAATGACAGAATCACACATGCCGTTTTGCATACTTTTTCTACACATGCCTTTAGTAGGCATAAATTTGTTGTAGAGGCAGGCGTGGTAAAGGCATGCGTAGAAACGATGCAGTTGTGGTGCCGACCACATTGTGAAGACATGCGTTGTTCTGGAATGCACGGTTCTATCATACAACCTTATCTGTCCTTGGGACACAGGTTTGGGAGCGAATGTTTGTTTGAGATGTCAAAGCAAAATGACTGGGAGGAGTAGTTGTGGGAGGGTGAGGCTGACTGGTGTAGACCGACCAGGTATCCCAGATGGGCCAGAATCGTCCTCATTTTCCTCACATCCAGGGGTGTTGTCCTAACTGAAGGCTTCATCCAGGGGGGAAATGGCAGTCTCAGGTGTCCTCTCCATGCTCACAATGGGTAGGTGACCTGTTGGAGAAGTGGAACAGACAGCTACAGATTGTCATGCAACATGTGGTGTCAAACTTAGACAGGTGGATATGCTTTGAGCCATGTACAGGAAGGATTTACCGGATCCCCTGATATGACAGTGACATATGCTTTCAAATCTACAGTACAGCTACAGGATATCAGATTAGCTTGGTAGTTGGAGACCTGTTGATAGACACACGTCTTGGCAGCTGTGTAACTTGATATTTTTCATGGTACCTCCCAGTTAAGAGTAGATCAGTACTGAGTCATTAGACAGCCACAGAATGTAAAGTGGTTACTGACCTGTCCATCAGCTTAGGAGTAACCATTCTACCTGGCCATACATATCAGGTTACACCTATTATAGCACGCTGCAGATATGTGTGTTCCCCCCAGGTGAGTATCCATCAATGGGAGATGGGAGGTAAAAGGGCCATTTTAGCAAAGTACACAACAGTAGCTTTGTGTTGGTGATCATGCACTGGCGGATGCCCATAGCATTGCTGTCATTGCCCTAGACTGGAAAATTGTGGGTCATCCAGGTGGGGAGAGTCGATTGTGTGGTTGACATGCAGGGCTATTTTCATGATGGTATACTGTTTTGATTTTCTTAAAGGTAGAACAGTGCCTGCTTGGAGTTGTAGCGCTGACAGTCCCTTTACTACCCACTCCATACATAGACACTGTGCCCCGAGGTGAGTTTAGTTAACATGTGGTATGGCAGAGAGGGGTATTTAGACAGTTGGACACAGGGATGGTGAGTGTGTTGGCTGTTAAGATGTCAAAAGGTCATCAGTGAGCATGCAAAAAAGAACTTTAGTGGGACATTTCCAGTGTTGTAACTTACCGGAGTCCACTCCCTTAAGTATTCCTGTCAAGGTCTCAGGAGGCAGGATGTCCAAGACCTTCTCCTCCCATGATGTGAACATTGGGAGAGGAGGTGGGGGCCCACCACCAGTCTTGTGGAATGCCAGATGGTACCTGGAGGCCATGGAACATACCTTCCCACTGAGGCCATTCCGCCTCTTCCAGATGTCCTCCCTTGTGCGTGGATAGCTGCCTACAGCGCTCACCCTGTCAACTAAGTTTTGCCACATCTCCATTTTCCTTGCATTAGAGGTTTGTTGTACTTAGGCTCCAAAAAAGTGTGGCTCTACTCTGATGATTTTGTCCACCATGACCCTCAACTCTCAATTGTCTGTGAAGGAGGGATGTTTTTGTGGTGACATGGTAGTGGTGGATGACACGAAAATGTAAAAAAACTGATGATAAGATGTGGGTCCTGTGCTGTGAGTAGGTGACGAGTGGTGTCTGATGTGTATAGAAAATATTGTGTGATATGTATGATGTGCAGGTGTGGGATGAGTGGTATTTGGAGTGGTGAGGGGTGCCTATTCTATGGATCCTAACTTCGGTGTGTGGCCTCTCTCTAGTTGTGTATGATTTTTAGATGCAAAGGACAGTTGTGGGTAAAGGAGTGTTTTCTATAGTGCAGTTTGTAGATGTGTCAGGTGTGTGGATGTGTGTCAGGTGTGTAGAATTCAAACTATCCAATGTGGTGTAGTGTATTACTGTATAGACTGACGACCTCCGTGGTTAGCACCACCATTGGTTTTCCACCATGGGAGAACTACTATCATGATTTGTGGGTCGTAACTCGTTCGGAGGATTTTTGTTGGGCTGGTGGTGCTGGTGGTGTAACCGCCTCTTTCCCAACCTCCAGATCCCTGACAGTGTTGGCATTTTGGCAGATTTTGACCAATGCTGCCTGTGTAACTCATCATATGGCAGTCTGCATGACCGTCACCATGGCGGTCTTACCATCAGACCACTAAACTCATAATGAGGCCCATGGTTATTAATTGTGCAGAATGTGATCCCTACTTAAGGAATAGGTCTGCAATTGTTACCTTAGTGGGAACCAAGTACTCCATTTGAGCACTTGACTCTCTCAGCTTGGCAAAGCAAAGCAGTCAAAGGCCTTGTAATCTCCAACTGCTGGCAAGCAAAAAGAACCCTAAAAAAATCCTAGTCACTGCTTTTTCTTTGGAATAGGAAAAGTATATTTATTACACACATACTTCTAAATGCAACATAATAAATTTACAAATGCATACATAAGGTAGAGTGGAATACCTTCAGTGACATTCTGAAATCCATCTGACTCTAGTGGGTCATGAACCCCATAATCGCATTACTCTCCCCCATCCTATTCCAGATGAAACATCATAATGCATGGGGTGTCATTTAAAATAAAGCAAGCACGCCTTTTGGCTTGGTCAAGGGGTCACTATATTAAAATAATAGGCAATAACTGCATACTATGACTTCCAATTAAACTAATGGATGTAGTAATTATGTCTAAAGGCATTTTAGCAATGAGAATTGCATTGTTCATCAATAAATTTGTCAATAAAACATTCATATTCACAACAACTTTAAACATGTGTTGAAGTCTTTATTTTACTACTTTAGGCCACAAAATTGTCATGAGCAGGTACACACATGCCCCTCCATAGCCAAGTACACTATTTAAACCTCTGCGGACCCCTGGACACTAAAGTAACCCAGGGGGCTAAGTTAGAGAGTAATGGTAAAGGCCTTTACACTCTGTTGATTTGTAGGTATGGTTAAATGAGGAATCTTCAATGGTGCATAACTCAGGGTCTGTTGGACCATTTGTCTTGTCCTTGGGCACATTTTGCTCCTGGTGTTGAGCTCTGCCATTAGGAGCTTTTTCAGCAGGCCTCCAACAGTGCAATGTTGGAAATTAACTTGTTTCACTGGCTCCCTGCACCACCCTTCTCCTCTGCTTTGACCTCCACAGGCCCTGTTGACTCTTGTCCATCTTGCAGGGCATCTGGAGGGCAGTGGAGTCTTAGTCATCCCCCTACTGGTCCTTCAGGACATAAGGGGGCATTTCTAATGGCCCTGGAGAGACGCATCCAGCCCTAGGGGTCAGCTGTAGCCAAAGTCCAGGGCTAGTCCTGGGATGCCATGCCATCTCTCCATTCCTGTCCCAAACTTCCTGCACAGCATTATGGACCAATATGGCAGAACCCTTCTTCCTCTGGGCACCACCCAAAGGTGTGGCTATGATAGTGAGAAATCCTTCCCTTGTGGTCACTTCAAACAGTTTTTGGGCTAGGTCTCCCTACCACTGGTGTTGCAGGCAAGTTAGCTACAGTTGAATGCTTACAAGCATTAGACAGAAAAAAATGGTACATTTTTAAAAGTACGTTTTGCTCATTTGTGTGACAACATTTCATTTCACCATTAAATTGGATTTTGAACAGCTATACAAATAGGTCCTTGAATTATTTCAGATCCAAATTTAGCATTTAATAAAGCTAACCTTGTAGCTGGTGGTTTCATCTTGAAACAGCCAGCCTTGCTACAGTGAAAACAGCATTTGGGGAACTTTCACTGTGAGGACATTGTCCACATTAATACATGTTCTAATTTTAAATATAATGCACCCTGTCTCTCTAGACAATGCAATCTACATAGGTGTAACATTAATATTTGAAAGAAAGTTTGGACCTTTCAAAAGGGGATATTTTGATAGGTCAAATTTGCTGTTTAAGACTGCCAATGGCATGTGCAGCCTACGCATGTGCTAACATGTTCACATGAAACCTGCCCAGCGACCCTTCCCCTAGCTGTGTGGAAGCCATATCATCTTAAAATGTGGACACTGGAGTAAATAGGTGCAGTTCAATTACCACAATCGCCATGAAATTGTTGTGAGTAAGAATGAGGTAGTGAGACTCAACCACAAGAAAGGCCCAAAACCCGATTGATGAAAAGCCCCAACAAAATCCTGGGGAACTGAATGCAAGCAGCAGTGGCAGCTGCATTTTGAGCTAGCTCATTTAGGGCCAGAAGTAGAAAGAAATGGTTTTGCGACTCGCAATTTGCGAGTCACAAAACCATATGCAGAATGGTGTCCATGACACCATCTGCGAATCGCAAGGGGGTCGCAAAGACCCACCTCATTAATGTTAATGAAGTGAGTCGCAATTTGCGACCCCCTTGCGATTCCCTGCACTCACAGGGATGGTGGCCTGCTGGAGACAGCAGACCACCATGTCTGTGACTGCTTTTTAAATAAAGCAGGTTTTTTTTTTTTTTTTGTATTGCAGCCGTTTTCCTTAAAGGAAAACGGGTTGCAATACAAATGAAAAAATGAAACCATTTGGTTTTATTTTTTCAGAGTAGGCAGTGGTCCATTGGACCACCTGCTCTGAAAAACTATTTTTGGTGACATTCACAAAGGGGAAGGGGTCTCATGGGGACCCCTTCCCTTTTGCGAATGAGTTACAACCCACTTCACATGGGTGCTAACTGCGAATTGCTTTGCAACCGCGTTCGCGGTCACAAAGCAATTCTGCATCGCGGTGCGAATCGCAAATAGGAAGGGAACACCCCTTCCTATTTGCGAGTCGCATTCCCATTTTGGGGGGCGGTGCCGACTCGCAAAATGGGAACGTGCATCGCGATGCCCTGTTTTGCATGGCGCAAACTGCAAATTTTGCAGTTTGCGCCATGCAAAACGGTTCCTCCATCTGGCCCTTAGACGCATGAATCCAAACCAAAGTATTTTTTTAAGCCTTATACTGAGAAAATAATAAAGGACAAACAGAAAAGACAAGGATAAAATCATTCATAATATGTTTCATTACTAACACAAAAATAAATATTACAGTGTCACAATGGATGACTGACCTGTAAGATAGAAACATGTACATACATTTTTTAATTTAGTAGGGATCACAAAAAGACCTTAAATGACATTTCAAAACTTGAAATCATAATCAAAATTTAGTCAACACATTTCATCCGTACATAACGATATTATAAATTACGAATACATTCTAAGAAGTGTATTGCGTATAATAATCAACCCCGCTTTTTCCATATTTCGTTATGGTTGGATACTTGATTCATCCTATTTTCAAAAGTCCATTCAAAGAATTTTATTCCCTTCAGTTTCTATAGCCAGTGGCAAACAGGCATGTAAGTAGAATGCCATTGTAAAATGAGAAAGCAAGCCACAGATATTGCACCAAAAATAAAAATATTTTCCAAACACTTCATGTGAGCCATATTGCTTAAAATATCTAAACGAAGATGGAAAATTAATTTGGGATTAATACCCTGTCTATTCTATAACTTAAAAATGTAAAGAGCTGATTCAAAAATAAGGTCAAACGAAGAAACATTGCTATAACATGTCACCAAGCACCAACTCCCTCTTGCTAGCTCTTAAAACAGCAATCAGAAAAGGTTGGATAAAACTTAATAATGACTGTAGAGGTCATATTTACAAGGAATGACACATCGCTGCGTTGCAGCAGTGATATGTCAAAATCACTTGTGCTGTGTCAAGACAGCTTATGATGTCATAGATGTGTCATATTTACAATATGGCACACCATGGCATAGTGTCCGAAGGATATGGCAGAAATATGGACGCATCCAAGGGAAGTATGCTTCAATGCATCAGCCTAAAAAGTGATGCATTGCTGAGGTTGGGTTTAGAACCAGCGCAACTTCAGCAACGTGTTGAAAACACCTAGGCAACGCGTCAGTTCTCACTGACGTAATTAGCCTAATGTGAGTGGACAAATGTAATAGAACATAAAATGGTAGAAATGTTATCAATACCTCTTTTACATTGGCCCTAGACTCAAGACAGACAAGGATGGAGTGTGGTTATGTGTCACATAACAGTGGGTGTCATCTACTTACGTGTACCTACATACCGAAGTATGTGTTTTGAGCTACAGTGTAAAGTGAGTGACACAATGATGTAATTTAAAGTGGGAAATCATGTGCTACCTACCCTAATTTGCATACTTGCTGTTGTGCTCGGGAGTACGCTTGGCTGACCTTGGTGACCCATTCCCATTTGGAGATGTTACAATCCTGGCATGTCCCTTCTATGGAGAACACAGCATCACATTACATTGCTGCAGTGGATGTTAATATCTCAGATTCCATGGTCCCAGGTTGGTCAAGAGGTTCTACAACATTATTATCACATGTGTAGGCCTACTGTACATTGAGGGGATGTGATTTACTAACGTAAATCAGCTGGTCAGATTCCTATAAGAAAACCACTGCATCATTTCCTATCTCTGGGTTCAAGAAGTATAGGAATTTTGACTCATTTGCCGCTTAGAACAATGCACCTCACACATTGAAAACCTTGTAAGTATCACTGCATCAGTCCTAAGTGGGTTTTTACAAGTGCTAAATAGAGTTCTTTACACTTGTTATGTGTCAAAAAAATCTGAAGTCCTGTCTTACTTGAAAATCTAATTTTTCTACAAAAAAGTAGCTCCTCAATTATTCTGGATACTCTTGGGCAGCTTAAACACGCTTAAAACATTTCCATAATTTTATTTGTTATCAAATGATCAAAGTTAGGTATCAACATTACATTACAACAGGATAAAATATCTAAATATGCAGCTTGATAATAAACCCCTAGCTAAGGTAGGCAGAAACAATCGGCCATTTTCTTAACTTAATGGTAAATAATTAAATTTAAGACATGGGCACTGATCGTTAATATCAAAAACAGTTTAAAATATTAAAGTTCAATTCAAGTTAAAGTTTAAAACATGATTGCCAAATAGTGCCAGCTCACAACCAATTTTAACCGGCCCCTAAGTTTCATGATCTCTTCTTTGACCATGTCTGCTATTATACCTATAGAACAAAGATTCACTATAGAAACTAGCAGTAAAAGTAGCCCACCATTAACACACTGATAGAAGGTGAGGTTCTGTCCATGATGTTCCAATACAAAGTCTAGCAAATACTATGGCTAAAGAAATTAAATTCTGCCATCTAAGATACACTTTGTGTATTTTCAAAACCCTAACTATGTAAATTGATCGGAGGGCTGGATTTTAGTATTTCAGATTATGGATAACTTACTAAATGTCTGAGTCTAGAAAGTAATTAGACTACATCATTGGGCATTAATCAGCATGAGATAACCTCCGTCTTGTTTACAATGATGAAAAGCTGAATTAAAACCTTCTGGTTTATAATAAGGTTGGAATATTGTTTTATAATACAAATTATTAAGCCCATTGATAAGAAGACATTGCACCCATATCTAATTGACTGCTAAAATGTAGAGTTACTTATGTCAGGCTTGTGAGAGGATGGTTCTGAACATCTGGTCAATCCTGATTTTTCACTTTTTGACAACCTGTTTTTTGACCTTTTAATGTGAGCGAGCCTCCTAGTCGGGGACTCACCCACAGTAAATTCATTTTAAAAGGGACTGCGTTTGTTTACTACCGGTGCTGCCTTGCTAAGGAAAGGCTGCTTTGGAAAGGAACAGGAGGAGGCCCGGGCTAGTTACACGTGATCATGTGTGCACACGTATGTTCCTGGTGTGCACTTAGGTAGCCTGGCGCACAAGGAACTATGCAGAGTGGGTGGTGACCTTGAGTAGGCCTCATGAGAAGGGTGTACACATGTGAGGGATACCAGTAAATGTCAACGTCAGTGTGGTTACTGTCTTTTCACTGTAGCAACACTACAATAAGTGTAAATGGGAAAGTGGCCTAGGGCATAACTCAGGTCCCCCAGGGCCCACAGAGCCCAGAGTCACAGCAATGTACACTGTAACCTGCATGAAAAGAATGATGCAGTAGGTTACAAAAGCATAGTTGTACAACTTATTAGTCATCCATAAATGTCATCTTTGTCTTACTCGGCTCAGGATTAGGTTTAATTACTGCTCTATCCAGCTGCCTGAGCAGGCCTTGCATCAGTCAACCAGCTTGCAGCCCCTGTCAGAAAAGGGTAGAGAGGCCCTGTAAGGAATGTTAGGGAGGAGGGGCCGAGTTTCAGAGCACATGTAGCCCTAGCTCTTGGATGACACCATTTTGAGCTATCCCAGAAGACTGTGCAGAAAGGAGGGGACAGGGGCAAGGAAGTGATGTGGTACATCTGGATAGGGCAAAGGTGCAGGCCTTCTGGACACTTCCATCCCCACTTAAAAGGTCCTGAACAGGGGCATCTCTCTCTCTCTTGGCAGTGCTTCACTGCTGGACACTGGGACTGCAGATGGGCATCATGGGCAACTGGAAGGAAGAACCCCTTGTCTGCCCACTTGGGCAGGGACTCTGCCCCTGAAGGGCTTCAGGCCCACGGAGGCACATGCCAGGGCCAGGTAAGCTGGCCTCCTTAGCCCCTTGAGCACTAGTTGAGGGAAAGAATGGGCTGGTGCAAGGAGAGCGCACTGCCCAGAAGAAAAGGAGGACACCCATAAGAAAGGCTGGCGCAGAGTCAGTGGGATTGGCTCCCTTCAATCTGGGACCCTTCTAGGCTTGGAGGCCTAACAAAAGTGCTCTGGTGTTAAGGGCTATTCACCAGGAGTGAAAAGACACCAAGATCATGAAGATCAGCCCTTGGGGGCCGGAGATGTCCTAAGGAGAAGATCTGTGACTTTTGACCGATTTCTGAGCGAGTGGCAGAGCACATGGAGCTCCACTGCTGCTCCGGTCGATGCCCCTAAGGTGGGCCAGGGCCCAGAGGCTGCCCCCAAGAGGAAGAGGAGCTGGGGTGCTGCCATCACACCCCCCTGTGGCAGAAGAGGTGCCCTTGGACCTCATCCACGGGCCCTGTGAAGCCTGTCCCATTCATGGAGACAAGGGGGGGCACCGTCGCACACCCCTTCACTACGATGGTGAAGGGGCCCATTGTAGGAGGCTGGCCTGGTGTGTAGTGGGTACCTATGGTACATACGCCTTATACCAGGTCCAGTTATCCCTTATAAGTGTAGTGTAGGCAGTGTCTACAAGCCAGGCTCTCTAGAGGTAGCTGTGGATGAGCAGCCAAGGCTTATCTAGGAGACATGCAAGGCTCAAGCAATACCACTGTAGCCACACCTTACTCACACACATGAAAGAAAATACTCAGTGTTACAAAAATAAAGGTACTTTAGTTTGGTGACACAAATATCAAAAATACCATAGAGACTATACTCACTTAGGAGGTAAGTAATACACAAATTATATATATAGTAGTATGCAGAAATAGGCTTAAAAACAGTTAGAAAACAGTGCAATTAGTGAAAATCACAATAGTTAAAAATAGGCCTAGGGAGAGCACAAACCATATAGTAAGAAAGTGAAATGCGAAAGTCGGTCCCCCACCTAGGCAAGTGTGGTGTGTGGAGGGGAGCTGGAAGTACTAGAAAAGCCCAAAGGTAAGTACTAGAACCCACTCCAGCGACCAGAAAAACAGGACTAAATCACAGTAAATTTCCCAGATCACAGACAGAAACGGGAAGAAGAATTATGTAAAACCCAAAAGAGACTGCAAGACACCAACAGTAGATTCCTGGACAAGAAGACCTGTGGAAGAAGAGGACCAAGTCCCAGAAGCCCAGAAGACTCCAGGAAGATCAGGAGCCCCTGCTAACCCGGATGAAGGTGAGAAAGAAGAACCACCGGTGGAGAAGAAAAGTCAGTACTGCACCCAAGTTCGGGTTCCTGGAGGGTGCAAGTGATGTCTCATGCCGGATGGAGGATTGCAGTCAGGTTTGTATCATCGGAGTCCGCTACCAGCCTTGGCACACGCAAAGCTCATGGTTAACAGAAAATGGCACTGCCGGGGACCAGGAAGAACAAGGTGGACTCTACCCAGGAGGGGAGCCAGAGGGGATCCTCAGCAACACAGAGAGCCCACAGAACACCAGGCAGTGCACACAGGAGTCCCACAGGACGGGGACAAGAAAGTTGCAGAAGAGGCCCACACAGAACTATGACAAAGGCTCCCACGCCACTGGAGAACAACTCAGGAAACTGTGCATCACAGGAAGGAGTGCTGAGGGCCTATGCTTCAAGATCTTGGAAGAAGGATGCCAAGAAGCCTTGGCAGCTGCAAAACACATGGTGCATGGGGGTACCATCGTATGTGGGAAGGCAAGGTCTTACCTCTACCAAAGTTGGACAGTTGGAACAGAGGACCCTCAGGATTACTTCAGTCTACCACCCGTGATGCAGGATCCATCCAGCTCAACAGGAGATGGTATCCATGCAGCCGGTCGTCATTGCAGTTGGTGCCTGCAGAAGCAGGGGAGTGACTCCTTCACCCCAAGGGAGATTTCTTCTTCTGTCTGATGCAGTCTGAAGACAGGCTGTCTTCAGAGGGTGCACAACTGGGGAAATGTTGCAGTTGCTGGAAGGAGCGGGAGACACAATGTTGCAGGAGGCGTCCTGCTTCTTTGTTGCAGCTTGTAGGTTCCTGAAGAGTACAGATGCAGTTTCTTTGGTTAGAAGTCGAAGTGGAGGATGCAGAGGATTCCTGCTGGAGTCTTACCATCCGAACCTGAGGAACCACCCAAAGGAGAGACCCTAAATAGCCCTGAAAGGGGGATTGGTCACCTATTCAGGTAAGCACCTATCAGGGGAGGGCTCTGACGCTACCTGCTGGCACTGGCCACTCAGATGCTCCCAGAGTTCCCTGCCAACCTTGAATCCAAGATGGCAAAACCCAGGGACACTCTGGAGGAACTCTGAGCACAACCCCTGGGGTGGAAATGGACAGGGGAGAGGTCACTCCCCTTTCCTTTGTCCAGTTTTGTGCCAGAGTAGGGACTGAGGGTCCCTGAAATTGTGTAGACTGGTTTATGCAAGGAGGGCACCAAATGTGCCCTTCAAAGCATTTACAGTAGCTTGGAGAGGCTACCCCTCCAGCAGGATGAAGTCACCGGGGCTGCATCGATCCAGTGGGTGATGCGTGGAAATTCCTGCGGCATGGCAGGTGCTGCATCAATTTCTCTCAGGAAGACGGGCTGCGTCATTCCGGCTCAGCTCGATCCAGTGGGCTGTGCGTCAAATTTCTGGTCTCAACACTGGTGCTGCGTCGATCTTCTCCTTAAGAAGTCGGGCTGCGTCAATCCGGTTCAGCATGCTGTGATTTTCTCACCGCGATGCAGGCTGTGCACCGATTTTCGCCGAACAAGGAGTTCTTTTGCAGGAAAGAAGTATTTTTTGTCCTGAGACTTAAGGGAACAGGAGGCAAGCTCTATCCAAGCCCTTGAAGAGCACTTCTCAGCACAGCCAGAGAGCAACAAGGCAGCAGAGTAACAACAAAGCAGCAGTCCTTCTCAGAAAACTAGTCCAGGTGAGTACTTTGGGCAGCTAGGCCGTTCTTCTTGGCAGGTTACAGGTTCTGGTTCAGGGTTTCTTCTCCAGGATATGTCTGAGTTGGTAGGGTCAGAGACCCTGGTAAATACCCAAATGTGTCTTTGAAATGGGGGAGACTTTAAAGAGCGGCTTAGAAGTACATGAGGTTCCCTTTCAGTTCCACCCTGCCTTCCAGGGTCCCAGTAGGGGGTGTGGCATCCTGTGTTTGGGGTTGTCTGAGTGAATGCACAAGGGAGCTGTCAACTAAACCTAGCCAGGCGTGGATTGTAAGGCACAGAAGGATTTAAGTGCAGAGAAATGCTCACTTTCTAAAAGTGGCATTTCTAAAAGAGTAATATTAAATCCAACTTCACCAGTCAGTAGGATATTGTATTACCACTCTGGCCATACTGAATATGACCTTTGTACTCCTTTCAGATCAGAATCTACAACTCAAACAGTATATGAGGGTAGCCCTCATGTTAGCCTATGAAAGGAGCAGGCCTCACAGCAGTGTAAAAACGAATTTAGGAGTTTTACACTACCAGGACATATAAACTGTGCAGGTACACGTCCTGCCTTTTATCTACATAGCACCCTGCCCTATTGATTACATAGGGCCTACCTTAGGGGTGACTTACATGTAGAAAAAGGGGAGTTTAAGGCTTGGCAAGTACTTTTAAAGTGAAGTCGAAGTGGCAGTGAAACTGCACTCACGGGCCTTGCAATGGCAGGCCTGAGGCATGGTTAAGAGGCTACTTGTGTGGGTGGCACAATCAGTGCTGCAGGCCCACTAACAGCATTTAATCTACAAGTCCTGGGCACATGTAGTGCACTTTACTGGGTTCTTACAGGTAGATTAAATAAGCCAATTGTGTATGATCCAATGTCACCATGTTTTAAGGGAGAGAGTATAGGCACTTTAGCACTGGTTAGCAGTGGTAATGTGCTCAGAGTCCTAAAACCAGCAAAAACAGTGTCCAAAAGGTGGAGGGAGGCAGGCAAAAAGTTAGGGGTGACCACCCTAAGGCTGTCAGGTCTAACAAGTGGTGGAAAACAACAGGGGCCAGATTTACTAAGCTCTTTCATGACTCTTACATTACACAAGCTGATGCCAGGCAGCACAAGAGCTCAAGTGAGATTTACTAAGCCACGTAAAGCCATCTGTGTGACTCAGTAAATCCAGAGTAATGCAAGGTAGTCTGCTTTGGGAAGGCATTAAATTGGTGAAGCATGGGTGTTATCATGCATCCACCCATGGATTTTGATGCAAACCCAGATTTACTAAAGGTAGTAAACTTGTGTTTGCGTCAAAATGGTACGCCTTCCCAACACCGGCGTAATGAGGAGAAATATCTTCATTTCTTATTGTTATTTCCTCTTTCACTGTATGCTGCATTTCGCAGCACACATAGAAATAAGAAAATACCTCTAAGGATTTTTTTTAGCAGGTAGGTGTCCTTTCCTGCACAAAAACAATCCTACCTGTACCGCAGGCACCCTTGCACCGTGGCAGAAAGGTACCTGTGTTGGCGCTAGGTAGAAAGAGATCAAGGCTGTATCGTATTTTATTAGATTTTTCACATTCCAGCTCTCTCTCAGTCATGTAACCCAGAGCAGCAAGTTGTCTTGCTGTGTTACATTGTGTGATATTTTGCCCCCAAATCTGCAGGATTGATAGGCTCTTGCAAGCCCACTTCAACTAATACCTCCCAGTTGGGTTTTGGGGGGGTTCACATAAGCAGACCCCATGTGTTTAAGACATTCTATTTGATGTTGCCTATACCCCTAAAATATGTACGATAAGAATCTAAGGCCTTCAGAAACAACAGTTCAGTGCTATCCATTCAAGTACTGTTCCTTATTCTCGTCTTGGTGATTATTGATGAAGGAAATGCACTGTGACTTATGTGGAGCTTCATTTACACTTAGTGAGAATAACGATTGCATATTGCTTTTTATTTGTTCAGTTAAACTGTTGTACTGCTCCGTATTGTGATATCAGCTTGCTTTTAAAAGATGCATGTATTATGAAACATTTGACTGCACTTTAGGGAAGCTGTAGTATGCTCCTGTTGCACAGCTGAAGCCGCAGCATCTTAGTAACCGCCCGTGTTCGAACTCTCACCGCTTTTACGTAGGTAAACACAATTTAACCCATGAGCACAATATGTTGATCTCATTTTTGTACCTATCAGACTACAACGTTTCTCAATTCAGGTTAATAAATAAAGGTTCTGTATCATACTGGTAAATGCAACATACATATCATACTGAACCTCAGAGAACTCTATTCGCTTGCAACACATAATTGGGCCCAATTCAATTTCCTAATGCACACTTTCAAAGCATGACATAGCACAGTCACATCTCATTTAACAAAGCAACTAGACACCTCTGTTCGAATGGACTCCTAAGTGCACACATTCAGGCCCGTATTTATACTTTTTTTAGCGCCGCGTTTGCGCCGCTTTTTGACGCAAAACGGCGCAAACCTACAAAATACAATGGTATTTTGCAAGTTTGCACCGTTTTTGCGTCAAAAAACGACGCAAAGGCGGCGCAAAAAAAGTATAAATACGGGCCTCAGTGCATACACAGAACGAGAACTGATAGCTGGACCTTTCCACACATCACTGCCGAGGCCTGGAGTGACCTACCTTTGCAGTTCTGAGCCTCCTCCTCACACCCTAAGTTGTGCAAGAATATGAACACCTGGCTCTTCAAGTAGCCCCCTGGAAGTCCGTCAGTAGGCCAGGCCGTGTCTGCCTCAGCACCAGGATATGCTCCCAGGTGATAGTGCACTCAACAGATACTTATAACATAACATAATAAGGCCCATATTTATACTTCAATTGTAATTTGTACGTTTGTGCCGTTTTTGCATCAAAAAGTGGCACAAATGTGGCGCTAAAAAAGTATAAATATGGGCCTAAGTGCATGGTGCAAGGATGTCTGTGTTGTGGGGATGATTGTTTTGGTGCAGGAAGGGGCACCTCCTTGCGCAAAAACAATCACTAGAGGTGTATTCCCCTTTCTATGTGTGCTGCAGAAAGAGGAACGAAAGGGGCTAAATAAAGATACTTCTCCCCGTTGCATCACTCTTACGCCACCCTTGAGATGGCATAGGAATCTGATAAATCTGGGCATGTAACAGATTCTTTGTAGTTCTATGGGAGTTGTGTGGGAACACCTCTAGTAACACCAATAGAACACCCCTTTCAACCAGTGTTATGGGTGATAGGGGTC
Organism: Pleurodeles waltl; assembly: GCF_031143425.1. Lineage (NCBI taxonomy): Eukaryota > Metazoa > Chordata > Amphibia > Caudata > Salamandridae > Pleurodeles > Pleurodeles waltl. The sequence goes on from NC_090437.1 coordinate 578,991,637, forward strand.
CATATTTACAAGGCCATGTAAGGCCACGCAAGGTGGCTTTCCGTGGCTATGTAAATATGAGCTGGCACACTGCGCCATGGAAGCATAAAACAAATGATTCTCTGGTGTCACATTGTGCTGTTAGGGCCTTGTAAATGAGGCCCTGAATATCTTAAGACAGCATGCATGATAGTGCCTCTCCCACACTAGTTCACCCCACACACAAGAGAGGATATATATAATACAGCATGGGTGATACTGCACTGTCCTATAGTGCCCACATACAGGCATCAAGGTGGTACTATCACCCCCCACCTCAAGAGGCCTACAGACAATACTACACCACACCAGTATCGACTGTATGCAATATGGATTGATAGGCTCGCAGTTCGGTTGTTGTTATAATGGTTATGTACTGCCGTGCCATTGTGAATTCATTCGTTTTGTTGTGACACTCGTCAAATTAAGAAAACATAGCAACAGTTGCGCACATAGAAAATGCGCTAGGGCTTAACACCAGGCTAACGGTATAGATGAGAGAAAGAGAAGGGAAGAGGGCGATGTATACCCTTAAACGATATTTATTGGCAAAAACTCGTCTGTTCAATTTTATTCTCAGTACATTAGAAAAAGATTCACACATTCAAAGGACACAGGCGAAAAGTGAGTATGTAGGAGCCGTAAATCCTAATGAGTAGAAGTTGGCAGCTCTCAAACACGGACATGATTTTCGTGGTAAAAGAAATTGGAGAGTTGTCGAGACTCATTTAGTCTGATCTTTTTATTTGACCTGCTACCGTTTTCACACTGCGGCGCGGTTACTGCAATTGAGCATTGAGGATTGTTACTGCTGTCGAACGAAGCACTGATGAACCTGCCTACGACATCTCTTGTTCCTTAGGTCAATATTAATAAAGCACAGACTAATGGAAGTGTGCTGTTAGCCCTCACTAATGCTTTGAGCCTTCTATTTTTTTATGAATTGTTAGCTTCGACTTGTTTTTGCTGTCTGCTGCCATCTTCTGGTTCGCCCTATTTAGAAAGAGTGCTCGCGATTTGCGGAGTGTGTACAGACAGCACAGGTGCATTGCAGATCACTGACAAGTTCAGGGAGGAAAGCCGTGGATGACGAACGGCAGTGAGGCGACCTAGCCCCGGGAGTGGAGTACAGACCGAATTAAAAACACCTATAACGTACAAGACTTGCAACTCTCGAGGTCCTATTACCACTGACTCCGCCATTTCATTATGTCTGGGTAACTGAGGAAAATGATTCTCGGCTTTTCAAAATTTCACCTCTCGTATGTAACCCTATTATTAAAAAAAAAAATTGAGTGGGGGGTGGCATGTATTCACGTTTGTGTACCCTGTCTTATTGGGGTGCCCATCTTTTTTCAGAAAAGGTGCGTAATATGTCTAGTTGCAGATTTGCAGAAAATATCACCTCAAAATAAGACACGTGAACCAAGGGCCAGATTTAGGCCCATATTTATACTTTTTTAGTGCCGCATTTGCGCCGCTTTTTGACGCAAAAAAACGGCGCAAACTTACAAAATAAAACTGTATTTTGAAAGTTTGTGCCGTTTCTGCGTCATAAAATGACCAAATGCGGCGCTAAAAAGTATAAATATGAGCCTTAATGTTATTTTATGCCATGCAAGAAAATCAGGGATCTTGCTACCCTGGGTTGTGTGAAAAGGGGAGAGCAGAAATGTGCCATATCTTCAAAGATACTGTAACCCTCATTTTTTACAGGGATTTAGATTAGGGAAGAGCAGCAAATCATCATGCCATGCTGCCCTATGACAAAGTGAAAGGGTAGGAACGTACATATTTATGCAATAATGTTAATTTCTGTTCTTTCCACCTAGGCTGGCACCATTTCAGCAGCCTAGCGCAAAGTGTGCCTGTGCTGTTGGCAGAATTGTTTTTGTGCAGGAAGGGGCACCTTCCTATACAGAAACAATCCATAGAGGCATTTTCCTCTTACTATGTGTGCTGTGGAATACAGAACACATGGAAAGAAGAAAAAACAAGGAGAAATAAAAATATTTCTCCTTGTTACTATCGCCCTGAAGAAGCGTGAGGTTTTGGTGTATCCCCAGGTTTACAGGCCCTAGTAAGTCTGTGGATGTGTCAAAATCCATGGGTGTTGTATGGGAAATGCCCATGGAACGCCTCCCTGGGGCAGAGTAAGGCAACGTAGCGACTTGCGCTGCCTTGCTCCATAGCTGTGAGGCCATTCAAAGCCACACAAAGTGGCTTTTCATGGCCTCATAGTTATGATTTTGTAGTCTGTGCTGCTGGAGTGTCACAAAAAGTGATGCTCCGATGGCACACAAGGCTCATAAATATGCTGCAGTGTACTTCCACTCTCTCCTTGCCTTGGTGCACTTCTGGCTGCCTAGCATCAATTCAGACACCCTTGTGCCATAACACAAGGGTGCCTGCATTGTGGACAGAATTATTTTTGTGTAGGGCAGGATGCCTACCTGATGCAGGGTAAAACAAGACAATGCACAACAGTTAATTGCATTATTCTGCAGCTGAAAAGTGGCGCAAGGCCATGGAAATTTCGATTTGCATGGCTTTGTGTATGTCACGTCAGCACTTGTGTTGCCTTGCATAGACTTGTGTGATATAATGACAGTGCAATTGCATAGTAAATCAAATCTGTGAACCACTATTTTTTTTCTCATGCTCACTGAAAACCAAAGTTTTGGAACAGCATATGTAGCAAGCCAAGGACCCATAAACGGTTTGCTCTGAGGTAAGTGAAAGAAGACACACAATGCTTGTACAAAGCCTCTGCAAGAGCTACTACTAGCAGTGCTTCATTGCGATGTTAACAATTTAATATTGTGAACCCAAGGACCAAAGTCAGGTCAGCTGACTAACCATATTGCATTATGACTGCCCTAAATCAAGTCTTAAGTTGGGCAAATTCATCCCTAGAAAATGCCCTTTTTGGCTGTTTTGATCCCAATAAACAAATACTATTTCCAGGTGCCATAGTATGACAATATGTGATTGCCCATGGTTTTCATTGTTGCACATTAAGGGGCATACTTACTAATATTTCACATAACACAGAGCAGCAAGGGAATATGATTCACTTGGTTGCGTGAGAGAGAGCAGAAATGCTCCATTTTATAAATATATAGAGCATTTCTGCTTTCCCCTTGCCCTGGTGCACTGTGTGCCGCCTCAGGTTAAAATCTGCACCCTTGTACCACAGTGAAAGGTGCCTCATGTTATGGGCAGGAATACTTTTTTGCCATAAGGCATACTTTCCAGTAAAGAAACAATCAAAAGAGGAAATAATAAGGTTAAAAAAAAGATTTTTCTCCTCGATTAACATCCTCTGGGAGGAGAACCAATTAAACATGATACCAGATTTACAAACTTTTGTAAAACTAGAATTGCATTAAATCAATGGATCGATGCATAATAGTGCCCATGCTCCACCCAATAAACCCATTGCAGCTCAAAATATAACACACGGTAGCACAAGTAGCTGCTTTGTGTTACATTTCTTTACAAAACGGTGCAAATTACTACTTGTGTGGCTTAGTAAATTTTACTGGAGCTTTTGGGTTGTCCTTGTTTTGACTTTTGTGATGCAAGATTCCATGTATTCAGGGCATGCAATTACTCTTGCAGTTGGTTCATGCACTAGGGACAGCAGGATTGAGAAACACAGCACTACAGGTACCAAACTTTGCCAGTGAAGGCTCTAAAGGCCCCCATGGCAGTGTGTGCAGTCACATAACTCACCTATTCTTGTGCCAAAATAAGTTTCTCCTTTCAAAGGATGGTGCTTAATCAGTTAGTGCATCGGTTGGCTGGTAGCTGTCCAACGCCACTTTGGGCATGTGTGTAGAGTGGCTCCCAGCAGTCGTTGTGCCCACCACCAGGAGAAGCGCTGGTGCTCCCCTTATTTGTCAGCCCTGTACACCGTCCCACTTGGGATGCCACCAGAGGTGCTACCACTGCCACCTGATCCCCCAATGATCTAATGACGTCAGTCGGCTAGGACTGCCTTGGAAGACATTTGCTTCCAGTGTGGTTGGAGGAATGGGAGGTGTTTTTCCTCCATGGAGGGGTTAGGGGCAGCCAAAGAGGCATCAGGGAAAGGAACGGGTTTCCCTTTCCCCCAATGTCTCTTTGGAGTGCATTCCTGCTGCACAATAGCACATGGGGTGCGATTGTGCAGCAGGATTGTCCACTAGACACCAGGGAGTATATGTTTTGGTGATGTTGTTTTGGGGAGCGGCCCCTTGGGGAAGGGTAACTCCTATTTTGGGGTAATTGTTTTGTCATTTCTGAACTCCTTGTGGGCAGATCAGCCACATAGTATTAGGCCCATCTGCCCCCAACGGGGCAAAAGCCACTGGACACCAGGGATTTATTTAAAAATAAATTTTGTGGTTTTAGGGAGCGGCCCCTTGTGCAAGGGTCGCTCCCCTTTTGAGGGTGAATGTTTTGGGTAGTGACTTGCTGCTGGTCACCACATGCGCACTGCTAGCCAAACACCAGCTGGTGTGATTGCTGTGTCAGGCATGTGGGCTTATGAAAGTGATGGGCTCTTGAATGGTGCTGTCTACTGATATGTGTTGTAATGTGCTGGACCCGTGGCTGGCAGTCTAAATCGTCTTTTGTGTGTTACGTACGAAAAATGTGTGACTGGCCTGTAAGGCTGTTGGTGGCTTGACGCAGCATTACAGCTCGCAACCTTTGGGTCACTGGTTCAGTTTTTAAGCTTTCAATTACTAACAGTATCTTTCATTTTTGCAAACTCTCTTGTTAAAAAATGTTTACATTTTGAACCTTCACTCACCCTTGTGCCAAATCTAACCAATATGTGTGTGTATTTGAGGAATATCTTGTTGTGCGTAATATTTGTCTTTTCTGTCTTCCTCTGCCAGGGTGTACATTGTCTCTAGGGTAAATCTACCAACTCTAGATATTTTCCTAAACTAGACACCCTGGAAAGTACAGGTGGTGTGCCACTCATGGACCCAAATAAGTTTTCTGACCCTCAGTGCCCTGCAAATCTCAAAATGTGACTAAAATGACACATTTCCTTTGCATTTCGATTTCATATTCTTCCAGAATTGGAAGGAAACCACAAAATACCTACCACCCAGCCTTTAATCACTTGTCCTAATAAAAATGTTGCCCCACATATGTGCCTGGGTCTAGTGCCCGTGACAGGATCTGATCAAACTAACATCAATGGGAGTCCTCTCAAAGGAACCCTCCTTGACCTTGGTTTGATTTGTTCTGGGGAAGGCACTAGGCCCAGTCACACATGTGAGGAACCCTTTTTATCAGGAGATGTGGGGAATGTCAGGTGGAAGGATTTTTGTGGCTTCCCATGGATTCTAGAATTGTATATCACAGAAATGTGAGGAAAATATATTGTTTAGTCAAAGTTTGCAAGGGATTCTGGGAGACTTGGGGAAATGCCGGGTGGAAGGATGTTTGTATCTCCCTGTGGATTTTAAAGCTTTCCATCACAGAAATCTAAGGAAAATGTGTTTGTAATGAAAGTTTGCAATTTGCAAGGCATTTTGAGTAACAAAACGTGGTGAGAGCCACACAAATCAACCCAGCCCAAATTCTCCTAGGAGCATCGTTTTAAAAAATGTGCAGGCTTGGCTAGGTTTCCCTAGGTGCCAGCTGAACTAGGATCCAAAATCTAGAGCTACGCACATTGGAAAAAGGGGTTTCGTTTTGGGTAGAAAGATGTGGTGTGTCCATGTTGCATTTTGGGCCAGTTCCTGTTGCGGGCGCTAGGTCTACCCACACAAGCGAGGTACCATTTTTATCAGAAGACTTGTGGGAACATGAAATAGTAGAGCATTAGCTATTTCCAATTGGATTTTGCTGCACTTGTGTCTTTCAAATGTAAGCCAGTGTATAAGAAAAATGACATTTTGAAAAATATACCTAAATCATTTGCTAGTACTGTTGTAAGAACTCTCGTATCACATCAAAACTGCTGGATTTCGGGTGGCAATACCTCTGCTTGTAGGCAATTGAGTCACTCCCACACCAGTTGGCAGCTGTCAGCCCAACCCTCCCCGCTCTCCAGCAGCACCTCACCCAAACAGTAAAAATGTATTTGTGGCCGCCTAGTGCATGGAACTCTGCAAACGCCTCAGGGAAATTGCATTGAACATGCCTTACCCTTTTCTCTCCACATACAAGTCTCTTACACTCACATATTCAAGAAAAAGAGGTTTTCAATCCATTTATTGAAAAGACTGCATTCTATGACAAAATGCATGCGGTGCTGCAGTGCTTAGGATGATGAGGAATATCAAGATCACGAATGTGAAAATCAGAGATGTATTTATAAACGACTCCAACATATGGCAATAACATGGATATATAATTCCTACCTAGAACTAATACCTAGCCCCTACCGAGATCATGGTGGTGCAAGCCAAAATCTGTCCATACTGTGTCCATGAGAAGCACACCCAACTCAGTCCTTCAGTCTCTAGATTAGGCTCCATAGAGACATAAAGGCTGAGTTCAGCCGCAAACCAGCATGCAGCATGCAGCATGGATGGAAAATCCTGTCTGGAACCCCATTTAACGGCCTTTGTCCTACAAAGTGTTTATATAAGGAGCATGTTTTGGTCTTGCAAAATAAGCCTGACGGAGGTATATATCTAGGTGTTAGACTGTTTATGCAGCCTTGTGGCAGCAATACAAAATATTTTTCTGTGTGCCTTGCATTGTGTTCCTGCTAATCCGGGGTGAGAGAACGTGATGAAAAATATGTCATCAGTAACAGTGATAGTGAGGCTCTTGCAAAATTGCGACTGATTATGAAAATAAAAGCATTGCTGCGAAAACAAGCTGTGCTAAATGTATTAAAATCAAATAAATGAAAACAGGGTGTATCATTTGAAAAAAGGGCACAGGCCACAGGCTGAAGCTAAGCCAATTACTGTGCCCAGGCAAGAAACTAAAATGCACCCACAACACCATCCCCTATTGCCGGAACAAGGATGCACAGTCCAAAGCCGAAAATCATATCTAAATTCATACATAAGAGATAAAGAGGCATATTGACGAGCCCCTAGCGCCACCAGAGCATCATTTTTTTTTTTATGCTTTGGTGGCGCTGTACATTGTGCTGTATTTCCAAGGTGGTGTTAAGCTATAAAATGTGTAAATACGGCCCCTTAACATGCAGACTTGCATGTAAGGGGCATGCAATGGGTGTTATGTTGCTGTGGGCGTACCACAGCAACACCCATTGCATTTTGACACTGCCCCAGATTTGCGAGATTTCATAAACCTGAGGCACAATGGCACTACCAATTTTGGCACAGTGGCTGTGCTGCACCTCTTCTAGTAAATATGTCCAAAATGTCTAAGTCGACAAGCAAAGCAGGACAACAGACAGGCCAAATTAAAAGGCAATTTGGTGTCACATTTTACACTTTGAAAAAGTCAATGGTGAAATTTCAACATTAATTATGGTTTTACAGAAAATCTCCGATGTCATCAAGATAGATTGAGACCAAAAACGACTCCACTTCGGCATGTGATGGAACGATCAATGTATTGGTAGGGGGATCCACAGAGTAGAAGCATGTAGAAGCCTCGGGCATAGAGTGAACGCCAAAGGTAGCACTGTCTATTGTACCAGATGTTGTTGGAGCCTGGAGAACCACAAGCAGTGGCTAGCATGGTGCCTCGCGAACCAATCTCAGTCTCAAGGGGCATGTCGGTAAATGAACCCTCATTGAGAACATTATTAGAACCTTGTCCACATGAGGCACGGGCTGCATGGCAAGACCCACTGTAGGTGCACGTTCAAAGAGGCACCAATTATAATGGAAAACCACTGCACACAAGTCAAGATTGGTCAGAATGTCAATGATTAATCTAGCTTCAGCTCCTCAAGCAAAGAGGCTCTGAAATACTGCATCATTGGGTTACAACACAGCTGGGATGGTGGTAGCTCCATCACTCTGTTTTGCTGAGATAAGACAGCCACTGAATATCAAAAATTGCAGTAGCAGAACTCTGCCAATTAATGCCAAAGTTATAGGGAATCCACCAAAGAAACTAAAAAAGAGTGAATATATGGCTGAAGGTATGACTCTAAACATTGTTTGGAAGGTGTTGTCAAATCCACAACGGACAGCCTTAAAAAAGTGCACAATCCCTGCAGTATTTAATGCATTAAAGATTCTGGTCACCAACTCTCCAAAGTGTTTGGGGAAGGTGATATTTATTAGGGACTCTATCTCAGCTGATGACATTGTGATCTGGGGATCGTCGGTCTCCTTGGCTGATGTCAGAGCCACGTGTTTTCAGAACATTAGCACCTTAAGCTGTTCAGCTTGTCAAAATTTACATTAGAAGTAGCAATGTGGGGCCACAGGACTGCTACTTTTATCTCTTGTGTGGGGGAATTAAACATGGCTACAACAAGTTAACAATTGAGTAACTGAAATCACATAAGTGATTCCTGGCTTCATTCCACAGCAGAAAGACATACCTTCCATTAGAAAGTATCTGAAATACTGGTGGAATCAAAGAGACAGGAATACCCTTCAGATAGCATACCAAATTTGTGACCGCCACATTGCAGAGGCCGTGCAAGGACACCTGCTTACAGATTATAGAATGAATAACAGTAGCCTCACAATTGTTTCCACTAAGAAAGACCTCTGTTTTGCCATTCAGACACTTGTAATCAAAAGGCAACTCCCACACTTTGTGTATGTGACTGTCTCCCAGCCGCTTGAAACTGCCTACTGCAAAATGCTTTAAGCATTTTGTGAAACGAAAGGAGGAAATGGGCAGATTTGTAACTCCGTGTATTATCCATAATGCGAATGGATTCCTGTTACAGTAAAAGGTAACTTTTACAGCTTCTCGTTTAATTAAAAGTGGCAAACAATTGTATACCATTAACATGTTTTCAAAGCACGTGGCCACTTTTGGGAACCTGTAGTGTCCAACTTAATTGCATGTTGGAACAATACTGGCTTTGTCCATGTTGTAAAAAGGGCATGTCATTTTGAATAATATCAATCACAGATGCACAATGTTATTTAAGGTGTAAATGCTGTTGGACAAAGTGCCATTATTAACAACAGCTAAAGCCTTTTTTTTCTTGTTTTCCTTATCAATCTACCTTAAAATGCAGCAGATTCCATCTTGGAAAGTTTCCAGATCTCAATATATATGGCATATAGGAAGCGTTTTGAATGTGGCATCCTGAGTCCCAACAGGAAATCTTGAGATTGACTTCCTCAGACAGGAGACTAAACTGTACTTTGACAGCTATTAGAGTGGAGGTAAATAAACATTGTTGGCACAGTTTACCCACAATGCATGTAGTTATGATACATGAATGTTGATCCAATACATAGTGAGGGTCTGACTGGCTTGCTCTGAAAACCCTGAGGAACTATCAAAACATGCCTGCCACCCATTTGTGTCAGTTGTCCACAATAACCACCCGCTGCTGATTTGTAAGCGAGGAATTAAAAGTACCAATCTGAACCCAAGTAGTCAGTTGTTCTTCAACTGTTTGCCAGTTGTGAAATTTAGCTGGTGTGGGAATACTGGGTGCATTTATTTATTTTATTTTTTGCTAACCTCAAACAAGATGTCTGTTGGACGGTGTCATTCAAAAATATAATTTGTAGAAGATTAAGGCACGCTCTAAACAAATCTTCCCTATCCTGTAGTTGCCAATCTTTTGTTCCCCAAACACTCTTCAAATCAACAATGTTTTCCCAATACTCATATCCTTTTACAGCAAGCCAGGAAACAAAGGAATCTGAATAGATCAATTTTGTGTTGGTTAGCAATATTTTTCTTATTCTAGTAGGTGGCAATTTGAAATATTATGACTGACCAATTTTAGGTTCCTGCCCAGTACAATACACAAACTTATCTGTATATATTTTGGAACTTGCCACATGAAGAGTTTCAAACTGTTCCCCCTGTGTCTAATTATAAAGCAATCTTGGAGTACTAGCTCGGTGCAGAAAGTAATTTTCATAATGGTACTAACAGAACATATCCCCATAATTCGCTGTGTTCCTATATATGTATTTACTTTCAAATACAGTATAGTATTCAAGCTCCGAAAGCATGGACTCAACTGTTTTAACATCCCAGTCATCGGAAACAACACCAGGTGTAATAGCATCAGTCATTTAAATTTTAAACACATATGTAATTTGAATGACTGAGTAGGACCGTACATGTCAAGTGGTATTTTAGCCCAAACAATACCATCTGGAATCAGAAGGTTGAAATGTTAGCAAAGGGACAAGTCTCTTCGGACCTTGTGGGAGGATAGGTAAGCTGTCAAAACCTCATCCACCGGCTAGAGGGCAGAGCGTTCAGGAAGATAATGACCATATATCATTTACCGAGATAACAATAACAAAATCAATCCAAAGCAGGCAAACAATGTCAACAGTATCCACAGATAATACTATGGATAAATTAAGTAATTGTTTTTAATCCACATGTACAACTCGCATGCCTTTGATACAGTTTCAGTTGCAGTAGTAGATGAGTTAGAAGAAAAGTCATCAATTTTGAAATAACCAGAAGCAGCACGTGAAAACACAGGAGCTGGTGCAGAGCTGGTGGATGAACCCATTTTTGGTGGTTCATAGTAGACAATGTCATCCGTCCGTGTCGAATTGGAATAGTAAAGTTCCACATCTTTGACATTTCTTGTCAATTAAGTGGTAACAGGAATCAACAGAAGCTCATTCTTCACCCTCCCCATGCTCGAGGAGGCAACTGTAGAATTATTACTTGTAGAAACAGTGTTTACTGGTTGTAGACGTATATCCTATCAAGTAGTGAGAGGGGAACAGGTGCTACCCAAAGGACCTCTTGGTCTACTATGCAGGATCGGCCACATGGTGCAATTTGAAATTGTCAATGGAAACAAATCTGTTCTCTCTGGAGCCATGCAGTGGTGGTATGATGACACTTCTGGTACAGCATATTCCCAGGACTGGAACCAGTGCTCTGTAGGATGGGCCATACTCCTTTCCCACAGCAATTATTTCACACACTAGATCCCTGACTTTAGGGGTCCAGTCTGTAGATGTTGTTGGCAAATCCCTTATTCCCAAGGTGGTGGCACAGGCAGATGAATTCTCATCACAGAATTGTTGTAGCTCCTGTAAAACAATGAGACATTAATTTATGTCAAACAGTGTGTCTGCCGCCACTGTGCCAGGACCATCAAGATCAGAAACATAAATAGGTAAACCGAAGAGGAACTCAGTTGGGTGGGACCTCCCAAGGACCTTCTGGGCAGATAGTTTCATGCTGTCTGGGCCCATATAGGCGATGAAGCCAACTATAGCCCAAACCTAAAACTCTCGCTGTTGATGGCTGCTTTAAGTCTCGGTACCTCTTCTCCACTTTGCTGTTTTCCTCAGAATGATAGCATGAGGAATAATGGAGATGAACATCCATCCTTCCTATGGTGTCCCTGCATGCCCTAGAGGCAAAGACAGGGCCCTGGTCCGAGTGGAATACTGCAATCTCATATGTATTGATAAAGACTTGCACATCTTTCATAACAGTCCGAGCGTTAGCCGACTGTTGTGGCCATACTCACAGGAATCTAAAACAGGAATCAACAGCAACTAAGATGTGACACGTAGAGGGTAAAACATCTATCACCGACCAGAGGTCGAATTGGACCTTTTGACTCAGACAGGAGTGTGAAATCATCCAATCAAACAATATGAACCAATAATCATCAAATATGACTTCAAATAATCAACATAATCAATTGGAGTCAATAATTTCAACAAACCATGACCTATGCGGCCATGAATCACCACACCAGTTTAATAAAGTTTAAACATTTATTGTCGTTTAGATTAACAATGCTAAGATCATGTAAATCATGCACAAGACCAAACGATAGCAATACAGAAACATCACAGACTGTCCAAACGTCTAAAGAATCTCAATCTAATCAAAGCATTTATCATTAAACACTCCAAAAGAACAACACGGAATAACAACAGAATCAAATGAAGAATAGAAACAGCATACATTTGGTTTGTGCAATTGAAATAATTGCAATCACTTAATGACCCTTCAAATTTAGACATTAGGTCAGGCATCCCTCACTATTCTTCCCTAACTGGAAAGCATGTGTGGGCTTCATGCAAAAGGAAAAATAAGACAAAAATTAATTTAAAAACATCTACCTATGGTTCTGACCAAAATCAGCGGTTGGATTTTTCTAACGGAGAAAAACCTGCAAGAAAGACAAATGCACATTGGTTATACCTCATAAATGGATCATTAATCAGTATAGTCTTCATCAGCAGAGAGCAGGAGTATCAGGTCTTCATTAATCAGCATCAGGATATGAAAGGGAAACAGTTCAGTAAAGATGGGGCCTAATGTATCTTAACTGCTAGAATCACTAGCAAAGGCAGAAACACAATTAACTCAGCATAAAACTAGAACAGAACTAACAAGCAACTCAGAAAATGGGCAACTAACTCACATCACCTAAAGGTTTGCTATATTAAAGTCCCACAAGTTGCTAATTAAGCCGCTATTGGACAAGATTATGAGGTGGTTTAGTTTGTAGCCAAAAACACATCATCTGCCCTTCAGATGTATCTCTTCACATTCTCTGCACCGAGGATTGGTTTACACTGTCACTCTTTCCATGGTCCTGGTCACCAGTTTCTGTAGAAAAATGTTATTTAAGCCACACGAAAACATAACATATGCTTCCTGTCAAAAACTAAAACTTGAGTAAGAACAAAATATGCAGCATGAAAACACAACAGTGACCACTGAGGCTCATTGTTTAAAACAAACAATTTTTATCTCGAGGAAATGTACAATACAAGCAGTAAAAGCAGGACAGAAATATCCACTGTGCAAATCACACAGGATGTTTGAAGAAACATTTTGCAGAGTTAGCAGATCATTTAAAACATTGTGCTTACTAAAACGTGAAGCCTTTTTAACTAATGCTGAAACATGAAGAATAAAACATTTAATTTTATTTAAACCATTAATCATTTTAGTACATATTAACAATCATCTTTTCAGTACATTTAGGTGTGATGAAGCAAAATGTATTTTCATTAGACAGTATTATTTCTTGTCGAACTTCATTGTGGCTGACACCAGGGCAATCACATTTCCCAAAACACATTTTTCAGTTGGGCCTTTAAACACATGTTATTTCACATTATGTTTTAGTGACACCTTTCTATTAATAATGTTTGCTCTCTGACATTTTTTTCACTCAACTGTAAATTAGCCTTAAGTTTCCATCAAGATGGGCAATAATGAGAGTCTTGGTGGAAACAGGAGTAAGGTCTGTAATTTCCAGACCAGGTCCCAAATTGGGTTTCATGTTGAAAAAGCATAATTATAAATCATCAGCTGCTCTGATGGCAGGGACAGAGAGAGGGTCAGAGACAGTGAGAGAGAGAGTGAGAGAAAGAGAACAAGAGAAAGCAAAGAGAGAGAAACAAAATAAAGACACAGATATTAGTAGTAGTGTGAGGCAGAGTGAGGCAAGCAGACAGTGAGAGAGAGAGTGAGGGGAAGGGGAAAGAGGGAGAGAGCCAGAGATAGATGAAAAGGAACAAGCGGAGAGAAAAGGAGAAAGGAAAATGAAACAATAGAATGGGATACAGAAAGAAAAAAAGAGAGAGAGAGAGATGACGATGATCAGGTTACTTATCAATGACAACCTAAGATCTTTATAAACAAATGCTGCATGTATTTAAATTGCCCTTGGGATTAGAACTCACTGAGGAATACGATCTAATGAGCAAGTTTTGTCTGTAAAAGAAATCCAACAAAGCATTTAACTGCATTACCCTTCTTCTTCTCAAGATTCACAGGAGGAAAAGAGCACAAAGAAGCACTACTTGTGGCAATTATACCAACTCTATATTTATTTCAAGTATTGTGAGTAACCCCCAATAATGAAAAGAACAGTGGGAAATGTCTAACTTGCTTAATTGTAAGACATTTACCAAACCACAATGGAGCGTGGGTCAGAGCCACCAAGAGAGTCCATTCTAGTCAAAGACTTTATTGTCTGACTTTACTACCTTAGGGAGCTCAAAATTCTCCAGCGGGGCAAGCCTGAAGCCATATCCAAGGGAGTTGCTTCAAAATCAGATATCCTCATCACAAAGTCCCTCTGATGGCTCTGCCAGCCTTACAAACAAACTGCCCTCTCTACAGGTCACCCCTAAACATTTTTGCCTTCTCCTTTCCTGTTTTGCTGGATTTGTTTTTTCTGATCTCAAGACTTTGTGCACTTTACCACTGCTAACCAGTGCCAAAATGCTTGTGCTCACTCTGATAACCATGGTAAAATTGGTGTGCGCCTGATTAGCATATTTAGTTTACGTATAAGTCCCTAATAAAGTAAAATACCATAAACAAAGGGCTTATAAATTAAATGTTACTAGTGGGGTTGCAGCACCTATTTTGTCACCCACCTACGTAGCCCCTTGAAACATGTCCCAGGCATGTCATTGCAGCCTGTATGCAGTTTTAAACTGCCAATTCAACTTGCCAAAATAACCCCTTTGCCCAGCCTAAAACTCCCCTTTTATCATATATGTTACTCCAGGATATATGTTCAACAACACATAGGGCAGGGTGTAGTGTATCTGAAATGTTGGACATGCATTGTTAAGTTTTCTATATATCCTGGTATTGAAAAACTTCCAAATTAATTTTTAATTACTGTAAGGCTTACCTCTCTCATAGCATAACACTGAGTTGCTTTATTATGCCTAATAAGTGATAACTTTTGTTTAGAGCAGTGAGAAATATCATGTTTGGGATCTAGTAAATACTAATTTAAAATCCTCTTTAATGGTAATATTGGATTTTAATATCCAATTCTGAAAATACCACTTCTAGAAAGTCATTTTCTTGTTCGAACCTATTGGTACCTGCAATCTCTTTCCTGGGTCACTTGACTATGTATAGGTGTAGCTGGCAGCTGGCCAACTATCAGTTGTCTATGGTGGGAGCATTTGATCCCTTGTTTCCGAATATTGTGCAGCCGTGACATGCCACAACAAAAGAACATTATGGATGTACAGGAGTGAATTGTCTTACCCTCTCTTTTTTGGGATAGCTGGATTAAGAGAAAAACTTTTTAACTTTAATTTCTTTAACACTACGGATACAAAGAACTGAAGAAACTGAAGTGGTGTGCATACAGGTTACAGATTTACTGCCTGGAAATTTGGTCTTCCCTCTTTTGAGTTTTTAAAGTGCTGGTCCATTAGAGGTGTGCCCTGAAGAAGGTACGTGGTCACACAACCACATTGCACCGTATCCCACTTTGGCACTATCACAATTCCTTCCTCGAACTGCATTGGATTTATGTTGGCAAAATGATGCAAAGAATTATATAAACTAAAAGTATTTGGCTTAATGTATAAAAATAGAAATTCATTCTACTGTGTTAGATTAGATCATATGTACATATGTATCATGTTAATCTGATCCGATGTTTTTGTTCCTTGATTGTTTTTTTGTTTTCCTTTATGTGCTATAATATGACAGTTCAGGGGTTATTGTACCACACAGTCTTAGAATGTGAAATGCGTGTCAAGGTATGAATGGAGTGTTTGTTATTGTTGAAAGTGATATTTCGATTTTTAATGTGGGGGAGATTTCTCCATCTGTGAAAGCTGTTGGCAATGAAGTCTGAATTTCTGCATTCATGGTTTATTTTGTGATGAACTATGATGAATAAGTTAATGAATACGCTTGACTAAATAAGAGAACATTTTGAGTATCCAGATTTGCCGGTCTGTTTGTATAAAAGGATAGACTCTTTTGTAAAGTGTTTTGTTGATGGTGGGTTCTTGCTTTTGTTTTCTATTTATTCCTCCTAGACAGCCATACAATAGAAATACTGGGTGTTGGTAGGATAGGCCATCCTGGCAAGAGAGGGAGGGCAGAGCTGTGCACAGCCCATAGTTACTTTTTAAAGACAGGTCACACACAAAAGGCTTAACACTAGCCAAAGGTATGGGCAGACAGACTAGGACCAGGGCAGGGAGGGAGGAAATTCCAGACATTTCTATAGAGGAAAAACTCCAGATATTTCCTCTATCTCAAAGGGGGCACCAGATAAAAAAAGTGTGGCTCTCAGACCCACTCTTCAGTTCACTTCTGGAACTGCAGAAGGACTCCCAGTGGACTGTCCTGCTGCTTCTGG
Organism: Pleurodeles waltl; assembly: GCF_031143425.1. Lineage (NCBI taxonomy): Eukaryota > Metazoa > Chordata > Amphibia > Caudata > Salamandridae > Pleurodeles > Pleurodeles waltl. The sequence continues at coordinate 579,007,889 of NC_090437.1, forward strand.
CTTTCTGTGACACTTCAGAGGACTGCCCTGCTGCACCAAGAGGTCTGCCCTGTTGACTGAATCCTGTCCTGTGCACTCGGAGTATTGCTCAGCTGCTGGAGACTTGCTGTCCTGTCTGAGTGCAGGACGTGCAGAGTGACTTCAAGGGCTAGTTACATGGCCTCTTGATGGGAGCCTCAGGGACAGAAAAGGCTTTAACCATCTTGAACTAGCACCTGGACCAAGCCTGAGTAAGCCCAAGTGGTGCCCTTCCAGTTCTAGACCCTTGGAAGTGGTGCTAAGGGTTCAGAGATAGCCCAAACCCAAAATCTTGCAGCCAAGAAGTGCTCTGAGAAATGAGAGGAGACCCGGACCTACCTTTTTGCCAAACAACCCAAGATGCATCACCAGTCACCCTGACTTTGCAGCAGCTACCACTACATCTTCCCTGCAGCAGCAAATCCATTTCAGCTGCTCCTCACAGAAGGAGTCCTCATGCCTCATGGAGTCCTCATTGGCTGTAGTCTGCTGCTTTGTCCCACTTGAGATTTTCAGCCACCATAAAAGAGACTAAGGGCCCGATTTAGAGTTTAGTGGAGAGGTTACTCCATCACAACGGTGACTGATATCTTGTCTGCCAACATATAAATCCCATAGGATATAATCCTCCACCAAACTCTAAATCAGTCTGAAAGTTGAAATCTTCAATGCAAATTTGTTAGGCAGCTCCCCGACAACAACGCCTCCTACTCAGACACTCCCGCTGCCTTTTACCACTAAACTTTACCTTGTCAGATATTTTTCTTCATAAATTCTTCTAAGTCCGAATGCAGGCAGAGACCGGGTCCAATCCATTTTGTGTATCTGAACTGTCTTCCACCGTGGTTGGCTTTAACTTCCGACTTTACCCCGGGCCCGTGCGACTAGATGTCCACTGTAGGTACCTTGATCTTCTAGGTGCTATGTTTCACTTTAAACATTAAAAATTGATAACTCCTGTTCCACTAATTGTATTTTTGTCATTTTGATGGCAATTCATTTATTATGAATTATTCTATTTTTCTAAATTGGTGTGGGATTTGTCTTTTGTTATGATTCTACCTTATTACACATTGACTCTAAGGTAAGCCTGACTGTGTTTGTGGCAAGCCCGTAGAGGGTTAAGCACAGTTTTATTTATAGACTTTTTGTGGTTCACCTGGACAGGGATTGTGGTTGCTACTTGAAAAGGGCTCACACACCCCTCAACCAAAAATAAAATTTTTCACTGAATACTCTTCTTTTTCCTGTGTGCAAGAGGAAGCATGTCCAGTCCCTCCGAGCTCCTCTCATTTCAAAGACAGGTCCAGTCCTCCTATGATCTTCCACAAATCTACAAAGTGCTTTGAGGAGAGTGTCTTTGGGTGCTACATTTATGGTTGGAACCAGTTAGTGGGTAGGGGTGACACTGGGCAACGCCATAATCAGTGGTGTAAAAGTTAGAGCGGTAGGCAGTGATACCGCTACATTAACCCTGGCAGTCAAAAGACCGCCAGGGTTATAATGACCCCCTTTAGGCTAGTAGTTGTCTTCTTACTCAGGTGTTGTATCCTTTGGCCAGGATTCCTTGTAGAAAGAGTGTTGACCTGTTTTGGTTAAATGGTTCCTGGCCTTTTCAGGAAAATATAAGGAACGTGTGTGCTGTTACTTGTAAAAAAAACTGACATAAAAAGCCTATTAAAAATATGGGACTTCATGAAAAACTGCTGCAGTCCAACCCGGTGTTCATAACAGTGGTGATCATGCACCAAATCACGCTATGTGAGAAATATTAAGTAATCACAAGCATAGATGTTACATGCACCAGAATAGTAGAACCTGCTCATGCCAACATAAGAGCGACGTATACCAGGGAATACCTTGAGTGAATGTTCAAACTCTATACACGAAGGCATATCCTTAAGAGAAGCATGCACCAGTTCCAAAAGAGAATATGGATGTGATATCTTCACACCAGTGTTTTATTTTAGCAAAGAGCGCTACGCACCTGTGTGCAGCCCAGGCCACGTACAATGTAAAATCAAGTTGCCTGTTCGTACCTCACACCTGTTGCGAAAATAGTCTTGTCAACTGAGGTTTGATTCGCTTTGCCAGTGACATCAACCAGTTATCACCTGGAATACACCAACTGAATCAGAAGTAAAAATAAAAATACCTATAAAAATCAAATTAAATATACAATTCCTATTAAATGGTGCTGGTGCTGACTGCAAGTCGCAGCAGTGGCGTTATCTTACTTGGCAAAGTTTTGCTTGTTCAGAGGGAGGAAGGGATTCTGGTCCACCTTAGTCTAAACCTCTTTCTGGACTCTTTGGATTTCTCAGTCAGGCCTCCATGCTGGTTGGCGAGGATGACATGGATGAGGCGTTGCGGTATTGAAGCAGAAAAACTTTTGCATCATGTGGCGGGACTACCCATGAGAGGGTTTTCTGACTAGGATACACATCACCAGTAACATGTAGTGCCTATGGGGCCATCATATTGTATGTGGGTGAAATTCCTATTAGTACAATGTGTTTCCCTGAATAGATCAAGTGTGTCACCTGAAGTGGTGACATTCCAAAAGAGACTGGGTATCACAATTCACAATCTTAGATGACATTTCAGTCATTGCACTGCATAAGTAGTCTCAACCATCTACTGAACTAAACTGTATTGGGTACAAAACCACCTAAAATGCATACTTAAGGACCATAGTGCTCTCAAACATCTTCCAGTTTATAGGTCAAGGATACCCCTCCCATCTACAAATACCCAATGGATGAATTGAGTAACTTAGCATAAGAACACTATAAAAATGTACACAGTGAGCATATTGCAAAAGACACAAATCATTTCATTTTTCAAAATCTGATTCTGTGGTTCTACAGAAACATCAATAACTTAGGGGAAGACAAATTGAGGCAGGGGAGATGGGGGTCCCACATTCCAGGAGAACCAATAAGCAAATTACATGAATAGGGATGAATACATACACATTGTGCATAAATCAATCCAAATAAAACAGACCCTTCAGGAGTACTTCTTATGTGTGATCATGTACTGCTTTGAGAGCGACGGAGGGTATGACCTTAGGTACACAGGTATTGGGTGGTAGGAGCAGCAGCCCTGTGCAGGGGGGATGAAAGGAACAACAGTGGCATATAGGGAGTCGTATAGCAATGTCAGTTAGGTGGACCTTTCACTAAGTCTGAGTCGCGGTCCAGCCATTGCAGTGAGTGAAGTATATTGTATGCTGCTCATGTGTAGGTCGGTCTGCATAGTCGTCAGTGAGATAATAATGTAGAGGCGCCCCTTCAGAGAGAATGTGTGTTGTTCTTTGCTTCAGTGTGTACTACAAACATGTCTGAACTCTCACTGCCTGTGTGGGCTAGGCCTCTGTCCCTTAATGATCATAGTATACTCGCCTCTGTGAGTGCAAATTGCAGCAGATTGTGGAGAGATTTAGAGGTATTGGGCTCCACAGGTGCTTTCTACTGCATCACTACTATCCTCTTGAACAGGACAAACCCTAGATCAATGTACTTATGCAGATGTTGTTCCTCTTTAATCCTAGTACGCAGTACGAGAAGACAGAATTTGGGGGTGGGAGACAGTGAATAATTGGCCAAGTCCGACGTTGTGGCTGTTATCTCTTGCCAAGCACATTGCAGTGAGGTACATTCCCACACAATGTGATAGAATCCTGCTTCCAACAAACTGTTGTATAACCATTTTAGTAATGTCTCCAGGCATGTTATATTAACAACAAGGCCTGCCACTTGTGCCCTTTAGCACAGCTACATTTCATTCTGCTTCATTTTTATTATTTCAGAATTAGCCACATTCATGGCTTTATCTAGTTGCTCTTTCACCTAGGAAAGCTTGGCATTTCTTAGCAAGACATTCTTTTCACTTTGTGCTTACTTCAAGGCTGCAGTGAGATAGGGTTGCCGGCAAAGTGGTACACTGTGTCTCCAACATTCACAAAAACATACACATCCTTACATGGGGACATTTTCTGAGAACATCAGCTGTTTTATTATAAAATCACTTCTCCATCCTGTGTACGTTAGAAGGAGATTCCAGCCAGATGACCATGATCACATGCTGCTTGACTTTGCTACAGCTGCTTTCTGGAACTAACGGTTCCCTGGCCTACATGGGGATGCTGTCTCTCTAGACAACAGGCTTTCTTGCTCAGGTATAGGGGTGATGTTTTCCCCAGGGAATCCTGAAGTGTAGATTAGGGCTTATCACACTGTGCTCTAACATAGCTTATATTACATGCATAGTGACAGTATGGTGGGACTTTTCCTGTCTTTCACTTTTCTTGTCACCATTTTGCTTCTAGCATGTTTCATCATTCTAAATTTTGAAATGCATGCCCTTTTATCTAAGAAGCTGATAATTCATTAAATCTTATTGAACCATTTTCTGCCTCTGTTTGTCTTTGCCTGTGTGATACTAATGTAACTAAGAGAAAAGGATGAGATCTGATACACCACAATTTCCCTGAGAAGTCATTATGTCACGCGCCCGGTTGCCACAGATCATCCCTGGTCTTGGGCAGAGGTGAGGTACTGCTAGTTGGCCAGAAACAGATTAGGCCGACAATTGACACATGGTGTGAGATTGGACTCAGTTCAGGTGGTGCTGCAGCCTACACCAGAAACCTCATTAGGATATTGAGAGCCTATGCACAAAACCACAGTACAGACATTCCGGCACAGTTGTGGGGATGTCTGCTTGGGACGCTGGAGGAAAATATGCCTGGTGGAGATAATTGAATTGAATTGGGTGAAATTAAATCTGGGATTACAAGAGTCTTCACTTGTTGAAGGGTATGTGCACACATCCCTGGGGACAGCGGCTGCAGAAGGACCTAATTTCAATGGTCAAGTGCAGCCACCATACCCAAGGGGGTGCCCATGTTTAAGGTTTCATATAGTAGACTTATGGCATGTCTCTGACTCACCCCTAGCAGTACTGTATGAAAGACAGCAGACATTGCTAGTTCACCAGTTGGTGAATGACGTCATAAGTTAGGAAGTGCCCTGGTCCTATGAAGTAATTATCCATGATGTCTTTATATGTCATAAGGTACCCATCATTGAAAAAATCCCCAAGCTTTACCAGCTCAACTGTGGTCCAAGGAATCATGTTGTGGTTCTTGGTCAATGTGCCAACCGCTGGCACTTTGGCCATCAGTATCAGGGGGGAGTAAGGCAGGGTTGAGGACTTACTGTGGACGAAATGGGACTAACACACTCGGGCTGAATTCAACAGGTTATACCCTGACCTGGAGGACCTGTGAGATATGTCAACCAGGTATACACGCTGTTTGGGCCCATTCTTGCACATATGGACATTCTTTTGGTGCTGTGCGAGTCACTAAGCCAGGGCACAGGCCAGTGCAACTGAGGAGCAATGTAATAGAGCTCGAAGTTGGGTGTGCTTAATCCGCTTTTGCTAAGCGGGCATTGTGCCAGGGCTAGGGCTACATGTCCAATAACAATCCATTCAGTTTGCAGAAGAAAAGCCTGGGGAGTACGATTGATCTGCAAAATAATACAGCAACCTGGGAAGTATAATCATCTTGGCTAATGCTATCCTCCCCACCCGGAAAAGTGGCAGGTAGTACCAGAAGGGAAGTGATCCACATATGGAGCGTAAAGCTATACCTAGGTTGCCATCTGTTGGACTTTTTGCCTTACGCAGGGTCATCCCCAGTCTTTTTGCCTCCTTCCTCCTGTTTTTTCTGACCTCTCGCTGTTGGCTCTAGGACTCAGAGCACTTTATCACTGCTGACCAGTGCTAAAGTGCAGGTGCTCTCCCATCTAAAGTTGGTATGATTGGCTTATACCTAATTGGCATATTTAATTTACCTATAAGTCCCTTGTACAGTGGTATCTCTATACCCAGGGCCTGTAAATTAAATACTACTAGTGGGCCTGCAGCGCTGCTTGCGCCACCCCCTGAAGTAGACTTTCAAACCTGTCTCAGGCCTGCTAGCGCAGGGCCTGTGTACGCAGTTTCTGCCACAGGGACCTGGCATCTAAACTTACTTGCCAGGCCCAGAACTCCCCTTTTACTACATGTAAGTCACCCCTAAGGTACGCCCTAGCTAGCCCTATGGGCAGGGTGCCATGTATGTAGAAAGGCAGGACATGTGCTATATTGCATGGCCTGTCCTAGTAGTGACAAACTCACTGCGGTGAGTGCTGCCTTCTCATAGGATTGCATTAGAAATGCCCTGCCTTATGTGTAAGGGGTATTGTCTGATTTATGAGGGGTAGCGTAGGCGTGTTTGGTATGGTTGTGATGGTGAAAATAAATGCTGCTTACTGGTGTGGGTGTATTTTTTATTACTATCACAGAAATGCCACTTCTAGAAAGTGCGCATTTATCTGTGCTTATGACTCTGGTGTTTTGCAGCTTGACTCCAATCCACGTCTGGGCAGAGTGACAGTTGGGGCTTTGTGCATACTTTTCAGACTGCCTGTACATAGGGAGGGTGGAGGTGTCACAGAGGTGCATCTGCATACTGAATAGTCTTCCTGGGCTGAGAGAAGGGAGAGGTGGGGCACACCTGCATTTGTAAAGACTGTGCCCTGAACTAACACAATAGGGTCGTTAACCCCCCACTGATGTTTGGAGCCTGTGCTGAAAGGAGAGAGGGGCACTCCCAGACCCAGTTGGAGACTCTTGAAATCATCTTGGAACTGGACACCAAAGGCTGAAAGGACTCACCAGGAACCGCCATGGACTGCTGCTGCTGCTGCTGTGCTGACCTGTGACCTGCCTGGTCACTGTGAAGGACTTGCCACTTGCTGCCTTTCCCTTGTGCTGGCCTGTAGCTGGGCCCTCCACCTGAGGACCTTGTCTTAAGATTCTTCTCCCCAGGGGCAGGGTGCTGTGGCCCCTGACCCCTGCATCCATTTCTTCACGAGGGGTGCTTCTCCGTGGTTGAGGCTGCCATAGCGCTGATTGCAGCGCGCTTATGGAGCCTTGGGAGCTCGTAGGCTCCTTGCTGCATTGTGCCCCTTTAAATAAGATCACCGCAGCGGCCCGGGAAGCTGGAAGAACACTCGCGCACCGCATCGGGTGCAGGCGAGTGTCTACTCGGGACCCAGGAGGGGTCCGATCTTCTTGTGGCTTCACGGCAGGACCAGGGGAAGACGCGGGGAGTGCCACCTTCCCCCTGGCCTCTGCGTCAGGAGCAGGACGCTCCTTTTCCGCTGTTAGGTGGGAGGGCCAGTCGAGGCCCGGGGGGCCCCCAGAGATCGTGGGTCCCGGGAAGGGCCTGTCATTAAACCGGAGGGGGTATGTGGTGCCCTCCTTCTGCCCTAAGTTGTTTTTTCTGGCTTTGGCCCCCCTTGTGAGGGCCGGTTGAGGCCCTGGGGGGCCCCCAGTAATCACGGTCCCCAGAGGGGCCTGTCTGTAAAAGAGAGGAGGTGCATGTCACCCTCCTCTGACCCCATAGTATAAGGGAGGCCCCCGTTTTATGCATAGGAGCGCCGGGGGCCCCATTGTTCGCCTTCTAGGAACTGGAGGTGCCTTCATCCAACCAGGTACTGTTTAAAGGACCAATATAGTTGCAATCCAAAGTTCTTTCTACAGACTTTTGTTTGATTCATATATTACCTACCTGCTTTGATGTTTTTACATGTGTGTATGCAAATGTTCCTTTTATGGACATGCTTGCTAATACATTTTTCTAACTTGCCATATGTTTTCTAATGTTCCTACTATGGGCATTTTATGATATTCTTATGACAAGTGCTGTGATGTAATAACGTGTTTTCCTGACTACTGCTTATGTTGCAGAATACTGAGTAACCTGTGTGTTATGTGTGACTACTGCTAGGTTGCAGAGTAACTAATTTGTAACGTTCTGACAACTGCTAAGGTAGCAGGATAGTACTGATATGTGATGTTTGGTCTGATAATTGCCTTGTGTACAATACAGTATATTTTCATATAATCTGGTGTTGTGTTTCCTTTGTGGTAGGGATACTGTGTCACGTGTGTTGTGTGTGTTGTGCAAACGCTTTACACATTGCCTCTGGGTTAAGCCTGACTGCTCGTGCCAAGCTACCAAGGGGGTGAGCAGGGGTTATCTTGGACGTGTAACTCCCTTGCCCTGACTAGAGTGGGTAAGTTCTGCCTGGCTGAGGTGCATAACCTAGCCAACCAGAAACCCCATTTCTAACACCATCCTTAGGATAATCATTGGAGTCACATATATGTATCCACACGTATTTGAATGAGTTATGACACCCTTGCAGGCAATGGTTCGGATTCTCAGATCTAAGATGAGCTGTAACCTGTGCGATAGGGAACAGGCAGGATTTTGTCCATTTCACCAGAAGACCGGAGATGGTTCCAAAGGTGTTCAAAAGGGCCTTCACTCCTGGCATGGAGGCCCCTCCGTTACGCAAAAATATCAGCCCATCATCAGCATAAAGGGTCACAATGTGGTAGGTATTGAGTTTACAAATCCTACAATGCTGGGCATGAAGGTGCAGATGGCAGGCAAGGGCCTCCATTGCTATCGCAAACAGCACCACCTGCCTGGCACCTCTGCCTAACAGGAAGGCATTGGATACAACACTACCCATCCTGACTCTGGATAAGGGGCTTGAGTACAAGGTACAGATCCACTTCACAAACTCTGGGCCTAAACCAAAGTGGTGTAGTTCACAAACAGGAAGTTCCAACTAAGTAATCACAAGATTTGTCAATATCTAATGAGACTACCTCCCTGTCATACTCAGTTCCCAGTGTATCATTGAACACCGTTATTTAGAAAAGTGCTGCATCCTGGAATTAATCCAGATTGATCCTCATGGTTTAACATTACAAACAATGGAAGAAGCATATTTGCAAGCACTTTACCCAGTACTTTGCAGTCAAGGTTGAAGAGAGAAAGTGGTTTGTATGAGCGCATGTTCAGTGGATCGCAACCCGGTTTGGACAAGACCACTATCAGTGCCTCACATTGGGAGTACGGGAACTGACCTCTATTCTGGGCTTCATTAAATACATCCAGTAGAGACTCGGTTAGGTACACTGAAAAGGGTGCATAATACTCGACCAACAGGCCATCTGTGCATGGCATTTTGTTCTTGGCTATTTGGGCTATCTCAGCTCTAACCTCCTCAAGCCGAAGGGGCTCATAAAGCTTAGCCTGTTGGAGTTCATACAGCTGAGTTAGAGGGCGATCTTCCAGGAAGTCCTCTATTTACCCTGGAGCGGGGGCTGGGTTTGCAGTGTATAATTCGGTGTAGTAATTACAGAAGGCTTCATTAATGGCAGTTTGTGTGTTGACCGAGCTGCCATCACTTAGTGTAATTGCTCAAATTAGGGTGCTTTGGGGTGCTTTGGTGTTCGCCTTGGACAAGCCATGCTAGCAGTCTGCCTGATCGAACGTCCTCCTCATGCAATTTGGTTAGGTAGTGCCTATAGTCATTTTCGCTCAGGTGCATCTCTGCTTCTCTATATCTTTTTAGGAGTTCCCAAAGGCAGTCAGGCTCAGTTATACAGTCAGCAATCTCCTTCTTTAGTGGGCATAATTCCGACTCCACTGACATCAATTCATAGTGTAATAAGTACCACACTTCCAGGTAGCAGATAAGCAGTGTCCTCTCACCACCAACTTTGGACGTCCCATTCTGTACCACAGAGGCCAATGGTGCCTTTATTGAGTTAAAAACAATTGTACAATATATGCTAAGAGTTCCTCCCAAAACGGATGATCAGAAAGTGCCTCGATCTGTAATCGCCATGTGGAGATGCGCTGTCGCGGTCTGCCTGTTGCGATTCCACTTCTAGGGGACAATGATCAGACAGAGTGCAGGCTAGATATTCCACTAGCACCACCAAATGTCCCAAATTTGCTGACCCAAGGAGCAAGTCAATTGTTGTGTGGAGGTCATGGACTGGAGAATAAAATAAATATTCACGGTCTAGGGGGTGACCAAGGAGCCACATGTCTTGGAGCCAAATCCCTGTGTTTCCCTTACGCTCATTGCCCCAGACAGCGGTAGGCTGGATAGGTCCAGGCCAACATCTATTACACAATTGAAGTCACTCACCCCCCCTCCCCACAAGCATGGATCTGCTAGGTCACAGAAAAGAGCTGGAGTAAGCATATAAATGAATTCATCAAGATTATATTTGTGGGCATATATCCCCACCAGTGTCAAGGATGATCCATCTAGGTGAGCCTCCAGTACCACATACCTCCCCACTTTGTCTGTGCTTTAGGGACTCCTGATGCCACCCATAACAACACCCCCCGGGCAAACCCTGATGAAGTAGTGCTATAAACCTGCCCATGCCATTGAGACCTAAGTTTCCAGTGACAAACATCCTTAAGATGGATTTCCTGTAGAATAACAAAGTGTATATGGTGGTGCTTGATGTGCACTTGGATTCTATAGTGTTTGGTACGAGTCACCATGCCTCGCAGATTCCATGTCAACACATTATAGTGTGGGGTTACGCTGTCAACATGTGTGCCCATGATGATATGTAGGGGCATAACAGTCCAGACACAGGTTGCACATGATGTAACCTATTCCCCGCCCGCATTTATGGTCATGCCAGCCCTGTTGTCACCTTCCTGCAGTGAACATCCTCCCCAACCTCCACCAGTCCATCACAAATTCACCAAACCAAATATATAACAATGTACAGAACAGTTCTAGATAACATCCTCCTAGGTAGGTAGCACTCAGGCTACTTGCCAGACACTCCTAAACAGCAATGCATGCAAGGTAGCCCCATGGGCAGGGTGCAGTGTATGTTTAAGGTAAGACATATACTAATGTGTTTTATATGTCCTGACAGTGAAATACTGCCAAATTTGGTTTTCACTGTTGCAAGGCCTATCTCTCTCATAGGTTTACATGGGGGCTACCTTTAAAAATGATTACAGCTTAGATTCCCTTTGGGAGCAGATAGACATGTGGAGTTTGGGGTCTATGAGCTCACAATTTTAAAATACATATTTTAGTAAAGTTGGGTTTAAGATTGTGTGTTTGAAAATGCCACTTTTAGAAAGTAGGCATTTTCTTGCTTAAACCATTCTGTGACTCTGCCTGGTTGTGCATTCCCTGTCTGGGTCAGTTTGACAGATGGGCACCTCTCTCTAGAAAGTGACACAAAGGGAGCTGGGGTGTAGCCTGCATATCCTGATGAGCTATCTGTGCTAGGAGGGAGGAAAGAAGTGGTCACTTACACCTGAAAGGGCTGTGCCTTCCCTCACACAAGCAGTCTCAAACCCCTGGTGTGTGTCTAGGGCCTGGCCTGGGCAAGGCAGGATTTTACAAACAAGAGAGACTTTCCTTTGAAGTAGGCCTACCTCAAAGGCGAAAATGGGTATAAGAAGGGCATATTTAAGGTATTTTGGGATAGGAATTCCTGTGGTGCTGTACCTCTGCCATGAAATCTAGATATGCATTCATGATGGCATCCTCAAATTTCCAAGGCCCTTGGGCCCAAAAATGCAGAATTATTAGGTCTCTGTCCCTGTAATTTAATATACAATTATCGATCGTGGTGGGGCTCCCGGTAGGGGCGGCCCACCTGGTGTCCTGTGTGCCCGTTCAAACAAGAAGAATTTCGGTACCATATCTGTGAGGAGAGTGTCCATCAGCCATTTTTCATTAAAGAGTCCTGTGCTAGGGCCTTCTGTCCATTCAGGGAAGCCTAGAAAATAGACATAGTTTTGTCCTTCTTCCGCATCTTCCGCTCTTTGATGCAGTGTTGCTACTTCCGTGCTCAAGAGTTTCATCTGTGCCTGTAATTCCTGAGCAGTGGGTCTCAAGGTGACTAGGGAAGATTCTGTTTCCTCCACCCTTTCAGTCAGTTTGCGATGTCGGCACAGAGGATATTTATGTCTTAAGAAACTGTGTCTAAATCAGCTTCTAGTGAAGTCTACAATAGCTTGCAGGACTCATTCATACTGGGTGGAGTGCACTTGTAAAGTGGTTTTCAGGTGTTGGAGAGCACTCAAGGTGCAGTCCATGGTAGCTGGGAAGGGCATCAAACCCAAGCTCTCTGATAAGGCAGGTTCCCTGCCCCAGTGCCCTAAACACTGTGGGGGTCATTCTGACCCTGGCGGCCGGTGGCCCCCAGGGCCACCGACCACGGGAGCACCGCCAACAGGCTGGCGGTGCTCCCACGAGCATTCTGACCGCGGCGGTTCAGCCGCGGTCAGAAGCGGAAAGTCGGCGGTCTCCCGCCAACTTTCCGCTGCTCGGGGGAATCCTCCATGGCGGCGGAGCGCGCTCCGCCGCCATGGGGATTCTGACACACCCTACCGCCATCCTGTTCCTGGCGGGTCTCCCGCCAGGAACAGGATGGCGGTGAGGGGTGCCGCGGGGCCCCTGGGGGCCCCTGCAGTGCCCATGCCAATGGCATGGGCACTGCAGGGGCCCCTGTAAGAGGGCCCCACTGTGTATTTCAGTGTCTGCAATGCAGACACTGAAATACGCGACGGGTGCAAACTGCACCCGTCGCACATACCCACTCCGCCGGCTCCATTCGGAGCCGGCTTCCTCGTGGGTTGGGGTTTCCCGCTGGGCTGGCGGGCGGCCTCCTGGCCGCCAGGGCCACCGACCACGGGAGCACCGCCAACAGGCTGGCGGTGCTCCCACGAGCATTCTGACCGCGGCGGTTCAGCCGCGGTCAGAAGCGGAAAGTCAGCGGTCTCCCGCCAACTTTCCGCTGCTCGGGGGAATCCTCCATGGCGGCGGAGCGCGCTCCGCCGCCATGGGGATTCTGACACACCCTACCGCCATCCTGTTCCTGGCGGGTCTCCCGCCAGGAACAGGATGGCGGTGAGGGGTGCTGCGGGGCCCCTGGGGGCCCCTGCAGTGCCCATGCCAATGGCATGGGCACTGCAGGGGCCCCCGTAAAAGGGCCCCACTGTGTATTTCAGTGTCTGCAATGCAGACACTGAAATACGCGACGGGTGCAAACTGCACCCGTCGCACATACCCACTCCGCCGGCTCCTTTCGGAGCCGGCTTCCTCGTGGGTTGGGGTTTCCCGCTGGGCTGGCGGGTGGCCTCCTGGCGGTCGCCCGCCAGCCCAGCGGGAAAGCCTGAATGGCCTACGCGGTCTTTCGACGAGAATCACCCCCTGTGTGCCTTAGAGGTGGCTTTTGGATAAACTGAGCCAGTCAGCCCAGCAATTTGGGGTAAGGAGTGCTCTGTGTGATGTTCAGTCTATGCTAGAGCACACCTGATACATAGGATGTCTCAATTCAAGGTTCTTCACATCTCGTGTGCATGGTTCAGGTTCTCCGTGGCCACTGAACAAGACCAAGGGCAAGCACTGCCCAGTCCTTCTGCTTGTATGTGCAAATAAACAGGATCATTAGGGGATTTCCCATTCATAATGTAGAGCTGTGCCTTCAGGACCCCAATCAACATAAACCAGTGCCAGGAGTCAGAGAGCAAGTAGATCTAGCATTATTGGGGTTGGGTCTTCAATTGTTGGTTCTGCAACTGAGGCAATGTGAAGTTATGGAGAATGCAGCACTGAGTATCCCAGTGGCATGCTGTTCACCGGTGAGTAATCTGTTGGTCAAGTCTACAGAGGCAGCACGTTGTGGTTGCCCCAGGCACAAACACGCTTCCAAGGCCTCACAGCGATGTTGTAGTCCCCACCACTCAATGGCAGTCCCCAAAATCATATCGGAGGACCTCAGAGCTCCCTGTGAAACAAGCACAGCAGCAGGTGCACCCTGGCTGTCGCACCCTCATAGTGCTCCTTTCTCAGTCTAAGGCCAAATTTCCAGCTGGCAACACCATGTTCAGCACAATTCTACCTGACTGCAGATGAGGGCTAGGTCTCCCCAGTGCTCAGCTGCATGTTTCAGCACTTGCCTCATAGTTCGGGGCTGCCCAGGGACAGTGTAGCACTGGACTGCAACAATCACTTGGTAGATAGAGCTGGGCTTATTTTTGTGGGTCCCATCTCAAACAGGAAGCCACTATTTCAGCATGTAAGCAGGGGGAAGTTTTCTCAGTCCTCTGCAAGTCCCTGTAGTCCGATGCAGGCGCATGCCCAGACAACAACGGAGCTCCTGCTGGAGGTGAAAGCTCTCCTCATCTAAGCAGTGGTGGTGGGTCGGGCAACCTTGTTCTTTCAGGCAGTTCTGCTGTGGCCTCCAAGGGGCCAGGTGCAGTGTCTCCACATTAACACGAGGTGGTATTGTGGCTAATCATGTAGCAGGACCGCCTCGTTGGCCAGCACTGCGTCTCCCCCACTCTGTGATTTCAGCAGAGCCTCAGGCAATTTTCAGGGCGGGATATGCAAAATTTCTGATTGGGTTGGATGCAGAGCTCTTTACAAAGTGGACAATGTTGCCGTCATCTTGGCCACACACCCACAAAAGGCTCAGATCTACTCTAGTCTTCAAGTAGTGAACATTTTAGTTGCAAACTGGTAAGACATTTATTAATGCCCATATTTCCTCATATTCATTTAATCCTTCTGAGGCTGGATGGAATCTAGCAATCAGTCTAGCTTCTGTTCTAAGTAGACATTTCTTAATCTGTGTCTTACTTACAGACTTGGGTATCACATAACAAACTGATCATTCCATGTAATTTTCAGTATGTCCAGCTTCTTCAAAATGTTGTACTAACAGGGCTCCCTATGTCTCACATCTGACTCGTGATCTGTGTTGCAGAATCTTGGTTCTGATGAGCTGTGTCATTTGGCCAATGTAAAATCTGTTACATGGACACTTGATGCAATACACAACATTTCTTGTGTTACAATTGGAATCGGTCATTTGTTGCTATATCTGGCCATTAATCAATACTTCCTTTGCTGTTTTTAGTGAAGGATGTGATACAATTGGTAGATTTATAAAGGCCAGTTATGGGAGACAGCCAATAGCGTTTGTGTCAAAGATGTTCCCTCCCATTTGTGAGTTGCCCATGCAAGGTGTTGTAACAGATTTATATCCTTTTTAAATGCAGACAAAGGTTTGGGGACCTACAGAGTGCTTGTCAATCAAAGATTAGAATTTATAATTCTTTTGGTTTCATTGCCTGCAGGGAGTATGTCAATACACATGTCTGTGGCATTCCTAATGGCATTTCTTTTGGGGATAACAAACATTCTCTAGAGGTAAACCATGCCCTCTTCAGAGCATGCTTGACTAGTTTTTGGGGTAGCCTCTCTGTATAAGTTTGCAACTCAACATATCTCCATTGAGAAAGTAATATTTCTCATGAGTGCAATTCCTCTGACCTTTGAGGACTTGACCATAAGGGAGATTTCCCTTTAGAGCTCTGGGGTGATTCATCTGAAAATGCAGCAGGGTATCCAGTCAGTGGGTTTCATGATACACTATGCATTTATTGTTTTCCACTATTATCCATAGGTCTAGAAAGTTATGTTTCTCTCTACTGTTAGCCGTGTTGAAATGAAGGTCAATACATCTTTCATTCAACCAGTTGTAAAGTTCAACTAATGTATCTAAAAGGCATTTCCAGATTTAAAAAGATGTCATCAACAATATCAATGCCATGTCCTCATATGTTCTTTGTATATGTCTCCTGGCCCATGAATCCATATCTCTTCAAAGTGTGACATATTGATGTTGGCTATCTCTGGTGGGAATGTGCACCCTATCTCTACTCCTTTTGCTTGTATAAACAAATCTTGCTTGAACATGAAAAATGTCCCTTTCACACAAAGAGTAGCATGCTCCATAAGGAAATCTGTGGGTACTTGATGTGAGGTAGCTCTTTCATAAAAGATATCTTTCATTACTGCCAGTGCCCCATCCTGAGGGATATTGCTGTATAATGACTTGAAGTCAAACAATACAAATATCTCTTCTATGGGATCAAAGGGTTGATTTTCAAATTTCACAATGAAGCCCATCAGGTCTCGGATATAGGCCTTAGTCTCAGCCACATATTTAAAGGTATTTTCTAATTGTTCCAGGATGGATCATCATACTGATATGAATGGGCTACGTGGTGGATTTTGGCTGTTTTTGTGAATTTTTAGTCACATGTAAAAGGCAGGAGGAGGTGGGTTTTTTCTGTTAAGGAAATCACATTCCTTTCCGTCAATCCAGTTATTCTCCAAGGCGTTTTTTTGTGATTTCAGCATTTTGGTGTCAAAGTTCCAATGTGGGGTTTTCCTTAAGTTTACAGTAGTGATTGACGTTATTCAATTGTTTAGGAGCCTCATTGTCATATTTATCTCTATCCATTATCACTATGCCACCCCCTTTCTCTGCTGATTTGATAACTAAACTGGAGTCGACTGACAAGGACTTAAAAGCCCTTTCCTCTTCTATTCATATATTCTTCTTCTCAAATTGGTGCTTGTCATATAATAGATCAGCTTCTCTAAGTATGCTTCCTTCAAACACATGAGGAGGCATAGCTGAAGAAGGAGGCCAGAAATTCAATTTGTTTCTCAGCCCTTTGACTCTATCTTTATAGGTGCCTGTGTTATGGAAATAAATCTGCAATCTTACTTTCCTAAGGAATTGCATGATTTCTATTTTTAAGCTCACAGGGCCTTGATGTTTTGATGGTACAAATGACAGCCCTTTACTTAAGAAAGATGTCTCAGCTTAAGTTAATGTTTTGAGATTATATACCAGTATTTCAGCTGTCTCTACCAATATTTTGTTATCCTTCATGTTTAGATTCCTCCCGAAAAGGAAGCTTTGCCCCTTCCTCTCCCTCTCCCTCTTTTGGCTCTGCCCCTCCTGTTCCCTCTTTCTTAAAACAAATGTGTGACCCTGACTATTCTGTGTTGTTTAATTGAGCTCCCTCGTTTGAATCTGAATTTGAATCCAAAGAGATGTCTGAGAATGTAATAAACCTATGTCTAGATCTTACATATGGAGGTGGATTGTTTTGTGAATTGGATTTTGTTTGAAATTGGATCTCTAGTTGGCAGAGGTTTGCACTCTATCCAAGTAGGGGCCACAATCCGAGTCAGGGCAAGTGAGATACACACTAAACATTTACCTGTGCTCACCCTCTGCCAGCTTGGCACAGAGCAGTCAGGCTAAACTAAAGAGGCAATCTGTAAAGTATTTGTGGACACTCACAGTAACACAGTCAAAACACCACAAAAGGACTCCACACCCATTTAAAAAAATACCCAATATTTATCTGTGTCAAACAAGTTCAAAACAACAAAAATCTAATTACACAAGTCAAATTATGGATTTTCATAGAATAAATAAAAATGCAGTGCTCAGAAGACAATAGCTCCGACTGGAGCTATCTGGTTGCACTGGACCAGAGCAAATTCAAAAGGGCAGTCTGACCGCGATAGAGCGCAGGTGGGTACAGGAGTCAGGCAGACCCGTTGGCAGTATATTTGTTGTATCAATGCTCGGTGACAATGCGTTGATCTAGAGGCTTGCAGGTGATGCGTGGCTTCCTGATTGGGCAACATTGTTGATGCACTGATGTCTATAAGCAAAAAGCACTGGAACTGATGTATCAGTGCTGCATCGGCCAAACCAGGGCTCCGTTGTACATCAGGGTTGCTGTGTTGCACAGTCGGCGAGCAATGTCTGTGGCTTTGGTGCAGGCAGTGGTGTTTCTGCAGCAGAATGCGTTAATTCTAAGTGATGCGCCAGTGTCATTGTATCAGTTCTTGTGTTACAGCACCACACTCACCTCCAAGGGCCCGGTCCTGGATTTAGCACCACTTGGCAGAGCAGAACTCTCAGCTGAGAAGTCCAGGGGCTGGTACCAAGAGGCAGGTGAAGTATTTGATGTCCCTGAGACTGCAGAAGCAAGAGGCAAGCTCAGTCAAGTCCTTGGAGAACATTTATATTGCAGGATGTATGGAGTTAGATCCAGCCCTCTCACTCCCAGGTCAGAAAGCAGCAGACCAACACAACAGAACAGACAGCAACGTGGTAGTCCCTCCTAACAGCCTACAGTCCTTCTTCCTGGTAGAATGTCCTCAGTCCAGAATTGTTCCTCATATATTGATTGCATCAGAGGTCAGAAGTCAGTTACTTATACCCAGTTGTGCCTTTGAAGTGGGGGAGGTGGGGGAGACTTCAAAGAGTGGGTTTGAAGTGCCACAGTTCCATTTCAGCCCAGTCCTGTCGGTCAGAAAGTCTGTGGGGGGTGATCACCCTGTGTGTGGGGTCAAATCACTACTTTTTGAAGTGTGAGGCAGAGCTCCTTACATAGGGGTACTCTACCATTAAAAACAGGGTATGTAAGGTAGATCAACCTCTTATTTTTAGTTCATATTCCTAAAATATTCTTTTAGGTTTCAGTTGTTGATTTAAGCCCTGAAGTGCGCCCGAGACCTTTTTAGGCTACAGTAAAGATGGGAAAAAACATTTCGGCAATACACGTAGGGGTACAAAGTGGGCATAATACCCTTCAGAACCCTGCAGTAAACCCTGTGATGAAGTTATTTTAACTATATCAAGGGTACAAACCAAATAAAAAAAGAACACTTTGCGTGGTTTATCCTTAGATAATTTTACTTACATTTGGACCTCAGTTTCTTGTCCAGTCAGATAGTTTCTAAGAACTCCCTCATATTAGCCCCACTTGAGGTTGAGTCCAACCTGGTAGTATCACCTTACCATGATGGGATTAGGTGACCAATGATGAAGCATGTCACATTACATGAAGGAGCCGACCTCATAAAAATCATTGAGATTTTAGGGAATTATGGAATAGGAAGGGTCACAACAGTAGAGTACAGTATAGATTTCATGAAATAAAGAGCTTTAGGCTAAGAATATAGAGGGTACAACAAACTGTACGTGTGAGTGATAAGAGCCCCTCCAGCCTTCCTGCCCAGGAAGACCCACCAGTATGCAGATAAAATTCAGGGGCAGAGAAGTGTCTGTCTGGATGGAATGCACAGATGTAGCTGTCACCTAAACTTTACACTGACCACATGTGGATTGGAGGCAGGATAAGGCACAGGACAATTAAAGTAAGAAAATGTCAACTTTCTAAAAGTGGCATTTTCAGACCTGCAATGTCTGAAAACACCTTTATCAAAAGATGTGCGTTTAAATTGTGAGTCTAGAGACACCAACATCCATTTTTCTATTTTTCCCAATAGGAAATTATGCTTAAAGGATTTTTGAAGGCAGGCCCGATACTAGCTTATGGGAGAGGCAGGTTTTGCAATAGTAAAAAACTAATTTAAGAGCTTTTCACTTCCTGGAGACATTAAACTTACAAGTGCATGCCCACCTTTGTAAATACACTGCACCTTGCTCTTGGGGCTAACCCCGGCCTACCTTAAGGTTATCTTACATGCAAAAGAAAGGAAGGTGTGGGCCTGGCTACACTTGCAGGTCAAAATGACATTTTAAACTGCACACGCATACTCTGCAAAGGCAGGCCTGAGGCATGTTTGGAAGGCTACCATAGTGGGCTGCAGGCCCAGTAGTAGCATTTGACTTGCAGGCCCTGGGCACACAAAGGGGCATATTTATACTCTGTTTGCGCCGGAATTGCGTCGTTTTTTTTTTACGCAAATCCGACGCAAAGCTAACTTCATATTTATACTTTGGCGTTAGACCCGTATAGCTCCAAAGATCTTGGAGTTTGCGTCATTTTTTAGCGTGGACACCTACCTTGCGTTAATGATATGCAAGGTAGGCGTTCCCGTCTAAAAAATGACTCCAAGGCATGTGCGCCTTATTTAAACTCCTGTGCAAAAATGGCGCACGGGAGTGGGCGGGTCCAAAAAAATGCCGTCCAGCCGCTTTTGCGTCATTTCTTAACGCCTTGTCAGGGCAGGCGTTAAGGGACCTGTGGGCTCGGAAGGAGACCAGAGGTGCCCTCCCATGCCCCCAGGGACACCCCCTGCCACCCTTGCCCACGCCAGGAGGACGCCCAAGTATGGAGGGACCCATCCCAGAGAACTTAAGGTAAGTTCAGGTAAGTATTTCTTTTTTAATTTTATTGTGGCATAGGGGGGCTTGATTTGTGCCCCCCTACATGCCACTATGCCCAATGACCATGCCCAGGGGACAGAAGTCCCCTGGGCATGGCCATTGGGCAAGGGGGCATGACTCCTGTCTTTGCTAAGACAGGAGTCATGTCAATGGAGGGTGGGAGTAAAAAAAAATGACGCAACTCGGGTTGAGGCAGATTTTTTGCCTCAGACCGACTTGCCCCATTTTTTGATGCCCAAGCTCCATTTTCCCCTACGCCGGCGCTGCCTGGTGTGGGTCATTTTTTTGGACGCACACCAGTCAGCTCCGCCGGCTAACGTCATTCCATAAATAAGGCGCCTGCATGGCGCTTTGGAATGGCGTTAGCCGGCGTTAACATTTCTGACGCACAACTGTGTTGGCGCAGTTGTGCGTCAAAAAGTATAAATATGGCCCAAAGTGCCCTTTACAAATATCAAATATGAAGAAGTCATTGCTGCTATGTTTTAGACACCAAGCACATGCACTTTAGCACTGGATAGCAGTGTTAAAGTGTGCAGAGTCATAAAAGCAGCAAAAACCAAGTTCTGCACACAGTCAAAACAGGAGGGCAGAAAGCAAAATATCAGGGGAAAGCACACCAGAAGATGCCAGGTGTAACAGATTTGTAAAAGTCTTCTTTCAAATAAGAACAAGTAGACTCAATGCTAAAGCTTTTGTCTTTGCAACAGCTTTCTGATTAATAGCAATGGTCTTAAACTCAGCTATCTGTTTGTCTACTTCCCCAATTGATTTCTTAGCATTGGAAATGTGATCAACTTCTAGTATTACTTTATCCAGGGCTTATATTTCTTTTTGCTCCTGCTCACTTGTTTTAGGAGCAGCTTCAATAGTGCAGGGGAGCCAGTCGCATGAGCATTTAGTGTCCATCCCACAAAATTCTACTAGATATTGTTTGTCGTCTATAAAAATAATTTAAATGTTTTTCACTTGCAGGCCCGAGGGAATGGTGCTGCTCTTTTTTTATTTCAAAAGTTTTTGTTGAAGACTTTAGAGCAAAAAACAAAGAGTTAGCAAGTGTACATGAAATAGTGTAATCTGAGGTTTGCAACAGTTAATGTGTTGTATACAATCATCTGGTTATATTGGAAACATAACTGTCAGTCTTGCTAAACCATATGGTGGGAAACTAAAAAGAGAGGGAGAGGAGGAGAGATAGAAAAAGACAAGAAGAGGGGTGAAGGGAGGGAGAGTTACATTGAATGGTCCTGTATCCAAACTGTGGATGTGCTGGACCTGGCTTGATTAGGTAGAGACCCCTTTATTAAATCTGTGGACTCTTTTGAAGTCTCATGGGGGTTTAAGTTTAAGATATCAGTCTAGATTGTTCCATAACACTTGGTGGGATTAGGTCCAAGGGTACTGGGTAAAGAAAATATTGTGTCCTCCCCTGATGTATCTATGTATGTCAGGCGTTCCCACCATGTAATGTTACTGACGTTTTCCAGCGATTTCCACAGGGAGAGGATGGTCTTGTAAACTAAAGTGAACATGAGTTTAATTAATCATTTTGTTGTGTGCCATTTGTGAGTTAGGGGTTAGGCATGCCACTTACTGAGAAGGAGAGATGTCTAGGAAGATGTCATCTATAGTGTTGTGGACTTTGGTCCAGACGTTGTGTAGTAAAGGCCATTCATATAACATGCAGTGCAGATCTGCATTTTTGGTGACGAGTCTCTGTTAGTAAGTCATAGTGAGGCTAGACAGTGTGAGGTCCAGAAGGTTTTAGGGATTATGTACAGTTTGGCATTATTTTTTTTTATAAATGGAGAGGTCCACATTTTTGTCCAGCCTATGTCCCACAGGTTGGGCAGATCATCTTGGGACCAGTCATTTTGGGGAGCGTTACATAGTTAGGTAATTATGGGTCTAAGTTTGACATGCATCTTGGAGGACATATGACGGTTTCTCCTGACTAGTGATAGAAAAGGCTTTGGGGGTTATTCCAACTTTGGAGGAGTGTTAATCCATCCCAAAAGTGACAGTAAAGTGACGGATATCCCACCAGCCGTATTACGAGTTCCATAGGATATAATGGACTCGTAATACGGCTGGTGGTAAATCCGTCACTTTTCCGTCACTTTTGGGACGGATTAACACCTCCTCCAAAGTTGGAATAACCCCCTTTGTGTTTAGAGCGAGCTACCTTGAGTTTGAGGATGTCATAGAGGTCAGAGGGATTGATGCTATATTTATACCTAATATCTGAGAATGACAGAGGGTGTAGTCTGGAGAAGAGATCTCCTACTGTTCAGATTTTTTTTGCTCTCCATGAACTACTGAAGGATATGTTTGGGTCAAGTTTGATATCTTTATTGAACCAGATGGATGTCTGTACGGATTGTGAAATTGTGATGGTTGCATAGCACAGGTCAAGATTTATTAAGACGTTTCTATTATTTTTCGGAATTAGATTATCAAATAGGTGGTTATCCTTGGAGATAGATAGAAGGGAGAACATTTGTAGGTTATCAGTGAATCCTTGTGCCAGTGCAAGTCAGGATGGAACAAAGTCAGGGTATTTGGTTAGCCCTTTTGCGCCTTGGGCAGAATAAAATGCTAGTTGGTATTTCCTGAAGTCAGGAAGATTAACCGCATCTTGATATTTAGGAAGATGGAGTTCTTTTAGGGTGATACAAGGTTTCTTAGAGTTCATAGGAATTTGTTTAGGACACAGTCTATGGTGCAGAAAAAATCCTCTGAACAGAGGATAGGGGACATGTTCAAAAGGTAGTTAACAATTGGGGTAATAACTGCTTTTATGGATTCTAGTTTGCCCCACCATGTCAGGAAGTTTGGTGACCATTCAGCTAGGTAATTTTGGATCTTCTGGATGCTTAAGGACTCATTGTGTCTAATAGATTCAGTAAGGTCATCAATGAATTTGAGACCTAGATATTTTAGGGTAAACAGGTTGCCAGGCTAGACTGAAGGAACCTAAGACCTCTTTGGTATAGATGAGACTAAGAGCACAGACCTCTGTCTTGTCCTTGTTAAGAGTGTAGCCCAAGAAATGTGAATAGTCATAGATCCTGGTGTTAATTACAGGAGCAGCTGTGTCTGCATGCTCTATTATTATAAGTGTATCGTCGGTATATGCTGCCATTTTAAAAGAGGTGCCCTTGATGTTGGGGCCAATTGGGTTGTCTTCATTGATTGAAATTAGTAGTGGCTCGATTACTAGTAGGAAGACTGAGGGAGAGAGGGGTGGCAGTCCTGTCTCGTACCTTGTTTAAGTGGGAACAAATTAAAGAGAAGGCTCTTATACTTGACTTTGGCATTTGGATTAACATATAGGGCCATTACCATCTTTATGAATGGTTCCCTTAAATTAAAACAGGACATTGTGGCCTGCAGGAACGGCCATGCAAACTTACTGAATGTTTTTTCAGAATCAAGGGCAATGGCTGTTACTGGTGAGTTTTTTGTTTTAGCAATTTGTATTGTATGACCTAAGAGCCTGATGTTGTCATTGGAAAGTCTGCCTTTAATGAACCCAGCTTGGTACAGACCGATCAGCCTCTGTAGCATTGGTTCAAGACATTTAGCCAACATCTTAGCATAAAGTTTACAATCTAGGTTAATGAGTGAAACCGACCTGTAGTTTTTTGGGTGGGTGTGATCTTTGCCTTTCTAGGGTATGAGGGCTATGATCGCTTCTGAAGTGGTCTGTCCATTGAAGCCGGTTTCCGCGTAAAATTCTATGAGTGGCATTAGATGCTTGTTTGTATTTAGTTTCTAAAATTGGGCTATAAAGCCATCTGGATCAGGGACTTTACCAATTTCAAGAGATTTAATGGCTGATAGGAGTTCTGTTTCTGTATTAGTCTGTTTGAGACGAGATTGGCATTGTGAGTCTAATTTAGCCAGTCTGAGTTTACTGATTGTGTTTGAATGATATAGAGTACGGTAAAAGTCTAAGAACACTTTTGATATTTTATGAGGGCCGAGGTATAGGTGTCCCTCCTTGTCTCTGATAGGGGTCAGTTGAGGTTTATTTTATTTGAACTGTAAATATTGGCCTAGGACTTTACCAGTGGTATTGCCAACACATAGGCTTATTGATTTAGACTTGGTCATCCATTGACCTGCTCTGGTACCCAGGATTTTATTGTATTGATAATTTTTATGGTTTAGGGTATTTAGAAAACATCATAAAATGAAGGATGGTGTGTGGAAACGTTTAAAACACTCACCTCCAGTCAGAGTTCTGGGTTTAATCCATTGGTATTTTGCTTGCCATGTCACCCCAGTTCGGACCCAGATATATGCAAATCAGTCTTGACCCTACTCCCTATTGGAGTGTTTACAAGACAAGTCCCGTTTCAGTATGGTGTCTAAGTTATAGTTTTTTTTTAATTCAGGTTCTAGTTTCTCCAACTGTGCATTTGTGGATTTGTTAATGTAGGCACTAATCCCTATAATCACCCCACTAATAGTGGCCTTGAAGGCATCCCAGAGGACCTGAGGGGAGCAGTCTGTTGGTGGGTTATCGTAATAGAAGTTTAAAATCGCTTGGCAAATCATCTCTAAGTAGGTTTTATCTTTTAAAGTACTGGGATTGACTCACCACAATTTGTCAGTAGGTGTAGATTTTGTCCAGTGTAATGAAGTCAGAATGGCTGAGTGGTCAGAAATCACTCTGGGCTCATTATCATACTAATCAAGTTGCTGGAAACTATAATGTGGTCAATTCTACAGAATGATTGGTGAGGTTGAGAAAAGAAAGTATAGTCTCTTGTTTCCCTGTGCTGGATGCGCCAAATGTCTACAAGACAGTATATGGGGTATATTTTGAAGAAATTTGTGTGAGGAGGAAGGTCTGAATCTAGCTCTTGAGCTACGATCAATAGTAAGGTCAGAAGGGAGGTTAATGACCCCACCCATTATCAGGCGGGAATCACTGGGGAGACCTGCTATCAGCTCGTCTATGTGTTTCCAGAAGTATGTATCATTGATAATGGGTGCATAGATGTTTAGCAAGAAGAATTCAATGCCTGCTTTTAATAGCTTATTGAGTATCCCTCTCCCATTCTGATCCTGGAATGTGTTTAGTACTATGATCTTTGCCTGTTTAGAAATAACAGTAAGGGCCCCGTTCTTCATCTTGTGTGCAGGAGAGCCAATGTTCTCCGAGAACCAGTGGGCATTATAGGAGGAGATGTCAGCCAAGGAGAGTTTGGATTCTTGGAGTAGAAGTATGTCGCACTTGAATTTGTACGTTAATTAAATAATTCTGCTCTTCTTGACACAGTAGTTTAGGCCTTTCATTTTAAGCAATAGAATTCTTAAATATTAATTCTTCACCATGTGTAGGGTCAGGTGTTACTGGAGGTGAACAGTTACAATGTGTAGCCCGGACATGATATTTAAGGAGAATACATATTGTGAGATATACTTGTATTAGGATCTCATTGGAATGGATGGTATGTTTAATTATAGTCAGAGCAAACATGAGCAGGGACTGCATGGCAGAAACATCTAAGGGGAGAAGAGGTAAAGGAGGAAGGAAGAGGAAAGATATAAAATAAACAGACACCACCAAATCCATATCCCTGCTCCACCTGCCCAAGCCCTCCCACTCCACCCAACCCGAGGGCGCCACAAAATGAGTTTGTAGATATATAAGGAGCCTAAACATAGGCATGGTACTCTGAAGTAGAATATTTTGACAATCATATGAAACGTCGAAAAGAGATAATTTAACAGCTTAACCGGTTGGAAGGGAGAATTATTTCAGAGTAGTTGCAAATGCCTAATATTGTGGAACAATCAGTGTGGCATAGGCAACGATAGTCATATGGAGTAACTGAGTAAACAGGAGTTTTGTTGAAGTATTTCAGCTTGAATAGTAGACATACAAAATTGGCATTATAATCTAATCATTTTGAAATGGTTTAGAACAAGACTATGGTGCTGAGGGATGTCTATGTAGTGTGTATATAGGCATGAACGGATTGCAGTCAAACAGTAATGCAGTTTAGATAATGATTCTGATAACAATACAAATCCAGCATGGGAGCCAGTTAGGGTTGAAACGATTCAGTAAAAGGAAATGGCAGAGAGTAATGTCATAATAAGCTACAACACTCCTGAACTGGAGGTGTCTATTTCGGCTTCTTGAAGGCTGCCCAAGAAAGAAGCTAGGTTTCTGTGATCTTGGAATAGATAGTCTTGTCCTTTGTAGGTGATATGAAGCTTGGCAGGACCTAAAAAAGAGAAGGGGATGTTCATGTTTCGCAGTCATGATCTGAGTGAGAGAAATCATTTTCTTGCTTGAACTGTGGATTTGGAGTAGTCCTCTGATATGGTGATCCGGTGTCCTTCTCAGTTAATGAACATGTTCTTACAAATAAATTCCAGGATCATCTCGACATGTTGGTAATGCAAGGGTTTACAGATCATTTGTCTAGGTTTAGCATGGCTGTTTCGTCTTTAGGCAATATAGGGCCAGATCTATCAAAGGATTTTACCCATTCTGTGCCTATGGGAAAAAGCTTTCGTACATATGGCCCATAGTGAGCCCATTCAAGTTCGAAGTGTTTGGCAAAAGAGATGGTGATATGGGATATCCCTTTTTCCAGGAAGGCGATGAATGAACCATATTGTTTTTCACAGTTGTCCAGACAACCAAGCAACCTTTTGTTGCCTCTTTTGTTTCAATCCTCCAGTTCAGCAAGGGCTCTTTAGAATAAGTTAGAAATTTTGTGGAGTAAGTTCAGGTCCCTCTTCGTAGATAAAGATTTATCTTCCAGGTCACTTATGCGTTGTTCAGCAATGTCTGTTATTTGTTTGATGTCAGATCTCATGCCCACTACACTTTGTTGCATGATAACCATACTTATTTTTGTAGTTTGAGTGAGCTGAAGGACAGCAGATAGTTTTTAAAGAATTGTATTCAGTGTATCCTTGAGATCATTTTTGTTTTTGATAGGAGGTTCCAGTGTTGAAGGTTCTAACTTTGTTCTCTTTATGGCTGACTTTTTATCTTTTTCAGAAAATTTTGGGTGACCTGATGCAATGCTTTGGTGAGGGAATATTGCGTCTTCTTGTCGAGGAAAAGTGTGTGATGAGTGGCTTTATACAGTCCAGGAAGACATAGTATGCTTTTCAGTAAGAGGATGTGAAATATCTGTATTCTTAGGGCTCCAGTTGTTAGTTTCACTTAGGTTCTGATTGTAGGAGGAGCAGAGGATGTATTGGCCCACAGTGGTAACCTGATCAGATTGGTCTCATGAGATCTCTGCCTGCCCGATTTCTTTGGTATTAGTAAGACACTTTTGTCGGAGGAGTAATTAGCACTCCAAATGCCAAGATCGCTAGATCATGTAGAGGAGCTCTTTGTAGGCAGATTTGTGACAATACTGCTGAGTGATTGAGCATTTAGAGCTGGGCCAGTACTTAGATATGGCAACCGCTACAGTGGAGGCTTCGTAGTTAGGGGACCGGGCTTCTGGTTGAGTTTGTGTATATGCCAATTTGTGCAGGGACACTTCTTTGTGTGAGTTTATCAGTACAAAGTGATACTCATCAGCCCTCCTTGCCCCTGTAATGTGGTTGCGTTGGTTTATCAGGTGTTTTCCTGCCCTATTCTCGGTGTGAGAGCAACCAAATTGAATGCTGAAAGTGGGCCGCAACTCATATTTATCGTGCTAGTGGTTTGGTGTATCAGAGTTGCGGAGGCAGTCACACGGGGATCTAATGATTGAAATCGGGGCAAATAATGCAATGCATAGGTAAAGGCAGAGGGACGTATGTTCTCACAGTAAGAGGTCTGAAAGCAATTTTCAGAATATGATTATTTTTATAGAAGCTGAGCAGAGAGATCAGTATTCCATCTTTATGAATATAATGTTGCATTCAAGAGGGCTGGCTGATGAAGTAGAGTATCTTCTTTGGGCACAATTAGTGTATCATTCGACCATGTGAGGGAGGGTATTGGGCAGTGCCGGCCATTTCAATATTCAAGGTTTTAAAACGTGGTCACTCACTTTTAGTAGTATGCAGTGGTTGTTAGATCCAGGACTGGATGCTGTGATGTATTGGCCTCCGGCAGTATTGATCATATCGGATTGTACGGTGTGGCCTACCACATTGCAGTAGCAGCAGGGGGGGCCATGTTGAGAACCACAGTTGGACCGTGACTCTGTTGTGTTACTCTATAGGGGAAAGCATATTGAGGGTCGATTAAAGTGTAAGGGCATCCCATACCCACTCTGGATAGCTCTCCCCAAAAAAATGGGTGGCTTGGGTTCAGTTGGTTCACTTTGTTGAGTCAGACACGCCACTGAGGAAATAGACTGAAAGCTCCAGTGGCCATCTTCCTCCGCCTAAGGCCACCCTTCTCCTTCAGGAATGATGTTGTTCTTAAAATAATAGTGTGTCCTTATCCTCTTTGTCTTCAAATGTTTAAGTTTCTCAATATTTGTAAGTTTATTATTAGTTGGAGTGTCACTCTGTCAGCTCAACAGGGACATATTATCCAATGATCTAGAAATGTGTTCTTCCGTATAGCTCACCGTTAGGGGTTCTGAGAAATTCTGTTGTCTAGTAGCAAAGTGCTGTTTACAACCTATATCCTAGTAGGTCTGACACAATTATAGAAGGATATGTCTCCTATATTCCTAACAATATAATGACTCCTTTTTTTTGGAAAAATCAATGCCCTCACTAAGTGTATACAAATCTCTAGAAATTACAGAGGCTGCCCAAAATAACCTTCTTAAGTCTTGAGCATGACCTAAGGCAGTATACATTTTTTTTTTTAAACTGCTGAGGCATTGATCATAAAATCTTTATCATATCATCAATAATACATCAGTTATTATCAGATCTGTGATATTTCTTTCACCATATTTCATTCTTGGTTTAGGATCATATCTAACCATGCTAGGATGTGGAATGAACAAATCTTAATGATAATGCACACTTGTCCTTATACCAACAATATTTTAGGAAACCAACCACTAATTTCAGTCCTGTTGGGTCAGTTCGGTCAGGTATTCTGTCATATCAAGACTACTAGCCTGCTGACCAGATTATCTTGCACACAGTGTGAATTTAGACTTATGGTCTTCTTACTGAGGTGTTTAATCCTTTGGCAAGGACTCCTTGTAGAAAGAGTGTCAACGTGTTTTGGCCAAATGATTCCTGGTCTCTTCAGTACAATAGAAGGAGTGTGTGTCCTATTACTTGTAAGGAAACAGACATAGCATAGAAAGCGGTTCAGGACTGTTCAGCGGTGCTTTGCCATGGCGGTCTTTGCCCTGTTCAGCAGTCTTCACCATGGCGGTCTTTGCCCTGTTCAGCGGTGCTTTGCCATGGTGGTTCAGGACTGTTCAGCGGTGCTTTGGCATGGCAGTTCTGATACGGACATTGGTGTGTGGCATGACGTTCTCTACACTGGGCATTGATGTGTCGCATGACGTTCTCTACACTGGGCATTGGTGTGTGGCATGACGTTCTCTGCACTGGGCATTGGTGTGTGGCATGACGTTCCTTCATTGCCCAGTGGGGCTGTGGCAGGTGGGGTCCTCCTGGGCTGTGACTCTGGCGGTGGTCTCTGGAACAGTGACGATACTTGGGCCCTCCTGGGCTGTGACTCCGGCGGTGGTCTCTGGACCAGTGACGATACTTGGGCCCTCCTGGGCTGTGACTCCGGCGGTGGTCTCTGGACCAGTGACGATACTTGGGCCCTCCTGGGCTGTGACTCCGGCGGTGGTCTCTGGACCAGTGACGATACTTGGGCCCTCCATGGCTGTGACTCTGGCGGTGGTCTCTGGACCAGTGACGACGGTGCTGGCGGTTGTGTCTGGTCCGCCGGAAACGATGGCGCACTTCTCCGCCGTTACACTCACAAGAGGCTGGGCAGACTTCTCTGGACCTTCCCCACCTTTGGTGGAGTCACAGCTGACTCACCAATCCCTTTCGAACCCATGTCAGTTCTTTTCCCACCAGGAGTCTTAACACTGTCCCGTCGTCCACTCTCCAATTTGAGAGCCTTTACAGGGGGTGGGCTGCCAGTGCCTTGGCTCCGGGTCCTACTGCCTTCTCTAGTGGCCGGTGCACTCCACAAGCCTTGAACACGCACCACTGGTATTGGAGGCTTTTTGGCTGAGGCGCTACGACGGAACTGATGAATTGGAGGGGGGGTGGGGGCAAAAAGGTCAATTTTACAGAGGGACAGTTTCTGACGAACACTGGGATGGGTAGCTGGAGGGGGTCTGGGAGTGGAGGAAGAGAAGGTGGTTGTCGGAGGTGTCACTTTAGCTGTTTTGGGTGCTGGTGCGGGTACTGGAGGCTGTCGTGAGGTGGATGGATGTTGAGTGAGTGATTGCCGGTGTTTGTGTACTTTGGGAGGGGGCGTCACAGACACACTGAGAGAGGACACTGGGGACGTGTAAATGGCAGTGGGGGTGGTGAGTGCAGGTGAGCGGCATGGGGTGCTGGGTCTCCTTGTGCGACTCATGGTGCCTGTAGATTTGGTGCATGCAGGTGTGTGTGTAGACGAGACTGGGAGGGAGGAGGGAGAAGAGGAGGAGGGGGACACAGTGGAGACAGTGGATGTTGCTGTGTCTGTATGGGTGTGATGCTTGTGTGAGTGCCTGTGGGATGTGTGGTGCCTATGTTTGCTTGAGCTACTTTTGTGTGTTGACTTGTGTGCATGCTGGTCTGTAGGTGTGCTTGGGATGGGCTGGGGTACAGGGGATTGGGTCTGGGTGGAGGAAGTTGGAGGTGGGAGGCTAGACACAGGGACAATGGCTGCCATCAGTGCTGAGGCCAGAGATTGCAGGGTTCGCTGAAGGACAGCCTGACCAGAATGAATGCCCTCCAGGAATGCATTACCGTGTTGCAACTCTCGTTCTACACCCTGGATGGCATTCACAATGGTAGACTGCCCAACAGTGAGTGACCTGAGGAGGTCAATGGCCTCCTCACTGAGGACAGCAGGGGAGACAGGGGCAGGGCCTGAGGTGCCTGAGGCGAAGGTGATGCCCACCCTCCTGGGTGAGCGGGCACGGGGCGAACACTGAGGGGCTGCTGGGAGGACGGTGCTGGTAGGGGAGGTGGCGGCTGTACCTGTTGAAGTGGGGGGCACAGATGGTGCCGCCTCCACAGGGGATCTCCCATCGGCGGACGAGTCCGTGTCGCTGGTTGGTGATCCGGTGGCCGACGTGAAGCTCCCCTCGCCCTCCGCTCTCCATGGCCATGTGGGATGCAGCTACCTCGTGCTCCGGTGCCACTGTACCTCCTCCTGTTGATGCTGATGTACAAAAGGACAGGGAGAGCAGGGAAAGGGGGAGGAGGCAGAAGAAAGAGAGTTTTAGTGCATGGCATTCCGCTACCGTTGGCGGACAAGACAGACGCAGCAGCCCCCTGCATAACGCCATGCACCTGCCCTCTGCACATGCAATTTCTGGGTTATGGACTACATGGCAATGGTAGACATCTGCGCACATGGATGCCACAGGGGCAACTATACCTCGACTTGGCACTCTGCTGAGGTAGGGTTGAGTGCCACATGGCCTACATTACGGAGGGGCCTTGACTACCTAACTCGCCCTGGCCTAGGGACACCCACAGCCCACCTCCCCCACCCAGACACCTTCACTGCACGCAAAGTCAGCAGAATGAGGTTGTACTCACCCCCTTGTGTCTGCTGTGATGTCCTCAAGCGCCCATCCAACTCTGGGTAGGCCACCGCCAGGATCTGGAACATCAGGGGGGTCATGGTGCGAAGGGCACCCCTCCCACGTTGGGAGGCCATCCCCAGCTGAGCCTCCGCCGTCTTCTTGCTGCAGCGGTGAATGTCCTCCCATCTCTTCCGGCAGTGGGTGCCCCGTCTCTGGTGGGCCCCCAGGGTCCGGACCTCCTTGGCAATGGCACGCCAAATGTCCCTCTTCTGGTGGGCGCTGACCTACATGACATGCACAAGGGAAGAGGAACAGTCATTACCAACTGCACCGTCGTTGTGAGTGGCCCCCTCCCTACTCTGGCCATGTGGCCCATTCATTCCCATGCATTACTGTTCTATGTACTCTGCCCCCTTCCCTCTTCCACCCAGCCCTCTCCACCCAGGCCTAGCCCATACAACGTGCTCGCTGTGTACTGACCTGTTGGTCTGGAGGACCGTGGAGTAGCGTGTACTGGGGGAGGACCCCATCCACAAGTTTCTCCAACTCCTGTGCAGTGAAGGCAGGGGCCCTTTCCCCAGACGCAGCAGCCATCGTCGCTTCCAGACCGAGGTCACAGCAGCACTAGCAGTGTAGGTCCTCTCCTGTCGAAGGTCAGGTATCTAGTGATTGAACAGATAGAAAATGGCAGTGACATCCGCGGCGGTGACGTCCGCGGCGGTGCGCATCATCACCACCAGCGCACCTGTTCATTGGCTCCTGGGACCCACAGGGTCCAATGTTAACCAATGCAGCATTGCGCCGTGGTCTACGATCGCCTACCGCGACGGTGTGCAACGCCAGCGCAGTTACCCCACAATCCCATTGTCCCACTTTAGAGGTCAGGCAGCTGCCATTTCAGGGGCCCACATGGCTTCATTAACTTCTGCGTCACACATAGCTAGGCCTACACTCAACACACATACAGGAAGGGTTTTGTGTCTGGTGTAGTCTTGTGTGTAACTGTCGGTACATACCTGGAGGAATAGTGAATGGTTCTTCGCTGTTGTCCTTCGTAGGCACCGTCAGCTGGGACATATAAGAAGATGGCGGAATCCTCCGGTGTACCGACCGCTGGCGGACCTGTTGACAATGGAAGAAAGACATGTCATCGTCACCTACCGGTTTGACCGTGCCACTATCCAGGAACTGTGTACCCAGTTGGAGCCAGACCTGATGTCACCAATCCGCCATCAGACAGGAATCCCCCCTGACGTGCAGGCGCTGTCAGTGCTCCATTTCCTTGCAAGTGGGTCATTTCAGACTAATGTGGCCATGGCATCAGGGATGTCCCAGCCTATGTTTTCCAACGTGTTGTCTGCCCTGCTGAAACACGTAAGGAGATACATCATTTTCCCTGAGGTGGAGGATTTGCCTACAGTGAAAGGTGACTTCTATGCCCTTGGACATATCCCCAACGTCATAGGTGCTATTGATGGTACCCATGTAGCTCTGCCCCCCCTCCACAGGAGTGAACAGGTTTATAGGAACTGGAAGAATTATCATTCGATGAATGTCCAGATGGTCTGTTTGGCAGACCAGTACATCTCCCAAGTAAATGCTATGTTCCCTGGCTCTGTGCATGACGCCTACATCCTGCGGAATAGCAGCATCCCTGATATTATGGGTCAACTCCAGAGGCACCGTGTATGGCTATTGTGGGACTCCAACCTTTCCTGGCTATTGACCCCAGTGAGGAATCCCAGGACCAGGGCAGAGGAACGGTACAATGAGGCCCATGGGCGGACTAGGAGGGTGATCAAACGCACCTTCGGCCTCCTGAAGGCCAGGTTCAGGTCCCTCCATATGACAGGTGGATCCCTATTCTACTCACCGAAGAAGGTGTGCAACATCATCATCGCCTGCTCCATGCTCCATAATTTGGCTTTGCGACGCCAGGTGCCTTTTCTGCAGGAGGATGATCCAGATGACGGTGTTGTAGCAGCTGTGGAGCCTGTGGAGCCTGTGGACAGTGATGAGGATGAAGCTGAGGAAGAAGAAAACGACAACAGGGAGTCAGTCATACAGCAATATTTCCAGTGACACACAGGTGAGAAAATGTTCAGGTTTAACATTACATTAACTTTCACACGTCTACCTCTATCCTGTTCCTCCATTTCAATCACTATTTGTTAATCTGAGTTGTACCCTTCAATTTCAGTTTCACAGGTGTGGTAACCTACGTGTCAACTGTTTGCATCCTTCATGGGCTTGTGATGTGTGACATAGGTATGTTAGCCTTACAGTGGTACAGCCATTATGACACTGTCATTGTAATACAAAGTACCAAATCATAGACTGACTCTAGATTGTTTTGTGTTTCAAGGGTGTTTATTTAAGTGCTCAAAACAATGAAGGGGGATTGTAAAATGGTGATGGGGGATGGTGGAGGAATGTCCATGGCAGAGTCCAGTCTATTAGTCTCACAGGTGCACTGCCCATCTGGGTATAGGAAGTGGAGCTGGGGTAGTTCGACTATGGACAGGGTAACAAAGTGGGACAGTGGGAGGACAATCATGGTGGTATTATTTCCTGGTGGGGGTCTTGCCATCTTGCTCTTTCCTGTTTCTGGATCTCAGGGACCGCTTGCGTGGTGGTTGTCCGTCTGCAGGGGATGGGGTGCTGGTGTGGTGGTCCTGTGGCGGGGCGTCCTGCCCACTAGCGCCGGGGGAAGTGGTGGGCAGTTCATCGTCCTGGCTAGTGTCAGGGGCCCCTTGGAGTGCCACAGTGTCCCTCAAGGTCTGCTGTATGTCCTTCAGCACCCCTACGATGGTGCCCAGGGCGGAGCCGATGGTCCTGAGCTCCTCCCTGAACCCCATATACTGCTCTTCCTGCAGGCGCAGGGTCTCCTGCAACTTGTCCAGGACCGTGGCCATCGTCTCCTGGGAGTGGTGGTATGCACCCATGATGGAGGATAGGGCCTCGTGGAGAGTGGATTCCCTTGGCCTGTCCACCCCCTGTCGCACAGCAGCCCTCCCAGTTCCCCTATGTTCCTGTGCCTCCGTCCCCTGGACTGTGTGCCCACTACCACTGCCCCCAGGTCCCTGTTGTTGTTGGGGTGGCGCGTTACCCTGGGTGCCCTGTAGTGGTGGACACACCGCTGATTGACCTGTCCTGGGTAGGGAGGTTTGGGCCTGCTGGGTGGGTGCTGTGCTGGTGTTACCAGAGGGTGGAAGGTCGGTGTTGGGCTGTGCCTGTGCAAGGGGAACCGACTGTCCTGAGGCCCACGATGGTCCGGGCTGGTCATCAAGATCCAGTAGGGCAGAGCTGCTCTTATCACTGTGGGCCTCTTCTGTGGGTGGAGTGGTGTTGTCTGGACCCTCTGGTGTGGTAACGGTCCTTCGGGTTCCTGCAGGGGTATAAGAGCATGATTATTGCATGTGTGTGTGTAATGGTGTGCAATGGGTGGGTGTGTGTGTACCCCAGAGCAAGCATTCCTGTGTGGGGGCTTGTGTGATGATGGTTGGGGGGTTGTTATGGGTATGTGCAGTGAGCATGCTTTAGTGAGGGGTGTCCATGCTTAGTTGTGTCATGCAGGGCTTGGTGTTGGGATGGGTGGTTAGTGTTATGGGTAGATTAGTGAAGATTTTGAGTGATAGGGGAGGGTGTGAGTGTGGGGGTGTGTGATAGCATGCAAGTAGGGTGGGGAATATGATAGTTGAGATTTGACTTACCAGTGTCCCATCCTCCACCGACTCCTCCAAAGCCCTCAGGATGCAAGATGGTCAAGACTTGCTCCTCCCATGTTGTTAGTTGTGGGGGAGGAGGTGGGGGTCCGCCGCCAGTCCGCTGCACCGCGATGTTGTGCCTGGAGACCGTGGAACGCACCTTCCCCCGTAGGTCGTTCCATCTCTTCTTGATGTCCTCCCTATTTCTTGGGTGCTGTCCCACGGCGTTCACCCTGTCCACTATTCTGCGCCATAACTCAATCTTCCTGGCTATTGATGTGTGCTGTACCTGTGATCCGAATAGCTGTGGCTCTACCCGGACGATTTCCTCCACCATGACCCTGAGCTCCTCCTCGGAGAAGCGGGGTGTCTTTGGCGTGCCATGGGGTGGTGTGGGTCAGGTGTGGGGTGGTGTATGTGGTGATGGTTGTGGTGAGTGTAGTGGTTTGTGGTGTTTTGTGCATGAATGTTGTGTGGGTGATGGTGTTGTGTGCCTCTGTGTAGTGGGGTTGTCTATTCTGTGCTCTCTCTCTGTCGCCTTTGTGTCTAATTTTTTGTCGTAGGCGTTTGTGGGTGATGTGGGTGTGTGTTTTATATTGTATTGGGCGTGTGGGAGTGTTGTTTGTATGTGTATCAGGTGTGTGTATTTGTAGTTGTCCAATGTGGCGGTGTTTTGAGATGTGTGTGTATGTTGAGCGCGACGGTGTGTACCGCCAATGGAATACCGCGGTTGAAAGACCGCCGCGTGGATTCGTGGGTCGTAATAGCATGGGTGTGTTTCTGTTGGCGTGGAGGATTGCTTTCCGCCAGTTTATCACTGACCTTTGGTGTGGCTGTGCTGTGTGGGTGTCTGAATTTCGGCGGATTTTGAGATGTGTGTCATAATAGCTGTGGCGGTCTACCGCGGCCGCGGCAGTGTATTGGCGGTCTTCTGCACAGCGGTAAGCGCCTTTTACCGCCAATGTTGTAATGACCCCCTTGAT
Source organism: Pleurodeles waltl (assembly GCF_031143425.1). Taxonomy (NCBI): domain Eukaryota; kingdom Metazoa; phylum Chordata; class Amphibia; order Caudata; family Salamandridae; genus Pleurodeles; species Pleurodeles waltl. The sequence goes on from NC_090437.1 coordinate 579,044,210, forward strand.
GTAATACACAAACTTTCTTGTATTACAAGTGGAGTGGCTCAATTGTTGCCATATCTGTCCATTCATCAATACTTCCTTGCTGTTTTTAGTGAAGTTACATGCAGCACAATTGCTACAATTATACTGACTAGTAATGGGAGGCAGCCCTAGTACTTGTGTCAAAGATGCTCCCTCCAATTAGCAAGTTGCCCTTACTAGATGAAGTTGCAGATATTTGTCCTTTTAAAAGTGAAAAGAGGTTTGGGGATCTCCATAGTGCTTATCAATTGAAAATTGAAATTGCTAATTCTTTTGATTTTATTGGCCTTAGGGAAGCATGTCAAAACACATGTCAATGGCATTTCTGATGGCCTTTCCATTAGAGATAACAAATATTCCCTAAGGGTAAACCATGCCCTCTTGAGAGCATGCTTGGCTAATGTTTTGGGGTAGCCTCTCTGTACAAGTTTGCAACTCAACCTATCTCCATTAAGATAGTAATCTTCCTACGAGTGCAATTCCTGCGAATTCTGAGGAATTTACCACAAGGGATCTTTTTGTTCAGAGCTCTGGTGTGACTGATCTGAAAATCCAGCAGAGGATTTCTGTCAGCAGGGTTAGTGAATACATTTACTATGAGTTTATTTTTTTCCACCATTATTCATAGGTCTAGAAATTTAAGTTTCTCTCTAATGTTAGCCATGGTAAAGTGAATGTCAATTCATCTTTCATTCAACCAATTATAAAATTCAATCAAAGCATCTAAAGAGCCATTCCAACTAAAAAAGATATCATGGATATATCAATCAATCAGGAATTTGTAAAGCGCACTACTCACCCATGAGAGTCTCAAGGCGCTGAGAAGGGGAGGTAAGCGGGTGGGGGAGGTGCTGCTACTGCTCGAACACACAGGTCTTGAGAAGTTTCCTGAAGATAAGGAGGTCTTTTGTCTGGCACAGGTGGGTGGGAAGAGTGTTCCACGTTTTGGCGGCGAGGTGTGAGAATGATCTACCACCAGTTGTAGTTCTACGGACATGTGAGTTGAGAGGGTGAGTTCGGCAGAGCAGGCATGTTGGATCGGGTGTAGAAAAGGAGCCTTCTGTTGAGGTATTCTGGTCCGGTGTTGTGCAGTGCTTTGTGAGCGTGGGTGAGGAGTTTGAAGCTGATTCTATTGTTGACTCGGAGCAAGTGCAGGTTTCTCAGGTGGTCTGTGATGTGGCAGTGGTGGGGATGTCCAGGATGAGGCGTGCGGAGGCATTCTGGATGCGTTGCAGCCTCTTCTGGAGTTTGGCAGTGTTTCTGACGTAGAGGGCATTGCCATAGTCTAGTCTGCTGCTTACAAGGGCTTGGGTGACTGTTCTTCTGGTTTCAGTGGGTATCCATTTGTAATATCTTTTGGAGCATGTGGGGGGTGTTGAAGCAGGAGGAGGAGATGGCATTGACTTGCTTGGTCATGGATAGTGAGGAGTCCAAGATGAATCCTAGGTGGCGTGCATGGTCAGTGGACGGTGGGAGTCGGAGCACCTCCAAGAGTTGCAGGCCACCAGGAGTCATCCCATGCAGAGGGGGTGGAGCCGGAAATTAGGACTTCCGTCTTGTCGGAATTGAGTTTGAGGCAGCTGCTCTTCATCCATTCGGCGAAGGCCTTCATTCCTTTATGGACGTAGGTCTTGGCTGAGTCCTTGGTGAGGGAGAGGATCAGCTGAGCATATGAGATGATGTTGAGGTTGTGGGATTGGGCGATGTTAGCGAGTGGGGCCATGTAGACATTGAAGAGGGTCAGGCTGAGGGACGAGCCCTGGGGTACGCCGCAGATGATTTCGGTGGCCTCCAAGCGGAATGGGGGAGGCGGACTCACTGGGTTCTGCCAGTGAGAAAGTAGGTGACGCAGTCTAGGGCTCTGTTGCAGATTCCTGCATTGCTGAGGCGTGAGCGTAGGGTGTGGGGGAAGACCGTGTTGAATGCAGCCGAGAGGTCCAGGAGGATGAGGCCCACAGTTTTGCTGTTGTCTAGTATTGTTCTGATGTCGGTGGCGACGATGAGGACAGTTTTGGAACTGTGGTTGCTGTGGAATCAGGATTGGGAAGGGTCCAGGGTGCAGTTCTTTTTGAGGAAGCAGGTTCGTTGTCTGTTGACAGCCTTCTCAATGACTTTTGCAGGTAGGGGGAGCAGGGAGATATGCCGGAAGTTCTTGAGGTCCTTTGGGTCCGCCTTGGGTTTTTTGAGGAGGGCGTTGATCTCTGTGTTTTTTCAGCTCTCAGGGAAGGTGGCGGATTTGAAGGAGCTGTTGATCTTCCGTAGTTGGGGTGCAATGATGGAGCTTGCTTTGTTGAAGATGTGGTGAGGGCAGAGATCAGATGGAGAGCCGGCTCTCACATGTTCTTTGTAACTGTTTTCTCATCCATAAATCCATTTCTCTTCAAAGGAGGACATATAGATGTTGGCTATCTCAGGTTCAAATTCTCATTCAATCACCTCTCCTTTTGTTTCCTTATAGAGGTTGCTACTCTGTGTCTGAAAATGTTTTTTTTCCTGTTCAAAAAAAGTTCCTACAAATCTTTTTTTGAACAGGAAAAAAACGTTTTCAGACACAGAGTAGCAACCTCTATAAGGAAATCTGTGGGTACTTGATGTGGAGCTAGTAGCATTTAATTTACAGGTCCTGGGTACACAGAGTACCGATTTACTAGGGACTTATAAGTAAATTAGTCTTGCCAATTGGGTGTACACCAATTTTACCACATCTGGTTAGCAGTGGTAAAGTGTGCATAGTGATAAAGCTAGCAAAAACGGGAAGATGGAAGGCTAGCAAAAACAAAGTCAGCAAAAACAGGAAGACGAAGCAGAATAGTTGGGGAAAGCCATGCCTAGGATGTCAGGTCTGCAAGCGCACAGGAATCATGTCTTCGATCTCATGAGATGGATCTTTTTACGTTGATGGAGACAACAAGGGAATCAACAATATTAAACAATCTAGATTTTTGTGATGCCCGTTTACCCACACAATAAGAGTCAAAATAGGAAATTAAGATTGAGTGATTTATTTTCAATCAATAATCAAAGCAATATACATGCAAGTCATGGAAATATTGAAAAGATGCAGAATTACAGTTGGCACACTGAAATATCACAATTGGTTCAGTCTCATTAAATTAAGATACAAAGGAATACAATATAGCAATACAGAAACTTAGAATTAGAAATAGGTGTTCCATAAAGCACTCTCTGTGTTTCAAACATGGAATAATGCTGAAATCATTTGGGCTGACTTGTAAATCAGGAATAAGAATGGTTGTATGGAGTTTAGAAAAATTCAGAAATGCGAGAAGGTGTCAGCAGAGCAAAGCCTTCAGTAGAAGGACTTCAGAAAAACAAAAAAGTGTTTAGCGTAAAGTTTCACACTTGCAAGAAGAAGGAACGCAGAGCGGTCTCTACCCCTCAAAGTCTAAGTGACGTCTGTCCCAACTTCTAACAACAGCATTAATTAAAACAAGCAGACTCTCCAACATGAAAGTTATCAGTTTCCTCCCCAATTAGCTTTGGATCTATCGCCTGCATTTGCAACACCACCTGAATTTCTCATTCCACAGATCCTGGACAGTCACTACAACCTTGGACATCCTACGATCCTGGTACATGATGAATAGAAGGCTTCAGCTGCTCAATAAATCTTCACTTCTCTTGCCAAGAATTATTCTCTTATACCTTACTATCGGCAAAACTAATACATAAAACAATACTCCTTTTCACTAGCTTACAAAGCCTTAAAACACACCTGCAAAGGCAAGAACACACTATCCACGCAAAACATGGTTGAGAATTAAGGCCTTCAGTCAATTAAGTTAGCTTGACTTTTACTAAACCTTTAGGGGGATATTTGTAATCCCATGCGTCGACAGTGCATCACTTTTTTTGACGCTCCCGTGGCTCAGTCTATAAAATCGTATCTATGACGCCACACAAAGCCACGTTCATGGCTTTGAATGATCTCATTTATATGGTGTAAGTCAAGGCAGCGGAGGTGTTCCTTGAGTGTTGTGGTGGGTTTGCCCATGCTACACCCATGGATGTTGCCACATCCCCAAAATTATGTTTATTTCTCCTCATTGTTTGCTCTATGTCTGCTGCACACTTAGAAGGAGTCAAATACTTCTATGGATTGTTTCTGTACAGGAAGGTGCCCCTTCCTTCAGTAAACAAGCCTGCCGGCAACACAGGCACACTTGCACCATAGTGCAAGGGGGCCTGCATTGGTGCTAGGTTGCTGAAATGGTACCAGCTCAGAGTGAAAGTACAGAAAAGCACCATAAAGCACAAATACAGTACATTCCTGCCATTTCATTTTGGCATAGGGACGCACAGCAAGGTGATTTGCTGTGCTGCCTACACCAAATCCTCATAAATGTGGGCCTGAATGTGTATTTTGAAAACATGGTAATACCTGCACTCATTAACTTTTCAAATTGACATAAACGTGGAAAAGAGGAATATAATTTACTTCCATAAATGCAAAATGTGAATAATGAATACATGTAAGCACTTTATATGAATATTAGTTTGGACATTATAAAACTTCAGTCTTTCAGTGACAACATTACTTTAATGAGGAGATCTAACATCATCTACGTTAATAATATTAAAGCAATCAATAACGATACTGTACAGTGTAAATGCGTAATTTGTGCAATGATGACATGTAAAGGGTGGAATCTAAATTGCTCTGCTCCAGGTCAAACAATGCTGATATCTCTTCAAAAAGGAGATTGTATGTTTGAAAGAGAAGTTCCTCAAAAAGTGTATCTATACAAGACCAAATGTGAAGGAAAAGCATACACCTTGAACAATCTGGTTAACACAAACACTTCTAATGTAATCAACATCTCAAAAAGCCTACAGGAACAAGATTGACAATAAATGGTCCTCTTTCCATTTGCCATTGCCAATGTACACCTCATTTCCAGGCTCTATTTCCAGTCTTCTTGATCAAGACATTGATGTGCAATATTAATGTGCGTAAAAATCATTTGTCAGTCTAGTATGCCCTCTAGACAACATCAGAATTCTGGGATATCTAGGATCCCTTCAAAAGAGATCCACATGGAAGATACCCACAATTGTTTACTTGTTATGGCACACCCTCAAGCACAATATAAAAAAATGACATTTATTTCCTGAATTTTTTTTCATGTTCATCTTATTTCCCCGCCCAGCCTCTGGATTTTGCATTTTACGAGTAGATGTCACTTCACTGTGATTTGTATGTGTACCTTTGAGAATTTTTTATATGTTGCATTTTTATATTCAATATGATTTCTTAGCGTTCATATCACCTCCATATCACATGTGTTATCAGAAGCTCCTTTATGACAGAAAATTATACATACTCATTTCTGGAATTAAACTCAAAATCAGACTATGCTTTATGATGTTGTCTCAAACAACAAATGAATAGAGAAATGTATCTGTTCTTTCTCTCTAACGAGAAATGCATAATGCTGTCGAACCTTTTCAAGTTGCAGGATATGTTACTGCGAAGATGAGCAGCAGAGGATATAAATAGTGGAAGTGCTGCAGGACATTACATCCAGACTTTTGTTGAATGCATGAATACATTAATTAAAGATTAAACTAATATCATGACTAACATCCATCAAAGTAAATCTTTGCGCACTGGCAGCAGTAGCTAAATGAATATTCACGCCTGTAGATAAAGGCCATTAAACTGGAGAGCTACTCTCGATGAGACTTTGCACGGTAAAGTACGTGCAATCCTGCATCCTTGTGATAAGAATATTTTCGAAGCCTTCATGGAAAGACTGCAAGTTCGGTGATCTCTATTATACAGAGAACGTGTATTACAAAGAATAACAACAGGTCCTTGAAGTGTAGCCCGCAAAAGCTTACCGGCCCAGTTGGATGTTTTTGTGCATCAGTCTAGCTTGGGGGTGCAAAAAAAGAGAGTTTGAAAGGATAAAATCATACAATTAATTAAGAGAAATGGCCACCTTTTACCCTCCTTAATGTGATTTGTCAATATGGTAATTCTACCGATGGGTCAAATTTCCCCATTTACAAATTAGAGCGCATATTTACAAGGAATTGGCGCATTGGCTCAGATGCACCAGTTTCCTTGAGTCGCCCTGCACCCCCCCCTAATGCCACCATGGTACCGCTGTATTTAGAAAACAGCGCACCATGGAGCACGTTAGGACAATAGTGTGAGACTTTTTCATGCTATTGTGGCACTTTGCTGGCGCCAAATATTTAGTCCAGCAAAGCACAGGGAGGCCCATTGGAGAATGCACTATTGTCACTTTAGCACCAGTCCTGAGCAGGCAATATAAAATGATGCCAGAATGGCGCAGTGAAATCTTGTAGACTTCACAGTGCCATCATTTTGGGCCTCCCTGTGGGGTAACAACACCCATCCATGCATTATACCTGGTGCGGGTATAATGTGGCACAAAGGACTACAGAGGGGCGCAATGCTCACCACTTTGTAAATATAGCACAGGGTGGTGGCCTGGTTAGAGCCACCTCAGCATTAGAAAAAAATATGCTAAGGCAGCGTTAGGGTATTGTAAATATGCCCCTAAGTTTGAGACAGTGATTTGCATGTGTGGTTCATCATGGGAAAGTTGGTAAAAACCCATTCATTCATAGGTTTGTTGGTGTTCTTCAACAATCTGGAGGGTTTTCCAATCTTGAAATGAACCTACATTTACTCCTGCCAAGGAAGACGTAAGTGCAACACCAAGGTGAAGAGAGGAGGGACCACTTCTAAAATTGACATGGTTGTAGGTGTTTCTTCACGGGGAAAAAGGTTCTGCCTTCCGATACCGTCAAGGAAGTATCGCATTGTACCATTTCCTCTTTGTGCTGTTGGAGAAATGAAGCAAACGAAAGAAAGATAATTACTCAGAAACATCCTATGAAGTAAGACACCCAGTTGAAACTTAGAAAATGGGTGGGCTTCACAAGGAGGTAAGTCTGCTCACACAATAGCAATACGGCTGATCATTTGGATGGCAAACAACATTTGGGCCGGGGACTTTGCTTCATCAACTTGCCACACTCTGCTTAGATCTTACCAAAGGTATTCTTATGGTTCTTTTTGAGAGTGCTATTTATTATGGTTTTCCAAAATTCACTTATTTGCCCTTCGCATACACTTGGGGCAAAAATATTAAGTGTAACTTTTGTAATGCCAAGGGTCAGTCATAGAACTTATCATAATCACCATGCCTATGTTGGCAGGATATTTGCCAGGCACCTACAAAAATGTCACACACTAATTTACAGAATCAGGATTATTGGAATTTTATGAAAGCAAGTTGCATAGAAGTGGATATAAAATCCAACAATTTGGCATTTTTCTGCTAGGCCTGATTAAATAGGTGTTTACAACGAAATGGGTCTGAAGGTGTACATCAGGAAAGGCGGTCATTTTATACATATGGAACTGTTATTTCTAATCCTATTACCAGCCAAGAATTACACCCAAAAACGTTTGGGACTTCGAAAAATACCGAAACATCCCCCCATTTAAAATGGTTAGGGGGGAAATGACATCCTCATAGATGAACACTTTTTTTCCATCTGTAGAAAATAAAGAAAATGGCAGATAGTATTTCCACATTAGGAATAAACGACAAACCAACAGATTTTCCATTAGCAGCCAACATGTCAGTTTAGACTTGTGACTATGTTCATTTAGCCATGATTTTAAAATATGTATCTGTCTATCCTTTGGGATTTTGGCGGACCACATAAAAGTAATAAGAGGAGACCTATGGTGATTGGTTGCATATCTTTAAATCCTATCTTTGATCACTGAGGACAGATACCTAAGAGATATGTCTTTTCTTTCTTTTTGGGGTTATGTATGAACTAAGGGACGACTTCACAAATCCAATAAACTGAAGGTTGGAGAGTTTGAAAGCTGGATGTTTAGTAAATGATATATAAGCCTCAGTTTTGAGTAACTCTCTGACTTTTATGGAAGTGCAAACAATTCTAAGAGTATTCATGTGAAGTGTTGACTGTTGCACATTTGTAGATTCCGATCAGTGCATACTTGCTCAGTCATTAACACGTATGAAAGCATCCATGTATAGATGTACACATTTGGTAATGTAATATTAAAGTACACTTGTATTGCTATTTTTTGTTTCTTCACAGATAATATATTTTTCCTGTTGAGAAATCATTTCACCTACACCCCAACAGATTTAGATTTCTTCCCTTTGAAATACCTCTTACCAGGAGTAAATCTTCAGCTGCATTCAGGGTCATAAACCTGCAAAGGTTTGGTGTATGCACAAAGAACTATGACTTTGTGAATGTTCTCCAACTTTTGAGGCAGGACGCACCCTGAAATGCGAACAAAACTAATGTGAGAATATTTTCTCACACAGAAAGTCTGTCAGGCCAGATCATTCTCGGGTGTTGAATAACGTTGTGAATGTGGCAATAGTACCATGACGTAAATCCTATGTGAATACAAATCTATACCTTCCTTTGGTTTTATGATACGAAATTGAATTTTTACGTTTGAAAATGTGAGCATTATGCTTTTGTATATTTGGCCCGGGGTTCTTTTCGGTATGCTTAAGGGCCTTTCATCTCCTAGTATTCCTACCTATTTGTCCCCACACACATTTGGGAGGGTAAAACATACACCACTTTTCAGAAAGAGGATTAGTCAAACGAGTAGACTACTGGAGTGATTTCATTCCCATCTCTATTTCATAATATGAATACAAGATTTGTTTTTTGAAATAATCAAAAGATTATTTATAATATATTACTGCCAGCTTTAAAGATATTAAAAGACAAATCCGAAACCCCTTTGGTATACATCTATATCCTTTCCTAAGCATAAACCTACAATCCTCCAAGTGATAAAGCAACATGCATTTGTTAGAAATTGTGTCTTCGGTTGGCAGTCAGGTTACCCCCTGTCCAAGCAAGGACCCTCACTCTAGTCAGGGTAAATCACACACAATCCAAACTATACTGTGCCCACCCTCTGGTAGCTTGGCACTGAGCAATCAGGCTTAACTTAGAAGGCAATGTGTAAAGTATTTGTACAATAAATCATACACTAACACCATATAGCACCACAAACACACACCACACACTGTTTAGAAAAATATATAATATATATCTGGATAAATGCAGGTCAAAATGATTAAAGATGCAATAAGTAAATGTTGAGATATCACTGAAAACTGATATAAAGTGTCTTAAGTCTTTTAAAAGCAAACAAAGTCTCTTTCAAGCACAAAGTACCTGGTCTGCGTGAAAAATCTCTGCAATGAACCGCAGAGGAGGAGATGTGTGGAAACAAATGGGTGCACGTCGATTTCTTGGGCCGCACACAGCGATGCATCATTTAGTTTTCATGCAGGGACGGCTGTGAGTCGATTTCCGGTGCTCGGTCGTGCATCCGCTTCGAGTTGCGGGGTTTTCAGATGCCCCGGGGATGATGCGTGGATTTCCTCTGCTGGCAGAACAAAGTCACAGGAGCTGTGTCGATCCGGTGGGCGTTGCGTCAAATTTTCTACCGCATGGCAGGCGCTGCGTAGATTCCTCTCTGGAAGTCGGGCTGCGTCATTCTGCCTCAGCTGTGCCCCAATCCAGTGGGCCATGCGTCGAATTTCCAGTTGCTACGCTGGTGCTGCATCGATCTTCTCGTTACGAAGTCGGGCTATGTTGTTCCGGTTTGGCATGCAGTGAAATTTTCACCGTGGTGCAGGCTGTGCGTCGTTTCTGGCAGGATGTGCATTGAATTTCACCACACAAGGAATCCTTCTTGTAGAGATGAAGTCTTTTTGGTCCTGAGGCTTCAGGGAACAGGAGGCAAGCTCTATCCAAGCCTTTGGAGAGCACTTCTTCACCTCAGCCAGAGAGCAGCAAGGCAGCAGTCCTTCACAGAAAGCAGACAGGTGAGACCTTTGGGCAGCCAGGCAGTTCTTCTTGGCAGGATGCAGGTTCTGGTTGAAGTTTCTTCTCCAGGAAGTGTCTGAGTTGGTAGGGGCAGAGGCCCTGTTTAAATACCCAAATGTGCCTTTGAAGTGGGGGAGACTTCAAAGAGTGGCTTATAAGTGCACAAGGTCCCCTTTCAGTTCAACCCTGTCTGCGAGGGTCCCAGTAGGGGGTGTGGAAGTCCTTTGTGTGAGGGCAGGCTACTGCCCTGACATGCAAGTGCAGGCCCTCCACCCTAGCAGCCCAGGAAGACCCATTCAAAATGCAGATGTATGCAAGTGAGGCTGAGTATCCTGTGTTTGGGGTGTGTCTGAGTGAATGCACAAGGAGCTGTCAACTAAACCCAGCCAGACGTGTATTGTAATACACAGAAAGATTTAAGTGCAGAGCAATGCTCACTTTCTAAAAGTTTTGTTTCTAAAAAAGTAATATTAAATCCAACTTCACCAGTCAGCAGGATTTTATATCACCATTCTGGCCATACTAAATAATGACCTGCCTACTCCTTTCAGATCAGCAGCTACCATTCAAACAATTTATGAGGGGAGCCCCAATGTTAGCCTATGAAGGGAGCTGGCCTCACAGCAGTGTAAAAACGAATTTAGGAGTTTTACACTACCAGGACATGTAAACTACACAGGTACATGTCTTAAAACCAGCAAAAACAGTATCTAAAAAGTGGAGGGAGGCAGGCAGGCAAAAAGTTAGGGGTGACCACCGTAAGGATGTCAGGTCTAACAGCATTAAACAAAGCCCTCCCCTTATATGTACATTTACTAAGTAACTCTGAGGTGTTATTAAAGGACTAAAAGCTCCATAACTGACAACAATCTGTCATGTGTCATCCATCCAACTCTTCATTCCCTGCCTCTTTTAGAGGTGTGGGAAATGATTTGTTTGATTTACAAATGCCATTTTGGACTTGGCCCTTTCTGCAGGGGTCATCCCCAATTTTTTCATTCTCACCCTCCTGTTTTTGAACCTGTGCTGTTTGCTCTGCTAACCAGTGCCTAAGTGCTTGTGGTCTCCTTTTAACACAGTAAAAGTGAAATGCACCAATTTGGCATATTCAATGTACGTGTAAGTCCCAGGAAAGTGGTATTACATGTACCCAGGACTTTAAATGAAATGCTACGAGTGGGCCTGTAGCACTGATTATGCCCTCACTTAAGTATCTCTGTAAAACAAATCTCAGGCCTACCATTGCTGTGTGTGTACCATTTTAAAGTAAAATAAATAACGAAATAAATATTTTTTCCAGGCCTAGACTTGCCCTTTTAATACACACATCACCTCTAGGGTTGGCCCTGAACAGCCCAGAGGGCATGGTGCGGTGTATTTAAAAAGTTGGACATGTATATTTAAGCTTTACATGCCTTGGTAGTGAAAAACTTTTAAAACTGTTTTTCACTATTGGAAGGCCGCCCTCTCCTATAGTATAACATTGGATTAACTTATTACATTTAATAAACCATAACTTGAAATTTCAAGACGAGGAGGATTTGTGAGTTTTGTCTCCAAATAATTGTAATTTAAAGTCCTCTTTAATGGTAAAGTTGACGTTTAAGTCACAATTCAGAAAGTGCCTTTTTTTAGAAAGTTGGCATTTTCATGTACCAAGCATTTGGAGCCGGCAGCCTGTTCCTGGGTCACATGACTAGGTGCAGCTGGCAGTTGATTCTTGTGTATTACTCCCTGACAATAAAGCAAAGGGAAAATAGGTGTTGGCAGGGTGGGCCACTCTGACTTAACAAGGGTGTGGAGCTATCTCCTACCGCACTTGGACATCACAAAGGCCCTGCCTGAAAATACTCACAAAGGGTTTGTCAGTAGTTATTTGTGGCCCTGAACAAGCTGGGGCCATGGCAGGAAGGAGAAGGATGCTTGGCACTTCAGGGGGGTGGAAACCTCCAGAACATTCTCCTACTTCAGAGTGGGCACCATGTATAAATAATGGACCTGGAGACCTGTCTACATCCATGGAAGACTTGGAAGAAGGACTGCTGTGTTGCTTGCCTAGTAGGGTCTCTGTGGTCAGCCAAGCTCATATGTCGGCCTTTTTGACGCTATTTTCACTGAATTTTTTTTAATTCCATAGCCCCGGTTATACTGAATGCACTTTTGTCATTTTGTTCTTAACCTATATATTACATTTCACTCTATTTTTTGTAAATTTGTGTGAAACATTTCTTGTTCTAGTGCAGTGTTCCACTTTAATTTTGTTTGAATTGCTGCATAAATACTTTACACATTGCCACTCAGGTAAGCCGGGCGGTTCTCTGCCAAGCTACCAGAGGGTTGAGCACAGGTTAATTTGGGATTTGCTTGAGACTTCACACTGACAAGAAATGCTCCTCAACCAGTAACACGATTTCTTACATGCCTTGTCTGATTACATCCTTTAGTGGGAAGGACTATAGGGCCCCTAGTTCCAGCCTATGTATGATGAGGAAACTGAAACCATATCCACCTTTGTTTCCTACTGAGATCTGACAAGCATGTAAGAGAATTTTTGAGCCAGATAAAATATAATTTTTGATGATGTCCACCAGCTTCCAAAATAAACATGTTGTAATACTGCTCTTATAAAAATTCTTAAATGAAGTCTGCTATTGAGCACATTTCGGGATACAGGGCTTCATTTAGAGTTTGGTGGAATAGAATCTGTGTTGCAAACCCACCCACCAAAAGAGTCTTCAGCCTGAAAAGTGAAAGCCATGCCTCTACTAACCTGAAAGGCTAGCAGATCACCTGCTGTGGAATAAATGATCTTCTCCATGGACCTTACCTCCATTCCATAGGTGAGCACTCAAAGGAACTTTGCTTTGTAGACCCAAATTGGAAAACAGAGGATGTGCATTCATCAGCACTTTAGCCTAATGCATTATTTTATTTACTTCAATCCTGCCTTACTGAGAGTTGAAGCCAAGCTGATCCAGTGGCACCGAACTGACTTTGAACATCGTCTGTGGCTTGCTACCACTTGAGTGAACTGAAGTCAATAAATTATACATTTGTAGGTTTATATCATTCATAATCCCACATATTTCTATACCCCATAGACTTAGGTGACCCCTAATATTAAACACTTACAGCCCCATCCCAAAGTGATAGTTAAAGCTACCAAAACACTCCCACAAATCAAATGTAATTACCTTATGATTACACATATGCACAGTATGATAATAAACTTGAAATTTCAGAATGTGGTACAACTTCACAGAGTTAGCACATGCATCCAATAGGATGCATTTCAAAAAAACAAAAATGAAAAGTTTTATTTTCTTGATTACACATATGCACAGTATGATAATAAACTTGAAATTTCAGAATGTGGTACAACTTCACAGAGTTAGCACATGCATCCAATAGGATGCATTTCAAAAAACAAAAATGACAAGTTTTATTTTCTTTCTTTACGATCAGGCAGTGGTCCATGGGAACAAATTTGAAATTGGTGGTAAACTGCGACAACATTCCGGTCGCAAAACATTCACACATACCACCGCCTGTCGCTATTAGGAAGGAATGCCCTTAACACGACCCTTCCTAATACCTAATTGCAAACCCTATTTTGTGAGTCAGTAATAAATTACTGACTCGCAAAATAGGGTTGGTACATGTCAGAAGGCCATAAAGAGCTCGTAAACGGCCTAATTCGCGTTTGCGATTACTAAATCCTTTCGAACATGTGGCCATAAATGAAGTGTAATGTGTTACACAAGTCACTCAAAATGTGGAAAATTATGGCCGCATGAAGTTTCGCACTCATTTTTGATGCGTAGAACTTTTGAATCCAAGGTCTGCCCTTTCATTCAATTTTCACTCATGATACCCAAAGTGCATTTTTTTGCAACGTAGACGTATTTTTAAACCATTTCGTTGACACCGTGTATTAATTTGGGAAAATAAACATTTTTTGCACACTGCTAATCAGTTCCTGCACTACCAAGAGGCTTTCGTTTGTGATGTAATTTCCAGATTAGGAATTCTGCATCAGCATTTACCGGAGATGCCATTTTTGAATCAGGGTCTGTGGGACAGTCTCTCTTTCAGATTATGGTCCCCAGGAGACGTCATATACAGGTCAAAAGGCATGGAAGACATCAATTCAAGTTCATGGCACCTGGATAACATATCTGTCGGGTCGGGACATCTGAGTCTGGTCTCATGTGTAAGGGTGCTTCCAGTGAAAGTCCATGGTTGACAAGATAGTGGCATCATTCCCAGGTCACGTTCCACTGGTGATGCAGCTTCTCTGTCATTCGTCATGGCTGATTTCATTTCCGGGGAAGGACATCTAGGGTGTGCCATAGCAAGGAAAGCAGGAATGGTCATATAATTTGATGAAAGTTATCCCTACTAATATCCTGTTGCCTGCCACAGTATGCAAATCAAGTTCTCTTTTGAGTTTCAGGATTAAAACACATAAAGAGAAGTTAATATTTCAGCACAGGCCTACTTTCAACCTGGTGCATTGTTTTACAGGGACATCTGCCCATACTTTCCTGATGTTCGGCTCTGGCATAACAACATACTCAGAGATTACGTCAGATATTGTCTCATGCCTGGCCACTCTAATTGTATCAATGTAAGTTTAAATGGGTGAATGGTTGATTGCTGAGTGTTCTACATAACTCAAGCTATGGCTCACCGTCGAGGCCTATCAAGCCCAAAATAGGTTTGATATTGCCGGCATTCACTTCTGGCGAGAAACTTTCATTCAATTTCAAGAACGACTGTTCTTATTGGAGTAGGGCCGAGGCTGGTTTGCATACGCAGAGATATGTAAAGACTGGCATAGGGAGTGAAAAACGATGGAGCGGAATACAGCCCAACTGATCGACGGTGTTTGGCATTAGTTCAATTATTCCTTTTATCACCTTGTTGTTTATTCTGACAAACACGGTGAGGACTTAAAGACACGGCCCTCTGTGCTCTGTGGACGTTTGTTAATAAGTACCTGGGGCTGTATTTCAAAGCAGATGGGACAACCTACAAACTCCATTTCCAGGACATAGGTTTTATTCACACTCAATCTAAGAAAATGTTATCAGCTATGCACATATAGACAGAAAGTTAAATTTACAGGGGTCCACCCAATATTCTCTAACTGCCTCCACTGAATCTACAGAAAAGACTCGTTTAAATCTAGGAATACTGGCTATGAGGATTAATCTAAAACTACATTTTATCTGAAAGACATTATGACTGAATACATCTCCCCCAGGCCTTGTATCCATTACACAGACTCTCATGCATATTTCAGCTACTGTGTCATTTTGAAAACTACATCAAAGCTAATAGTTGGTCTTGTGTTGGATGAGGTTCCTCAACATATTTAATATAAATTACAAGCAAAGGTTGTTCTTCCTTTGAAACTTAGCACCTAAAGTGTATTTCTCAGAAAAGGATTTCGTAGAGAGAAATCTTAATTGATTTGAAACCACAATATACTGCAAGATTTAAAGGTGGACGTTTATTTCATGATTGCCACGTCGCCGTTTTTGCATTTTACAATGGCACGGCTACAGATGTCACCGAAATACTGTAACACAATTCAATAAGGCATCTAAAAATAAACTCAAAATATTAAATGGCAATGCTATACACAGAAATATTAAGTGGAGATTTACCAGAATCAGAATCCAATAGGGGATTGGAGACATGTTGGATGATCAATTTGTCATCGTATTTTGGATATGTTACTTCATAATTGACCAGTAAAATATGATTGCAAACGGATACAACCTGGTCCCTCTGGAATGAAAATCCACTATAAACTTAAAAATAGCCAAAGCATCATGATTCATAACAAGGACAAATTAATCATCTTTATTATTAATAATTCAATTGAATATGTTGCTTCAAACTTTGAGGATTACAACATTTTACATAATTATATAGCACAATTCCTTTAAAGAATCTTGGGGTAATCATCATTGCCTATTCCATAGCACTGCTAAATTGAAGGCCTCATTCACTATGCTTCGGCACAGGGCAGCACCACAAGCCTTTTTTTCTGCCTTGCCCTGTATCAAAACAAAATGGCAGGAATGAGCTGTATATATAAGATACAGTGCACGCCTGCCCTTGTCCCCTGCGCTGATGCACAAATTGCTGCCTAGCGCCAATGCAGGCACGCTTGCACCATGGTGCAAGGGTGTCTGCATTGCAGGGATGATTGTTTATGTGCCTGAATGGGCAGCTTCCTGCACATAAACAATCATTAATGGTGTTTTCCTCTTTCTATGTGTGCTGTAGAATGCAGCACACATAGAATGAGGGAAATTGGGAGAAATAATGTTTTTTTCTCCGAGTTGCGCCACTTTAACATCATTCCTGAAGTGGTCTAGGAATCTGATCCATTCCCAGAGTTGTAAATCTGGGAATGCATCAGATTCCATCAGAAAGCATGGGTGTTGCTCTGGCAAAACCCACAGCGGCATCCATGGAACACCCCATTCCCGCAGCGTTATGCGTGAAAGGGGTCCTTTGCATAGCCTTGTATATATGGAATGGCACACAGCGCCACCGGTGGCGGAGTGTGCCACTAGGGCCTCATAAATAAGGTCCTGAGTCTCATCAACAATGATGAGTGCTTATTCCTAGAAATAACACACCCCTTAATGGTATTGCCATGTCTACCAAGATGCTTGTATGAAAATAATGCATGTTACATTCAAGACTAGCCTGAATGCACATTAACATGGCTGACCTTATTAAAGAGAATGCTTGAGTTAAGGTACCTAGAAAAGCATACTGTTTGAATGGTAATGCACATAAACATGTGCTTGAGCGCTGTGTTTTCAAATGCAAAATGCTTTGTCTTCTGATGCTGTTCGAACCAACAGGGCAAATGAGGAGCCCTTTCCACTTTTCTGGGGCTCTTGTTGTTACCATGGCTGCAATGAAAGATGACCTTGAAGAGGTCAGTCTTGGAAGGAAGAAGAAAAAATTGTGCTGCCTTCTATATTTTATGAATGCTTCAGCAAAGAGGCATAGTTTGCACATTTTTGTAGGAAAGCAAGAGCCAAGCATGAGCGACTTCTCCTTGCTTCATAAGACATCATTGGTAACAAAGGTATAAAAGGTGTCCATGCAGGGGCTAGGAAAGAGATATGGAATGTTTGCTAAGGAGAGATGCTGAAGCTCTGAACTCCGACTGCTGATCTGATGGCAGCATAAGCTATGTTTGTAAATGATACATGGCTTAACATGATTTAGCTTTTGTAAATTATACAGCCATATGTTAGATGGCTAACAATATCTAGATCTGATTAAATATGATACAGGCGTATCTGACATTCTTCTTCATCTGCATATTATCTGCTGCGTTACTTATAATAATCATGATCATCCTGATAGACATAATTTGCAAACAAATTCTGCAGAATAAATATTCACATGGTAGTAAAATACCAACGATTGTGTGTGTGTACTGTTTTGTGGTACCAGGGCATGAATCTACTTATCATCACCTGCAGATAGGAGATTATCTGAGAGGCTCCAATGGGTGGTGCAATCAATCGCCTAGAGCAGTCAAAATTTGGAGGGAATTTTCTTTTTACTCTTTCTGCTCTTGCCATTTTCTGCCATTCTTCCTTCCACCAATCTGAGCAGCATAATGCTAAAAAGGATCTGGCCAGTTCCCCCAAAATATATGTTGTGGTGGCTGGAAGCAAAATGTGAATGGCACAATATCTGATCAATGGCAGAAGAGAGTTTACCCATCCACATTCCCAATGCTGTGAAGAGCGGAAGCAAAATAATTGATGGATTCAGCCATTGACCCATGATGTGTGTTAGAAGTAACATGTGAATGGCACAATGACTGTTCAATCTTTCAATCTTATATTTCCCCAAATGATATATCCTGTGCTGGGCTGAAGTGAAAGGAGAATGGCACAATATCTGATCAGTAGCTGAACTGGGCTCATCCATTTCCATGTGTTGTGCCTTTGGGGGGGGGGTGGTGGAAGAAATTGTGAAAATGGCATAATGACTGATAAATGCCTGTAGTAGGCTAACACATTGCCCTAAGCTGTGGAGGACAGAAGCAAAATGAATGGATGAGTAATCGATCAATGACTGAAGGGTGTTCAACCATTGCCCGATGATATATGCTGGGTAGAAGTAACATGGTAATAACACAATAACTGATCAATGGCTGATGTGTGCTCACCCTTTTCCCCTAAAATATATGTTGTGCTGGGAGGAAGTAAAATGCAAATGCACAGTATCTGATCATTGGCTGACGTGGCCTCATCCACATCAACATGATGATTGTTGTGGTGGGTGGAAGTAAAATGTCAATGGCAAAATGTCTGATCAATGGCTGAAATGGGTTGATACATTGCCCTATGCTGTGGGCGATGGAAGTAAAATAGGAATCAGTGAATGTGTGACCAGTGGCAGGTGGGCAAGGACAGGGAGCCACTCCATAAGTCTAAATCTCCTTGGCTACAAACAGGCTTAATCCACATTTTGCAGGTCCTGTTGTAGCATGCGCCTGGAACACGCCCACTCTCCCTAACACACAACTAATGTGTGCTAGTGACATCTCACGCTGAAAGATTCCGGATGGAGACGAGGCCCTGGGGGAACATTTACAAGTGGCAGGAGCTGCAGAGCATGAGCATTTCCAGCACCAGTGGGCACCTAAAAGGCTGCTGTAGCTCCTGCAGTGCAGGATGTATGTGGTAGGCACCTGGGTGTATGCCCAGACAAAGACCAGGCCAAGAAAGGGCCCGTCTGCATCCATCTGTGACTGGATGAGGCTGGACTGGGCAGCTTCCTTGATTCTGCTTTGCCCCTTTTGGATTCAGGTGGAGTGTATTTTAATGTTATTCTTTTCTTGTCTGCTGTCCCTGATTGGCTCTTTTTATTACATCTTCTAAAGAGCCCGTGTGTCTGGTTCCTGAAGGCACTTGTTTCTCTCCCCTGTATGGCTTGTGGGGTCTGCTTTTGGCCTGGGTAAGAGTAAAGTAAAATCTGCCAGTATGATCAATAAGCAGTCAAGTTCACAAAACTCAATATTGACTTTTCTTAACAACGCAGTGGGAGCAATATCCAAAGAAATTATTCTTGTGGAAGACATAATTGGCTCGAACATGCCCTGTGGGAAACTCTGTAATTCATGAAGTAGCGAATTTGGCCAATTCTACACCTATTCGGGCTCTCCTAAGTGCTAATGACAACGGTTCATTGATGGATGGGAAAGGCTTAGGAGCCCAACACGAGAACTCTGATGTAGCCCTAAGTTGAGTTTGGTTAGAATTTCTAAAGATTCAGTTGGAGCAGGAAACATGTCTTCTGTGGTACCTTGTTGACCTAATCTGGAAAGAAAGTTGAGAAAAACGGTGAAGAAGGGGACTTTAACTCAAGTGACATCTGCACCTTTGAAATCTTGCAAATGTAACTGCCAACTGAAATCTCAGTGTGGAATTGAAAACTTGTGCTGCACTCAATGCAGCTAATGCATATTTATTTAACCTGAAGGAGATGGTTGGGAAGTTGGAGGGTCTTTGGGGTATATATATTGAACTAACGAGAAAATTGACATTTGGTTGCATGGAATCAGTCCTAAGTCTAGCAATTCCTATGTTGTTGTGAATACCCTGCCCCAAGTTCTGGCTGTGTACACCCCATTAGAGGTTTCTTCTACATCTTCAAAGGGCTGTGGAATTATAGGAGGCACTCCCAAGCCCCCTCTGATAGGTGCCCTCTGTTCAAATAATGAGTGGCCAGAACCTTTGCGTTCTAGTGGCCATTTTCCTTCTAGACTTCCCCCTACAAACCATAAAGATAGTGCAGCTGTTGGCCCTCCAGAGGAAGTTGTTTGCCTTTCTTACCCTCTGATAAGAATTACAAGGGTCAAGCCCTCTCAGCCCTCCCCTAATTTGGCCCTTACAGTCACTAAAAATGACTGGATTGCCCATGTTTGGGCCATTTACAATTCTAAGGGCTGAAGCTTCCAATTGTCCTGTGCTCGGATGGTGGAGCTGCCTAATGTTTGTACTGAGGAGGTGATATCTGCTATCATAGCCCCTGCCCACTGGAAAACTCAAGGACCCGACAGGGTTCATCAGGATTTATATAAAGCCTGTGTTGAACATTGACTCCCTATAATAACCTTGCATTTGAATGCTGCGCCCGAGTGCCTGAGCCTTTGTCCTGGCATAGGTCAGTAATTTTACCTGTGTTTAACAAACATTGGCAAAGCCAATAGGTTTCGCCTCTACAAAATCTATTGGTTTTGTCAATGTTCTTTAGGCATGTCACACAGCAGCGCACCTTAAAGTTTAGCGGTGACCGTGTCACAGGTTTTTTTTCTTGAAGAAAACATTTTGGTGGTTTTTAAAATCTGGAAACTATGTGCCTGAAAAACAGCTGAGGTGTCAAGCTACTCATAAAAAGGTAAAAAAATATAACAGTTGAATCGACAAAAAGAAAACACAATGGGGGTCATTCTGACCCTGACGGCCGGTGACCGCCAGGGTCACCGACCACGGGAGCACCGCCAACAGGCTGGCGGTGCTCCCGAGGGCATTCTGACCGCGGCGGTTCAGCCGCGGCCAGAAAGGGTAAACCGGCAGTCTCCCGCCGGTTTACCACTGCCCTTGTGAATCCTCCATGGCTGCGGAGCGCGCTCCGCAGCCATGGGGATTCTGACACCCCCTACTGCCATCCTGTTCCTGGCGGGTCTCCCGCCAGGAACAGGATGGCGGTAGGGGGTGCCGCGGGGCCCCTGGGGGCCCCTGCAGTGCCCATGCCCATGGCATGGGCACTGCAGGGGCCCCCGTAAGAGGGCCCCGCAAAGTATTTCAGTGTCTGCTAAGCAGACACTGAAATACGCGACGGGTGCAACTGCACCCGTCGCACCCCTGCAACTACGCCGGCTCAATTCTTAGCCGGCGTCCTCGTTGCAGGGGCATTTCCTCTGGGCCGGCGGGCGCTCTTTTGGAGAGCGCCCGCCGGCCCAGAGGAAATGTCTGAATGGCCGCCGCGGTCTTTTGACCGTGGTGCGGTCATTCAGCGGCGGTACCTTGGCGGACGGCCTCCGCCGTCCGCCAAGGTCAAAATGACCCCCAATGTTTTGTATCTTTCTGGGATCCATTGCACTAAAAATAAACTGCAATCCCAACATGCTGTCAGGTTATTACAATTAGGAGTCAATGACTGTGCTTCATAAAGCACAACTTGGCATGCAAAACTGGCCTGAAACTTTAGGCCCCTAAACAGGGACTGGAATATGATTAACAAAATCTGTCGAAGCAACAAATAGATCATCTGTTCCCCTTGTGTTGTCCTCTTCTTGTCCACAGTTCATTGTCCCTAGTGGTGCTCTAAAATGGTTACAAGTGGTGCAATGAACCATAAGAAAATATAACAAAGCATTACCACAGAGAATGGGTCTAGGTTTGTCTTTTTGTTAAGAGAAACATTTTGGAATATGTTGGTAACAGTGTGTGCAAAGTATCCCCTGCTGCCCCAGGAATTAAACCCCATATTTAAGCATCATCCAGGGGTATGACAATATTGATGACGGGAGCAAAGCTACTTTGCTCATCACGCTGCATTAGTACAGTTAAGTTGTCCTCTTAAAAACGAAAGTCATAAAAATCAGTGTGAGGATTAAACGTGTTTGAAGTGGTTAACCTAATATGCAAACACATCAAAATATTGCCCAAGGACTATTTTTGACAAGAGAGTATTTTTTTGGCGCCTTTTAGTAAGTCCACATGCACTTACTTATGAAGAAAAAAACTGCAAACTCAACAACTTATTACAGCAAAAACAATCAAATAAATGTCAATAGCATAGTGTTTTAATGGTGACTTAAGATGTCCCTAAAGAAACATAATAGCAATTACCTATTTTGTCAGCAAAGTAAATACACCAAAAAACACAGACTTGCACTTATTTTCTAGCTTCAGTCTAACAAAAAAATTATTGATGTCACAACACAAAACCCTAATGGTGACACAAATTGAACAACTTAAACATGTTCAAAACACCCTGGGCGTGATGCACAAATCATTCAGGCAATGATAATGCATGAAAAACACAGAAATGCCAGAGGCTAACCTTATTCCCACTCACTCTGTACTTCCTATTGTAGCCTTTGATGAACCGAAAACATGTTGAATTCAAACCTAAAAACTGTCAGGGGATGTCCACACAGCTGAGAAGTTCCAAAACCGATCAGAGGGGATCGGGGGTTGATGGGTTTTTACGGCGGTATCCAGTGGCTTTGATTTGCCCCCTTTCACTCAGGCGTCGGTGGCAGGCGCGGAGCGGAGGTCAGGAGGGGCCGGTATTTCTTCATAGTGACGGGTGGGGGGCTACGTAGTATCAGCTTCTAGTAGTCATGAGGAAGGGGATGTCCGCGATAGGACAGGGTGCAGGTCAATTTGGAACTCACTCATTCAGAATTGGGGTAGCTACTGAAGCAGGACGGAGGGGATGGTGTAGGGAGGAGTTAATGAAATTGGGGAGGTGGAAGTCAGACAGTTTCAGGAGGCACTTTAGATGGGGGGACTCAGGGTTTGATAGTTGGGTCTAATTTTTTCTTTCCCCCCGCAGGTGTGGTAACAGGTCCAGACAAGTCTTTTCTTACTATATGGGTTGTCGGACATTCTTTTGTGAAGTGGGCACAGCCCCAAGCCTGACGTACAGCTATTGAAGGAAACCTGGGGTTCGATTAGGCACGGTATCAGGTGCGTTGGGATGGTAAAGCGGGGATGAAATGGCAAGAGTTGTTACCCCGTTTGCAAATGTCAGCAGTGCGTGGAGTCTGTCCGGACGTTTTGTGTTTGCATGTGGGCGAGAAGGACTCGATATCATGAAGGACATGAAGAGGGACTTGCAGGAGATTCTTTGCCAGTGGCGTGGCTGTCAGATTGTGTTCATGGCTTTTGTTCCGCCATGATCCATTATACCTTGGTAAGCCCTAAGAGTGGTCTGGAACCTTATTTCATGCGTGAGATGTCTGACTACCATAAATGGTTGTTGATCCTTTTTAGATTAAGGCCCTCATTATGACATTGGCGGTAAATCCCACTTACCGCCATGCTGACTGCCGCCAACATACCGCCACTGCAGGGGATTACCGCCACCCATATTATGACCCACACATAGCAATCCCTAACTATACAGCCACACACACAAGTCCGCCAGCCCAAAGGTCAGTGATAAACTGGCTGTAGTAAAACTCACACCGTTATGCCAACAGAACTACGCCACAGCATTATGACCCACGAATTACCGCTGCGGACATTCAATGGCACTAAACCATTGAAGGTACATACCGCCGCACTCAAAATACACACACACTAACAAAACAATACCACATGGGACAATTTAAATAACACACACCTGACACACATACACACACCACACCCACACACCATTATAAAACACATACGCACAATACCCACAACTCTTTATCATTACAAACAAGTGCCACAAGAGAGATAGCAAGACCACAGAAAAGACCACAGACAAACACCACCATCACCTATACACCCTCCATGCGCCTTACATCTCACACCCCAAGACAGCACCCCACACACCCTCACCCACACCACCCACAATACACCCATGGCACCGCAACAACACCCCAGGTTCTTAGAGGAGGAGCTAAAGGTAATGGTGGAGGAAATCATCCGGGTAGAGCCACAGCTATTCAGATCACAGGTGCAGCAGACATCCATTGCAAGGAAGATGGAGCTATGGCGGAGGATCGTGGGCAGGGTCAAGGCAGTAGGACAGCACCCCAGAACAAGGGATGACATCAGGAAGGGGTGGAACAACCTACGGGGGAAGGTGCGTTCCACAGCATCAAGACACCAAATAGCTGGTGGTGAACCCCCACCTCCTCCCCCACAACTAACAACATGGGAGGAGCAAGTCTTGGAAATCATGGATCCTGAGGGCCTGGCAGGAGTAGGAGGAGGACTGGACTCTGGTAAGTCAAATCTCTATTACTATCACCCACCCTACCTGCATACCATCACAAACCCCCACCCTTACCCTCACTCCCATCACTTCACCACCTCCCACACACGCAGCCATCACAACCCACCACTCCCAATACCAAGCCCTGCATGTAACACCAATGCACGGACCCCCATCACAGACCTGCATGGACACCCATCACTAAAGCATGCACATTAGAGAGAATCACCCAGCCCACAAAATCACTACTCACACAAGGCAAAGCTACAAGGGCAATAACAACCATACAGGGCAACAGACCCATGCACAAGATGACACACACAGAAACAATAACACTATATTTACATCCCCACAGATCCCCCACCCAACGTCACAGGAGAGGAGGTGCCAGCAACTTTCAGTCCAACCCCAGAAGAGGCCCACAGTGATGGCAGCAGCTCTGGACACCTGGATCTGGATGACCAACTTGGCCCATCGGGGATCTCCGGACAGTCGGTTACCTAGACACAGTCCCATACCACCAAAGAGCCTCCCCCCTCAGGAAACACCACCACAGTATCCACCCAGTGGGCCCATACCCCTGTCCCCAGGACACGTCAATCAGCAGTGTGTCCACCTCTACAGGGACCCCAGGCCACCCCACAAACACAGGACAATTAGGGACCTGGGGTCAGTGGCGGTGGGCACACGGTTCAGGGGACAGAGGCACAGGACAACAGGGAAGCTGGGAGGACTGCTGTGTAACAGGGGAGGACAGGCCCAGGGAACCGACTTTACAGGAGGCACTCAACAACAGCCTGGGAGCATACCACCATTCCCAGGAGATGATGGGCCAGATACTGGACAAGTTGCAGGAGACCCAGCGGCTGCAGGAGGGACAGTACCTGTGGATCAGGGAGGACTTGAAGGACATCCACACCACCGTGATCACCATTGCAGGGGTGCTGGCAGACATGGCCAACACAATGAGAGAGGCAGTGGCACACCACCAGGCCCCTGACACTAGCCAAAATGATGAACAGCCTTCCACCTTCGCTGCCGCTAGTGGACAGGAGGTCCCGCCACAGGAACAACAGGCCACCAGCACCCCACCCCCTGCAGAAGGAGAACCACCCCCCCAAACGGTCCTTGTGATCCAGGAAGAAGCCAGAGACTATTGCCAAGACGCCCACCAGGAAATAAGAGTCTGCTTACACTACACTGCATTGCATGTTGTGACTGTAACACAATGTTGTTGTATAGGCCCAAATGGTGCCTATGTGTACTGTGACGCAGTTAGGTGCCATGGCCTTCCCCCCAAAAAATGGTGTCTGCCTGTCCTGGATGGAAGGACAGGTGGAAATTAGGTAATTCCGCTGACGTTGTGCGCTGTTGCGGGAGGCAATCGAAAACCACTGTGCAACTCCTCATTGGATCCCATTGAGCCCTATGGGTTACAGTGGCCAATGGTGATGTACGGCGGCGCTGATGGTATGCACCACCGTGGACGTGACCGGCATTTTCTATCTGTTCACTCACTTGCTACCTGACCTTCAAGAGGAGAGGACCTACACTGCAAGTGCTGCTGTGACCTGTGTCTGGGACCGACCATGGCTCGTGTCACTGGGGAAAGGGCCCCTGCCTTCACTTCTGCGGAGTTGGAGAGACTGGTGGATGGGGTCCTACCCTAGTACCAAATGCTGAATGGGCCTTCAGACCATCAGGTGAGTAACAGTGATCACAATGCATGGAGCATGAATGCATGGAGTGCTGTGTGTGAGGTCCTCGTGTGGTGGGGTAGGTGGAGGGGCCCTGGGCAACATGCTGTATGTATTGTGGGCAATGTCTATGTGTAAGGGGGTGGGAGGGCTATGGTGGGACATGAGTGTAACAGGCTGGATGGTCTGACCTTTTGCTATATGTATATTTATGAAGGTCAGGACCCATCAGAAAAAGGGTATATGGCGTGCCATTGCCAAGGACATGTGGACCCTGAGGGTTTATGGCAGGCGGAGCACCCACTGTCGCAAATGGTAGAGGACCTGAGATGCTGGGCAAGGAAGACAGCAGAGGCCCAGCTGGGGATGGCCTCCCAAAGAGGAAGGGGTGCCCATCGAACCCTGACTCCCCTGATGGCCTGCATACTGGCAGTGGCCTATTCGGAGCTGGATGGGCGCTTGAGGGCATCACAGCAGCCACAAAGAGGTGAGTACAGTTTCCCAATATACTACGTGCGCATGGTGGGGTGGTCTCTGGGTGGGGGATGTGGGCCTGTGGATCCACCTAGGCCATCCTGGACATTACAGGGTAGGTCCCATGTTGGGCAGGGTATGTTGTGAACCACCTCCATCCAAGCTAGTAGGCATCCACTACTGGGCAGGGGTCTGTGGGTCTCAGGTATGCTGTTACTGGCATTAGGTATTACTGTCCATGGCCTGGTGACTAGCATTGTGACTGGTAGTGCATTGCCTAATGCGTAGAGCTGTTCCCTGTGTGTGTGTGTGTCGTGTACGCCAACAGTGGTGTTGTTGCAGCCATTGACCAAGTGTATCCTTTGTCTCTCCCCCCCCTTTTTGTTTTGTCACCCTGTCCTTCTGTGCATTAGCGTCATCTGGCGGAGGAGAAGAGGTACCGGCAACAGAGGGAGCTGCATCCCACATGGCCCAGGAGTCCGAATCCACCAACGGTGAGGACACCAGTGGGACGGAGGATGAAGGGAGCACGACGGCAGACAGGAGGGGACAGTTGTGACAGTGATACCTCCTCTGATGGAAGCTCCCTGGTGGTGGCGGACACCTCTGTGGCCACCCCAACTACAGGTACAGCCACCACCCCCGTACCAGCACCACCCTCCCAGCTGCCCCTCAGCGTGTTTCCCATGCCCGCTCACCCAGGAGAGTGGGCATCTCCTTTGCCACAGGCACCTCAGGCCGTGCACCAGTTAGCCCTGCTGCCCTGAGTGAGAATGCTATTGACCTCCTGTGATTCATCTGTGTTGGGCAGTCAACCATTTTGAATGCCATCCAACAAACAAATGCATTCCTGGACGGCATTCACTCTGGCATGCCATCCAAACAGAGATAAATCCAGGCTATGATGGCAGCCATTGTCCCTGTTTCTAGCCTCCCCCCTCCAACTTCCTCTACCCAATCTCATTCCCCTCAACCCAAACCTATCCCAAGCACATGGGCAGACCTGCATGCTCACAGGACAACACACAGTAGTGATTCAGGCAAACACAAGCACCAGACATCATCCCAGAGGCACTCACACAAACACCATCCAGATGCAAACATGCCAACATCTACTGCCTCCACTGTTTCCTCCTTCTCCTCATCATCCATCTCCCTCCCAGTAGCGTCTACACTCACACCTGCATGCACTACATCCTCATCCATCTCCTCCATCACCAGCACGCCTATCACTACACACCCCTCACTGGCAGTCACCACCCCCACATCCATGTAAACATCCCCTGTGTCCTCTCCCACTGTGTCTTTGCCCCCTCCTCCCAAAGTACACAAACCCAAGAACGTAGATACCCAGCAGCCATCTACCACATAACAGCATCCAGCCCATGCACCAAACACAGCAGACAGACACGCTGTTCCTCTTCACCGTTGACCTCTCTCCTATCCATCCCCACCGTCCTTCACGTCGGCCCAGGGTGGTCAGAACCCAGGCAAGCACCTCAGCCACCCAGTCCACGGCCACAGTAGTGTCGACAACTACTGCAGGTGGGAGAGGATCCCGGGAACCAGCCAGCAGCACTGAAAGTGTGCCTGCACCAGGTGCATCAAGGAAGGGCAAGGAGACACTGCCAGCTTTGACAGGGAAGGGCAAGGTGGCACCACCAGCTGCGAGAGGAAAGAGCAAGGAGGCACCACCAGCTGTGAAAGAGAAGGACAAGAAGGCACCACAAGCTGTGAAAGGGAAGGGTAAGGAGGCACCACCAGCTGCGAAAGGGAAGGGCATGGGGACTGGTGCTGGGACTCATTCAGAGCGCCCACCACCAACCATGGCGGTTCAGCCATCCGAGGCTGCAGGGGAAGGTCTCGAGCCTACCCCTACCAATGCTAGCACTGCCACCAGTACCACCACCAGCACAACTGCCAGCTGCAGCAGCCCCAGTGGGCAGCCATCCGAGGCTGCAGGGGAAGGGCTGGAGCCTACCCCCACCACTGCCAGCACTGCCACCAGCACCGCCACCAGCACCGCCACCAGCACTGCCACCAGTACTGCCACCAGCACCACTGCCAGCAGCAGTAGCCCCAGTGGGCAGCCATCCGAGGCTGCAAGGTAAGGGCTGGAGCCTACCAGCACCACTGCCAGTCCGACACCAGCACCGCCACCAGCACTGCCACCAGTACCATCACCAGCACAACTGCCAGCTGCAGCAGCCCCAGTGGGCAGCCATCCGAGGCTGCAGGGGAAGGGCTGGAGCCTACCCCCACCACTGCCAGCACTGCCACCAGCACCGCCACCAGCACCGCCACCAGCACTGCCACCAGTACTGCCACCAGCACCACTGCCAGCAGCAGTAGCCCCAGTGGGCAGCCGTCCGAGGCTGCAAGGGAAGGGCTGGAGCCTACCAGCACCACTGCCAGTCAGACACCAGCACCGCCACCAGCACTGCCACCAGTACTGCCACCAGCACCACTGCCAGCAGCAGCAGCCCCAGTGGGAAGCCGTCCGAGGCTGCAGGGGGGGGGCTGAAGTCTACCAGCACCACTGCTAGCCCGACACCAGCACCGCCATCGCCACCACTGAGCAGCCTTCACCGCCGGTGGGCAGTGTGTAGTCCTGCCTCCATGGGCTGTAGTGCATCCTGGACCCTGCAAATCCTGTAGGTGTGACACCCAGGTGAGAGACTGTGACCTTGCACTCCCCAAGATCTGCATCACAGGGCACAATGCCCCCTCCAGAACCAGTGGAAGAAGGCATCCACTCACCGCTTCTTTCCAAGGGTGAAGCACACTCAGCACAATGCCCCCTCCAGTACCGGTGGAAGACGCCATCCACTCACCGCATCCTTCCCAGGATGAAGCACACTGGTCACAATGCCCCCTCCAGAACCAGTGGAAGAAGCCATCTACTCATGCATCCTCCCCAGGATGAAGCACACTGGGCACAATGCCCCCTCCAGAACCAGTGGAAGAAGCCATCCACTCATGACATCCTCCCCAGGATGAAGCACAGTGGGCACAATGCCCCCTCCAGAACCAGTGGAAGAAGGCATTCATCGCATCCATCCAAGGATGAAGCACACTGGGCACAATTCCCCCTCCAGAACCAGTGGAAGAAGCTATCCACTTGAGAGACTGTGGCCTTGCACTTCCCAGGACCAAGCACAGGGCATGTTGCCCCCTCCAGAGCCAGAGGGCAAATCACCCACTTGAGGGACTGTGGCCTTGCACTCCCCAGGACATCACACAGGGCATGTAGCCCCCTCCAGGACCAGTGGCGTTGGACATCTTCCGACTGAGGTGTATTAAGAATGAAATATTGAGAAACATTTACTTTCTTCATATTTATTGTCGATGTTTTCTTTTCATTGAATTGCATTATGATTTTATGATGCATTTATGTTTCTATATTTTTATGAATTGCATTGTTCGATTTGAATAAAATTCACCTGACATAACTTGATCAGTGACTGAAGTGGGTTAATCCATTTCCTAATGATGTATGCCAAACTCTGCAGATGTACCATGTGACTGCCACAATAACTTCAATAGCTGAAGTGTGCTTACCCATTTCCCAACAATATATGTTGTGCTAGATGGAAGTAAAAAGTGAATGGCACAACAAATGATCAGTGGCTGATGTGGGCTGACGTGTTGTCCTATTCTGTGGTGTGCAGAAGCAGAGGGCAACATGGTGCACATGACTAATTTCATTGGGAGTCACATGCATTCTGCCCTTTTACAATGAACAAGTCTCACAAAGAAGTTACTCATGGCATTATCCAGTATGGCACAATCCTGTCCTTTCCCCTTGTGCTGGTACACCTTTAGCTGCCTAGCACCAACACAGACACCCTTGCACCATGGTGCAAGGGTGCGTCTGTCGCATAAGGTTTGTTTTTGTTCAGGAAGGTGCACCTTCCTGCAGAAAAATAATTCCAAGAAGCTTTTTCCTCTTTCTATGTGTGCTGCAGAATGCAGCACACCTAGATATAGGATATAACAAGGAAAAAAATATATTTCCTTGTTAC
Source organism: Pleurodeles waltl (assembly GCF_031143425.1). Classification (NCBI taxonomy): domain Eukaryota; kingdom Metazoa; phylum Chordata; class Amphibia; order Caudata; family Salamandridae; genus Pleurodeles; species Pleurodeles waltl. The sequence continues at coordinate 579,074,337 of NC_090437.1, forward strand.
ACCCCACCTGGGGAGGCATTGGATTTTGGCAGATTCCCAGGCTTACCAGTTCCCGGTAAACATGAAAATGCGTTCCAAATCATATGGGTTGCATGGGAACAACCATGCATGGCCATGGAGTGCCTCCCTACCATAGACTAAAGCTAAGCAGTGATTTGCAGTGATTTGCCTTACTCCATAGACCATTCAAATCCCTGCAAAGTGGCTTTACATGGCTTCGAAATTATAACTTTGTGGTTTGCGCCAAACATGTACCACGTTGCTTGTTGAAAGCATGGAACAACCCTCTCATAAATATGCCCCTGAGGTACCAATGCATTATCAGTACATCTCGAAGAATATCTTTCATCTTGGGAAATTCTGTTGAAGAATGCCAGCAAAATGCACTACTGATTCGATGGGTCTGTTTGCATTTAACCCCAAATGTAGACGTTTATATTCACCATATTTGGTGCACTCTAGATTGCCTACTGAGTTCATTCGCCATTGATGACCACTTAAAGAAAAAGTGGCAGCTGAAATCCTGGGCTCCTGCACTCTCTGTTGTTCTTCGGCAGTCTGCGCTGTGCTGCGCTCCTGCAGTCTCGACTGTGCGTCTGCACTCTCTGCTGTGTTCCACCAACTTTTACTGTGCTTATATTTTCTCTGCAATGGAAACACAAATTCGTAGGTTCTGTTAAGAGGCTGCTGAACAAGGAGCAGAGCCAAAGTGCCTCCCTGTATACTCTGCTTTAGTATGCCATTAATTCTGTCAGAAGGTCAAAGATGGCTCTATCGAAACTCAAAAAACATCCAACAAGAAAAAAAACATGGCAAGGATGTGTTAGAGGTACATTGTAGACAGGAATTGTAAACAAGGAGTGTTTACGACAAAAGTAAAATCCATCCAACGGTGTCAGGTGCCTAAAAACAACTAAAGGCAGGGGCAGAGCGTGCAGAGATGACAATTTAAAAAAGAAGTTAGCGAGTAAACAAAGTAGTACATTTAAAGCCACATATAACCAAGTGATCCACAAGAAATACAATCTAGCTGTAACAAGAGACTGTGGGTACATCACAAGGCATCTAACGGCAGCACATAAAGACAGGGAATAGATTTTTGTGAAAGCATCTAAAAGCATTGAATGTGCTAATATCTAGCTTATATCTACCTGCAGCTGATCCTGGTTTACATCTGCTAGTCCGCTGACTCACATAAAGTAAAGAAAATCCATTTTTTTAGACCTGGTGTTTACCAGTGCCATTTCTACAGCACTCACTTCGATCCAGTGATACAAAAGTCATCCACTCTGGCTGCATACAGCCACTTTGCAGATTCTATCGGTGACTGTGGAGAACAGGAGAACAAAGGTGAAGCTTCAAAGTGTGGACTTTTAGCACTGTCTAGAGAGAAGTCCTTTGTTCGCCCTCGGATGTGTGCCTGTGTGCACTTTCCGCCTATTCTCTTCAGATTCAAAGTGTTCTTTTCTATTTCATGTGTTACGGAAGCATACTGGGCATTGTATTTGCCTGTGTTCCTTGGAAGAGCCCCGTGTTTTGCTTTTCACTTTCCTAGCTTCTTGTGGTGCAGCTCTGTGATTTGCAAGGACTGATTTCAGTGTAGAATTTTTATCTTCCTTTCTTGATTGCCTGTCATGTTTTATCTAACATCCCGGGCAGCTTTTCTTAAAAATCTTAGTGGGCTATTTCGCAACATTTACCTCTTGCATTATAAGATGAACTTGTTTTGGGGTATAGCGATGTAATGAGATAACTTGGTTGGAATGCTATTTATTATAACAATATGTAACACATTGTTATTGACATTTCTCGAAAACTATATATAAGATAATAACTCATTCTAAAAAGCTAGTCAGAACATGTAACCTGTACACAATCTAACTTGTTCAGCAAGTCTGCATATGTAAGGTAATATGTGCAGGTGTTTTTTTAGCAAAAGCATGCAGTGGCAAAAGCAATAAGTCTGACTTTAATGTGCTAATGCATGCAAACTAAGGAATGCACGCATTTGCACAGACAATTTATTTCTGTACCTCTGTAACCTCCCTCTTTTTGTGCCTCCGGTGTCTGTGACCTGTTTTTGTACATCACTCTACCAGTGCCACAAGTACTGGGAATTAAAAACACCACCACCAAAAGCTTTGGTATATAAACAGGTAACTGACATAGGATGAACAGGGAAGGCAGTTATTAGCTGTTATATTCTGTACTGTAATTATAATTGTTAACATAACACTTACTATACAAAGGTTTTCCCAAACTGTGTACCGTGCTGCATCGTAAGTTATCTGTCATAACTAATACCAGTCTCTGATAAAACCAAATTATTAATGTCATTCTCAGGGTTATGGGACAGGGGTATTTACAGCAATAAGCATGTACACTGGTAACAAACCAGGGGACATATTTACTGAGACTCACTCAGTGCTACATTGCATGTCATTTCCTGTGCATATGATGTGCCACTTATGTTAATATTGTGCATCATGAATGCACCGTATTTACCATATGGGTCACTACAACACAAGGGCAAGAGATGCTGAAGGCAGCATGATGCAAAGTTGTAGTTTCAGAGCAACGTCCCATAACGCAACTCCTACCTGCATGATGCAAAGTTGTGTTGTGTGCCACAAGATATCTTTACATGACGCAAGTCAGCTTTGCATCATGCAGGAATCCAATGTGTGGCACAAAAATACCAATACTCATGCAGTGGAAACACTTGTTTATTCAACCATACCACCATTTGAAACCATGGAAGGCGAATCACCAAGTCAGGAGGGGACCAACCCAGGAGATAGGGCTGTCATGCATTCCAAGTGGAACCACAAAGGTAATTTTACAGAGGAAGAAAACAGAGATGATCAGAATTGAGAGTCTTCTGTTTGTGATCTTCAAATTACCATTACCATTACCATTAGCTAAGAAGAATGCTTTATGGCAAGCAATAGTGGACAATATCAACTGTATGGCACCAACCAGATGTTCTTTTGTAGAATGCAGAAAATGATGGCATGATTACAAACACAGGTGTAAAAAGAAACTGTCTATAAACCTGAAAGCTACATTGAGGACTGGAGGAGGACCAGAAGTCCAGGAGGAGTTGAACACACTGGAGGAGGAGGTGGCATAATTCATCTCAACAACGTTGGCTGTCAGATTTCACGGCATGGACAGTGCTGACACTGAGGATCAACAAAATGTACACAGGTGAGTCATAACATTATGAATGCAATATATAATTCCCTATTGGTACTACAAGAAGGGGACCGTATTTTAAAAGGACAATAACATGTAAGCACACACAGGACAATAGTATAAGCTCAATCCAATACACCATATAATCATATATGGCAGGTACTACAGAAGTTGTTGAAACTAACTATAAAATCATCATGGTGAATCAAGATGTGTGTATGTGTAGAGTTACAGTGTAAAACGTTCAAATATCAAAAGTATCTACATTATGTGTATTATCATATCCTCATGAAACAGATGATGCACAAATATGTGGATGTTAACCATCTACACACCTTAGCATAACAAGACAAATGTGTCTTAGTAAAATAGCTACATACCACCGAGGTCACACATAAAGCACACAATTCTATCTTCAAAGAAAAACAAGGCATAGGTAAAAAAATTGACATGTAATGCAGGTCAGCAAGCTAACTTGATGTAGTGTAGTTTGGAAGGGAGCGTATAATAATTTAGATAAATTACTAATATGTGTTCAATATCCGTCTATTAGCTAGCTCAGGAGCACTGTGTGCAGCCTAGGCCCTCTGCTGCCACCCAAAAACCATAGTGCCAGGGGGTCTGCATCACAGGCTTGTTTGTGTGTGTGCAGGAATGTGTTATACCATTACAAGTGCCTCATGTATTATACACAACCAGATATTATGTCCATATTTAAGATATGTTTCTGCTTATCCTCACTAATAAGAGTAAAACCGGAGTACTTAAACAATGGTGTAAGCATGCTTATGCTGGTAATAACAAACACATGGGTTGGCAGACCTAGGATTATAATGGTATGCCATTTTCACATATGAAAATGGAGGCATCCTGGTCTCTCTGTCTACTTCAAAGCTAAATATTTGATGGTCAATAGCTATGCATTATTATATACAACTAAACTCTATTTTATGTACAATGTTGTTTCTGATGACCTCTTCCAGCACGTTTGGAACATCAAGGGCATTTGCTGTGCAGCAATGCAGGTAAGGTGAGGTGCTATATGTTTTTACAATTTAAATATATATTGTGTTGGTCATCACTTATCATGAGGGTTTACTATGTTGTGAAAAATGGCAAAGAAGGACATGTTGGAAAATATGTAATAACAGTTTTTTGTTTCTAATTTGGTGAAATGTGTGTGTTTTTTAAGGGTCAAAGATTAATGCTCAATGATAAGGTGGAATCTTTGTCCTTAATATCGGAGTGCTACACAGTGTAAAACAAATGTTAAGGCACAATATTCCAGGAATATTCAACTAATGCCATGGTAGCTTCTCATCTGGTGAACATAGATAAAGTAAGGACATTGAATCATGTGGCAATGAACAAATCTACAAACTTTAGACCAAATACAGGTGTATGTAGCAATGTCAAGAGGCAACAAACACAACTGTGATGTGAATATTTTTGTTGGTTTACATAATTAGAATTTTTAAATGCTAAACATGTAAAAAATGAGAACTATGTTGTAATGTGTAGGCGTAACTTATACATTTTGTCTCTACATGCTACATTGTTGAACTTACATATACATAATGCCACATTACCATGTAAGAGAGGTAAACTACAGCTCCAGCACATAATGCTGACTTTGGACTACCCTGCAATCTGCCCATAGTGACATGCAGCTAATTGGACTTGTAACAGTCCAGTGCATACTATATGTTAGCATACTTTTTTTGAGAGGAAAAATATGCCTCTCCTGGACAACAGCCTGTCCTTGATGTGGAGTCTGACCTCACGTTCTACCTGCCCCACCATGGATGAAGACACCTTCAATCAGCTTCTTGACACTACTGATTGCTCTCCTCCAAAATTGGAAAGGGAAAAAGTCGTTGTTGAGTCTCCAGGTGAAACAATCCTGACAGTTTCACATATAGGTGCTCACCATATCCCTAGATGGAATCCTGATACTGCACAAGTCAGCTTTCAGTGGAGAGTGGTTGGGGTAAAGTAGCATATAGTGGAAGACATCATTTTGGGGATGGAGACTTTATCAGACACTTTAAAAAGAGTCCGGAGGTGTCTCAGCCCCAGTAGGTTGGCAGAGGCATTATAAGACACTCATTCATGGCTCCATGGGATTGATGTCTCCTTATCTGACATTGCTGGTTGTATGATGCAGAAGAGCAATCAACAACAGTCTTGTCCATAAAGCACTAGTAACGTTGTCACCCAGCAAATAGTCATCAGTTCATCCATTCAGGCCATGCATCAAGGACTGGAGGAATCAGGGAATTGAATGGAGGCTAGGATGGACTCCAACAGTGCAACGACCAGTGCCCTCAACAGCAACAGAACCAGCAATCCCTTGCTGGGAATACTATGAAGCCTTTGTGGCACTCACTAATGTTCTTAAAAAATAAGAGACAAACATTTTCACTCTTTGATGACTGTGCAGCAAAGCCACCCTCAATTTCTTCACAGCTTCCAACTGTACTACAACCAGAACCACCGGAGGCTGCACAATCAACAGAGAATGAAGATGTAGTGTTCCCCAGGTTCAGAGCTAGAATTGCATGATGAACATTAGTGAGCACCTTTTGGTCAGTAAGTCAGTTTTTTATATTTTTGTCATCATGCCATCTTCTTTTCATTCAACTGCGGTCCTCTGTTGGTGTCATTTAGTTAAACCTGCTCTTCTGTTCTTAACATGACGCAACTTTTTTTGTTAGCGGTACTCTTCAGTAGGCCATTCTATTTTGTGTAGATCATAATTTGTGCATGATTTAATTTCCCACTTATATTTTGCTAATTAACTATACTGCTCAATGTGTTTATTTTGTTTATGAATTATGTTAAGTTCTGAAACATCCACGGTGATAAGTCCAAATAAGAAATATGACAGGAGAGGAAATGATGGCCAACAGTCCGTTTCATAAAAAAATCTAAATAACATCAAAGAGTTAAGTAGACTAAGGTGCAATGTCAACTTCCATGATTTCACACAGTCAAATGTAGTAAAATGGAGACCCTTTGCACTAGCATGCTGCCAATTAAGCAGCCATATGAAACGCTTTGTAGACATATGTCAGGTATGTAAGTCACAGTGACAACAGAGCCAGGATAACTAAGGATCATACAGACAACAACTTACATAAGTAGTCATCACTAGTTTTGTTATTACAACTGTTGGTTCTGCCGTTTGAGTCACATTGGAGAACCACGAGCTGCATCATGGCTACATGTTATCTGCTACATAGACATTGATGATTGGGCTGAGAGGTATATTCTACACACACACCTCCCTGCAGCTCCATAGGACATGGTATACACTGTAGGTACTTGAGAGTGATAAATCTTAAATTATGACATAAGTATTGGTGTTTGAGGGAGAAGAAAACATATACAGCACTACATTCATGTCACAATTGCACAGTAAGATTGTTACACAGTAGCAGCTTCTTTATTTGGTCATGGGGTGAGGGCTCTGCTTTTATTTTGGCATGGCACGGACTGAGCAAAGTTTGCCTTGCTCACTGTGAGTTGCTTAATCAGGCCATCACTGTTTGGTGTGCTTCCATCCTGTTCAACAGGGGCAGGCCAGCGCAAGATCTTGTTGACCTACTACAACCAACACCTGTAGGAATGGTCCTACCTCACCCCCTCCTCAAGTCTTCTGCTATTACCATCAAGAAGAGGGGCATGAGCCACAACCACACCGAGAACCCCCAAGCACCATTCCAACTTAGCAACATACAGCCAGTCAAAAAAATAATGATATCTCAATGTTGGCAGATATTGGTGCTCAACCTCTATCAGGGTCTTAAAAAGTGGGGCGATCATCTTGGGGGGGGCCCACTCACATGGAGAAATCTGTCCAGGACTTCAGGCCTCAGCATTGCCCCCGACACACACCGTGCTCATTGTGAATAAGTATTGCCTCCCTTGAAGGGTAAATGATTTGTAAAATTATTTTACAACTCATAACCATTGCAGGAGGCGCTACCAAAAATAAACCCAAAACACTCAAAACAATTATCAAAGTAGATGCAGTCAGGACTAGTAATTCAGAGCCATCTATCAGAGATGTGGTTGGCTTTGTATCTGAATGGGCTATTGCCAAGATTATGGATGGCTGAAAACCTTGAGAAAAAGAGAATTTGGGGACATTTCATTTAGTAATTTCATTAGTGATTTCCCACACTGGCTACAATTTTCCATAGCTTACTATCTGAAGGTGTGGTCAGAATCAAAGATTTCATTCCACAAGATTCCCTGAATATTGCTAAAAGAAAAGTTGAAAAAACAACATTTTTCTGGTGGCCTAATGGCAACCTATCAGGGAGTTCACTCAGCTACTTGTAGTTTGGCAGTTCAGATCGGTCTAAATGTAGTTTTAAGATCATAACTGGATAGTAGTCTTTCAAGGGTGTGTTTTGTCACCTATTTCATGAATTATTTTTATTTGAGATCCCCAGACAGGTTTATTGTTTTCTTACCTTGTTTTATAAAAGAACATTTGTGGCTGCTGCTCCTATATAATAAACTGATCGTGCAGTTGTCAGTTGAAGGATAGAAGGGGCCCTATTTAAGACGTTATGATTTTTTGCACAATATTGAAATGTATAACTAGCTGATTATTAATAATTCCTTAACTAAACTAACAGTGTCCTAGATCAAGTTGATTGATTCAAAATATTTAGAACAACAATTCAAAATGACTAAAGAGATTTGAACACTGTCTAAACACTTACCAATGTAGCTCGAAGAGAAAATGTAATTTCTGGCTCAGAGTAATATTGTTAAATAACTACACGGCCAACAGACCTATACGAATATGCCAGCATTGTGACTCAGGATCCAGGACAAACCTGTGTTAAAATTGTGCACTTGTCTGCACAGCAAGTGAAACAATTGGTGAAAACAGGGGAGCATATTTACAACACCCATGCAGCACAATAACGTGGCTGGAGTGCAGTGCAGTGTGCCCGCACATATTTACAAGGCCACGTAAAGCCACATTGCATGGCTTTTCATGGCCTTGTAAATATAGTTCCCTTTCACGCATAGCTCTGCATTAAAGGGGCATTCCATGGGTGTTGCCGTAGGTATTGTGTACCATGGTGCAAGTTAGGGACAATAGCGTCATAATTTTTGGCGCTATTGAAGTATATTGCAGGATTTGCACCAATAATTTTGGATCTAATTCTGAAATGTCCATTAGGGACCATTAAAAATAATCGTGTGCCCCCTTTTAATACCTGCTCTATGCAGGCATTAAAAATAGCCGCTAATGAGGGAATGCCCCATGCATACATTGTGCCTGGCTCAGGCATAATGAGGCGCAGGGGGTTACAAAGTGGCAAAATGCCTGCATTGCACCACTTTATGAATCTGGTGCAGAGAAATTGACCTTGTTGAGCCACATTAGTGTCATAAATAATGACGCTAATGTGGCACCAGGAGGCGCTAGGCCTTCTTAAATCTGGACCATGGGGTTTCTGTGGCCAGAAATTAATGGTCAGTGGCAAATGCTAGCTTGCTATGCAGTCTTTTTATGTCTTGTACAGTGCTTACTTTGAACTGAGTCATCTCCAGGTGTTTATAACCGGCCACCATAGAGAGCCCTGGAACAAAGGCTGAAGACAGTGAAAATTTCTCATAGTGGCTGTCAGTGGGTCACAAAGGTGTTCAGAATACTTGGTCATCCGATTCTCTGCCTCTCTACTGAACAAACATAACAATGTTCACATATTACAGTTGCAATTATGATTTTCTGCAACTGTGTTGGAAGGAGGTTTTGGAGAGGTAGTGGGCCAACAAGGGGAGGTAAGGGAGTTCTAGCAGGATGGGGATGATATGATCCAATTTCTTCATCACCTGAATGAGACATAAAGGGGGTGATTCAGACTATGGCGGACGGCGGAGGCGGCCATTCAGACATTTCCTCTGGGCCGGCGGGTGCTCTCCAAAAGAGCGCCCGCCGGCCCAGAGGAAATGCCCCTGCAACGAGGACGCCGGCTCAGAATTGAGCCGGCGTAGTTGCAGGGGTGCGACGGGTCCAGTTGCACCCGTCGCGTATTTCAGTGTCTGCAAGGCAGACACTGAAATACTTAGCGGGGCCCTCTTACGGGGGCCCCTGCCATGCCCATGCCATTGGCATGGGCACGGCAGGGGCCCCCAGGGGCCCCGCGGCACCCCCTACCGCCATCCTGTTCATGGCGGGTTTCCCGCCATGAACAGGATGGCGGTAGGGGCTGTCAGAATCCTCATGGCGGCGGAGCGCGCTCCGCCGCCATGAAGGATTCCCCCGAGCAGCGGTAAGTCGGCGGGAGCCCGCCGACTTGCCGCTTCTGACAGCGGCTGAACCGCCGCGGTCAGAATGCTCGTGGGAGCACCGCCAGCCTGTTGGCGGTGCTCCCGTGGTCGGTGGCCCTGGCGGCCGGTGGCCGCCAGGGTCAGAATGACCCCCAAAGTGCCTTGCAGAGTGGCTGTTAGGCCTGGCATCCTTAGGATGGTCTTACCCCAGACTGTTTGCCTTTCACCTCCTGTTTTTGCTGTATCTCTTTATTGGCCTTAGGACTCTACACACTTTACCACTGCTAACCAGTACTAAAATGCATGTGCTTCTCCCAGAAACATGGCAACATTGGTGTATCCTCAATTGGCTATTTAATTTATTTGTGATTCTTGTGTAAATTGGCATACCATATACCCAGAGCCTGTAAATTAACTGCTACTAGTGGACCTGCAGCACTGATTGTGCCATTCACTCAAGTAACCCTGTAAACATGTCTCAGGCCTGCTATTCCAGAGCATGTTTGTGCAGTTTCATTGCCACTTTGACTTGGTATTTAGAACCTCTTGCCAAGCCTTAAACTCCCCTTTTATTACATATAAGTCACCTCTAAGGTAGGCCCTAAGTAGACCATAGGACAGGGTGCTATGTAACTTAAAGGCAGGACTGGGCCTTTAAGATTTATGTCCCAAAGTCGTTTTTAATTACTGTGATGTCTACTCCTCTCATGGGACAGCATTAGGAATTCCTTAATATATTTTTAATCTTTAATTCTGTAGTGAATCCTATCTTATGTTAATGGGAAACAGGTGTAAGCTTAGCCTTTGACTTGCAGACTCTTGCCCCCGTCACCTAGTGACATTTACCCTACTTAGTTTGCTCTGTTTTAGCGCATTTATTTAATTATATTTTTTAAGATGGATGCCTTGTTTCTAGTTAGGACAATATTTTAGTTTCACGTTATCAGTGCCACTGTGCTAAGGTGTCAATATCAAGCGGCAAAGGTAAACAAACTGTAGGTATTCACATTAGGTACTTTCTCTCTTCACGCCTTCGAGGGAATTGTTTACATGAATTGCCGGCCCAAGCATGTCTTGTTATCTATTGTTTAGGAACAGACCTAAATCAGCGGTCTGAGCAGATATGCATAAATGCATCTCACTTAGACAGATAGTCAAAGAGATTCTGACCAGATGTCATTTCTGCTAGCGATGCTACACGTCGCCTTGATGCTGACCCAGTCTTCATGTCCCCACGGAGTCTGAGCTAGAAACCTCATTCCAAAGTAACACGGTTTGGGGGCTCTTCTCATAGACATGGCATTGGCAGATTAGGGTTAACACACCTAGCTCTCTTTAGATTAGAGATTAGGTTCATCATGCTAGGATATTAGGACATATTTCATATCTTATGTCATTTCATGTCATTGCAAGATGGTGGGGTCTTTGTATTCATGACTCTTGTCTTTACCATTCTGTTTCATGCATCGTTCACTATCCTTATCATTGCAGCCCATGCAACCTATCATAGATTGCAGTTTTGTTAAATAAAACCTATTGAAATGTTACTGAAATCGTGTTACTAACTTTAGTTACTTAGTAGTAGCTACATCATGTTTCATATCATTAGAATAGCAATGATAAATCCTTCTTAATGGTGACACCACATTTATCAATATTATTTTAGAAATGTCACTTTTAGAAAGTGGGCATTTCTCTGCTCTCACTGCTCTGTGTGCCTAACTAGAGACCCGATTTCTGTCTTTTAATGTTTATTGCTTGCTATCTCATTGTGTCTAGTCAGACATATCACAATAATTTGTATTCCCTCAGTAGAGTTTATTTGTAAATGTATATCAATAAATAGAGAAATGTGTGACGTATTCACTGCATTATTATGTTATAGTCTGTTAGAAGTTATACTGAATAGGCAGCTACCTATGTCATTCTCATATGAAATTTCTTTATTGCTGTCATAACTACAATTTCACAATTGCTTTATGAACCTTCTTGATTTCTCAAATATGCTTGCAAATGTACCATTTGCCCACTATTTTTTCATAATATTCTTGGGGAGAGAACCCCACAAAACCTCCCTTATGACATGTCAAGCTCACTCACAACAACACACTCATCCTGTACTTTTACACCCTACCACCTGTAGAGGTTACCAGCTGCCACTGTTGTTATATGTCACCTAATATGATATCATGGACTACTTTCTCTACATACTAAGGGCCTTATTTATACTTTTTGGTGCAAAACTGCACTAAGGCAGTTTTGCCCCAAAAAGTTTTGCACCGGCTTGCACCATTTTTTAGCACCAGCTGGGCACCATATTTATGGAATGGTGCAAGACGGTGCAAAGAGTAGGTTTGCTTAAAAGAAAAATGACGTTAGGCAGTTTTGAGTCAAAATAAATGATTCTGACCAGATTAGCATAATTTTTTTACGCTAAGGGGCATATGTATACTCCGTTTGCACTGAATTAGCGTCATTTGTTTTTAACTCTAATTCAGTGCAAAACTAACTCCATATTTATACTTTGGTGCTAGACCCGTCTAGCACCAAATTTATGGAGTTAAAGTCATTTTTTGGAAGTGGAAACCTACCTTGCCTTAATGAGATGCAATGTAGGCGTTCCCGTGCAAAAAAATGACTCTATGGCCTTAACACCATATTTATACTCCCATGCAAAACTGGTGCAATGGAGGGAGGAGGGATCAAAAAATGGGGCAAAGCTTGCTTTGCCCCATTTTTTAAGACCTGGGTCAGGGCAGGCGTTAGGGGACCTGTGGCCCTATTTCCATGGTGGAACACCATGGAATAAGCCCAGAGGTGCCCTCTCTAGGCCCTAGGGGCACCCCCACCCACACTAGAGGGACTGCGAGGATGGGGGACCCCATCCCAGGTAAGTACAGGTAAGTGCATTTTATTTTTGAAAGTGCCATAGTGGGCCCTGAAATGGACCTCCATACATGGCACAGGGTGCAATGGCCATGCCCAGGGAACCCCTGTCCTCTGTGCTGGCCACTGGGGTGGTGGGCATGACTCCTGCCTTTTCTAAGGCAGGAGTCATGTAGCATGGTAGGTTTAGCACCATAAAATGACCGTAATCTGGTTAGAGTCATTTTTTTTTACTCTAACCTGCCTAAAGCCATTTTTTGGTGCTAAACCCTCTTCTTCTATACTGCCAGCCCCACCCGACTAAAGTAATTTTTTAAAACTTCTAGCCTACCCTTTGCACCGGCTTTCACCATTCCATAAATATGGTGCCCGGCTGGTGCACAGAAATGGTGCAAGCCGGTGCTAAACTTTTTGATGCAAAACTGAGTTAGTGCAGTTTCGCAACAAAAAGTATAAATAAGGGCCAATATTTTGTAAGTTTGCGCCACTTTTGTGTCATAAAATGACGTTAATGCGGTGCAAAAAAAGTTTAAATCAGGGCCTTGGTACTAGATGGGTCTAGCACCAAAGTATAAATATGGAGTTAGTTTTGCACCGAATTAGAGTAAAAAAAAAATGACACTAATTCGGTGCAAACAGAGTATAAATATGCTGCAGAGTATAAATATGCCCCTAAATATGGCGTTAAGGCCGTAGAGTCATTTTTTGGCACGGGAACGCCTACCTTGCATCTCATTAAGGCAAAGTAGGTCTCCACTTTCAAAAAATGACTTTAACTCCATAAATTTGGTGCTAGAGGGGTCTAGCACCAAAGTATAAATATGTAGTTAGTTTTGCACCGAATTAGAGTAAAAAAAAAATGACACTAATTCGGTGCAAACAGAGTATAAATATGCCCCTAAGTTCTATATCGGATAAAAAGTGTTTGTATGCTATTTTATAACTAATGTAATGAAGATTTTCCTATAACCAATAACACAATAATGATTTATAATGTAAGCACAGGTGCAAAGATTACCAGAGCAGGCCAAGGGACACCATTGGATTATTTTTCATGGCTGCTATGATGGAGGGAAGATAAGTGAATATACATAATCCATTAAAAGGAAAATGTGCCAGTGCTTACTTCCACTGTATTCTGTGCCTGGGGTGAAGGTCACATATGCATTCAAATATTTTGCGATCTTCATAAGGATAATGCACTGGAAAAAATATGACTTATGGACAATTTTTGTCCTATTGTCTGTGAGCATCAAAAGTCAATAAGGAATGCAAATGTTCCACTAAGTGGCCACTGACACTATGAATTAATATCCATAATTTGTTGAGATGGTGTGAGAAACATATTTTCTGTGTGTTTATTTTTAAATAGTAAATGATGATAATTAAAGGGTGTCTTTATGGTGGGGATGGGATTTGACTGTGCTAGATATGTGTACATGAAGTGAAGTATGCTGTGTTCCACTTACATTGTAATAGTAAGTCTTCAAGTCAGCACAAATTGTTGGCTGGTCATATTTTAGGCGAACTACACCTACCTGAAACATGGCAAATAACTCCTTACTCTGTTCAGAGTCATCAGGATGGGTACTGTTGGTTGGTGCAGTTTTTAGGACCGAAAATGAAAGTGCAAATTAGTTTGATGCTTACATAAAATGAGTGGTAATTATCAGTCATGTTGTCTAATATTGAAAATCAGCACACCAAGTACACTTCCAAGACCTTCTTCAGTAGGCTGTGTACTGACTAAATAGTAACATGTGTCTATAGGCCATCAACTACACATAAATAAGTATATGTTTTTACTATAAAAGGCACTTCTGGGTCACGACCAGTTGCCGACATCAGGGAAGGGTTTGAAAAATCCTCTGGTGCGTCACACCAGAGGATTTTTTTTAATTTAAATATCCCTTGGCAGACATGAAAGAGCTTCTGTGTCTCCCCCCGAGTCCCCACCCACACCTTAGTGATGTCAGTGCACTGCGAGACCCGCTGATGTCACATTTTGTTGTAGCCGCGCTACGATACAGGGCCAGCAAACCCCACTAAACATGAGGGAATTCACTTGAGGGGGTTGGCCCCCTCTGAAAACGTCCCCACTCCCAGGGGCATATTTTTAAAAAGCATAAATGTTAGTGTACCCCTGGGGGGTGCAATGGCACCCCCCCTCCCAGGGGATAAACAATGAAATTGAAAGGGGGTTGCTCGTGAGCAGGCCACAATGCCCCTCACCGGGAAACCATACAGCTATTAAAAAATGTATATAGACCTCTCTCTCTCTCTCTCTATATATATATATATATATATATATATATATATATATATATATATATATAGAAAGAGAGAGAGAGAAAGATCACTTTTGTCAATGTGTGTGTGGTTTCACTGGAGCTGAGATTGTGCCCTCAGGGAAACCAGACCCACATATAAAAGTGATCTCTTTAGATTTATATTTGCCACCACTTGCCTACTGAAAAGATCAAATGTGTCTTTTATGTGAATAGCTGAGTGGATTAGTAAAGCTAGCCATTACCTGTGCTATAATACAAATGAAATGAATGTGCGAGGGGGCTATGGAGAGATGAAGGGCACCTTTGCTGGGTGGTAATGAGGGAATCTGAGGAGGAGGTCATGGGAGCACCGATAATGATTGTTGGACTGGGTGCCAAAGGAGCTAAAGACTGTGATGATTGGTATATGACAAGGTGAAGTAATAGTGTGTCTTTTTTTTTTTTTTTTTAGTGTCTTGAGAGAATGTGTTGATTGAGGGAAGAAGGGAAGGTAAGGTGACCTTTACTGTTGCACGCATCACACACACACCCACCAGAAGTTCTGTGACTGCCTACGTAGGCTAGTGTTTTAGAGCGACAGTTTAGCCAGTAGCAGAGATGGAGTCTCACTGAATGAATGCTGCTCAAGCCCTAACTCGGGTTATAGAGGACATCTTTGACGTAGGATCAGAGACTGAGACAGCAGATACTGAGACAGCATCTGAGGGATACGACAATGGCGCAGACTCTGGGAGTGATATTTCCGACAATTCCTCTTCCAGTGTTTCTGAGGGAGGTATTGAGGACAGTCCTGCTGTCCCTTTGCAAGCACCATCTATGCAGCTGGACAATAGCGGGTTAACCAAACCATGTGGCGGCAAGCATAGAGAGAGTACTCTCTTGAGAGATCCCAATTTAGTTCAGCCCAAATTCCACCACCCAAAATGTATTGTGGAGACATCAAAATTATCTATCACAAAACAACTTGATTTTGTAAGGCAGGCACCTGCGTTTTTGGTCCCTGGCTCGCTGGCCATATAGGGAAACCTACCAAACCGAGACATATCTGGAAACTAGGCACCAGGGGAGAGTCCACAGAGGTGAGGCTTGTGTGGATTCCTCAAAGTTTTCTTACCCAGAATACCCTGCAAAGGTGAAATGTTGAATAAAACTCTATTTTGTCTTGCATTTCTGACACACAAACTACAGGAATATGCTGTGATCCACAAAATTCCTACTACCCAGTGTTTCCCCACTTGTCCTGATAAAAACGCTACCCCACTTGAGTGCCTGTACGTACTGCCTGCATCAGGAAAGGATCACTCCAGGGTCAACAGTTGCCCTCATGTAAGGACTCACCTTGACTGGTGTGTGATCCATTCCTGACACGGGCACTAGGCCTACCCACACAAGTGAGGTACCATTTGGGAGAATGCTGGTTGGGAGGAAATGTGTGGCTCCTCTCATATTACAGAACTTTTTATCACCGAAATGTGAGGAAAAAGTATTTTATTTCCAAAGTTTGAGGTATGCAAAGGATTCTGGGTAACAGAACCTGGCGAGAGCGCCACAAGTTACCACATCCTTGGTTCCTGTAGGTGTCTAGTTTTCAGAAATGTCCAGGTTTGCTAGGTTTTCCTAGGTGCTGAATGAGCTTGAAGCCAAAATCCCCAGCTAGGCACTTTGCAAAAAACAAGTCAGTTTTCTTTTGGAAAATGTGATCTGTCCATGTTTTGGGGCATTTCTTGCCGCAGGCACTAGGCCTACCACACAAATGAGGTACAATTTTTATTGAGAGACTTGTGGGAATGCTGGGTGGAAGGAAGTTTGTGGCTCCTCTCAGATTCCAGAACTTTCTATCACCGAAATCTGAGGGAAAAGTGTTTTTTTTGCCAAATTTTGAGGTTTCCAAAGGTTTCTGGATAACAGAACCTAGTGAGAGCCCCACAAGTCACCCCATCCTGCATTCCCCTTGGTGACTAGTTTTCAAAAATGCACAGGTTTGGTAGGTTTCCCTAGAGGCCGGCTGAGCTAGAGGCCAAAATCCACAGCTAGGCACTTTCCAAAAAACATGTCCGATTTCAATGTAAAAATGGGATGTGTCCAAATTGAGTTTCCTGTTGCGGGCACTAGGCCTACCGACACTAGTGAGGTACCATTTTTATTGGGAGACCTGGGGATACACAGAATAGAAGAACAAGTGTTATTGCCCCTTGTCGTTTTCTACATTTTTTCCTTCCAAATGTAAGACAGTGTAAAAAAAAAGTCTATTTGAGAAATGCACTGTAATTCACATGCTAGAATGGGGACCCCAGAATTCAGAGAAGTGCAAATAACCACTGCTTCTCAACACCTTATCTTGTGCCCATTTTGGAAATACAAAGGTTTCCTTGATACCTATTTTTCACTCTTTATATTTCACCAAATGAATTGCTGTATACCAGGTATACAAGGAAAACCAATTGAAAGGTGCAGCTCATTTAGTGGCTCTGGGTACCTAGGATTCTTGATGAACCTACAAGCCCTATATATCCCAACAACCAGGAGGGTCCAGCAGACGTAACAGTTTATTGCTTTCAAAAATCTGCCATAGCTGGAAAACGTTAAAGATGAAAACGTGGACAGAAATGCCTCTTTTTTTCACCTCAATTTAAATATATTTTTATTACAGCTGTTACTTTCTGTAGGAAAACTTTGAAGGATCTGCACAAATGACCCCTTTCTGAATTCAGAATGTTGTCTGCGTTTCAGAAATGTTAGCTGTCCGGGATCCAACATTGGTTTCACACAAAAAGCAGAAAGCACACAAAAATATTAAGAATGGGGTATGTCTCAGTAAAATGACAAAATTGTGTTTAAAAATGTGTTTTTTTGATTCAAGTCTGCCTGCTCCTGAAAGCTGATTTTAGCACCGCAAACCCTTTGTTGGTGCCATTTTCAGGAAAACATCACATGCTTTCTTCTGCAACCCTTTTTCCCATTTTTCTGAAGGAAAAAAAAACGAAATTTTAGCTGTATTTTGCATAATTTCTTGGTCTCTTCCAGGGAAACCCACAAACTCTGGGTAGCTTTAGAATCCCTAGGATATTGGAAAAGAAAGAATGCAAATTTGGCGTGGATGGCTTATGTGGACAAAAAGTTATGAAGGACTAAATGCGAACTACCTCAAATAGCCAAAAAAGGGCTTAGCACTGGGGGTGACTCGGGGCTTAAGGCCTAGCAGCTAAGGGGTTAAAGACTTTGATTTTGCGATGTCACAAGTAAAACACAAAAGGCTGTTGTTTGTTTCATATAGGGGATGCACCAGTTTTCATTTGTACTTTTATTGGATTTTTTCATTTGAATGTGGTTGTGGTGGGTGGCCTAAAGATTCAGGAGGGCCCTAGTTATTATTTTGCAATTAATTGTGTAATCTTTTGTAAGGGAAAAAAATTGCTCAGTTCGGTGCATTTTCTCTGTGTTAGTTAAATTTGTACTGTTATTTTATTTTACAATGCAGACTTTTCTGATCACAGGTGATCAGGCCAGTACGAGTCATGGGTACATGAAACAAATGTTTCTGAGGTATATGTCATTTTAAAACATCATTTAGACCACAATGGCATTGGGTTGAAATAAAATTGTTGTTTTAATTCACATTTTTTTCTAGAAAATGTATGTTAGTGGGGTAATATTTGATACCTTGGGAGGATATGTGTGGATTTCTGTAGCTCACTTAATATTCTTTTTTTGGCAATAATTAATTCATGGTAGTATTTTCTTTATTGTTGCCATGTCTTTTTTTTCTGGCTAGGTTGTGTGTGTGTTTGCTATAGGCCACCCTTTGTCTTGGTTTCTCCTCCATGCCATGTGGCCAAGGGCCATTGTGGGTAGTCAGTGTCCATAGGCCTGCATGTGTTCTTTGTTATTCATGCCGCCTTGCTTCTTGTTGCCCATGTGGTGAGAGACCATTTTGTCTAGCCTGCAAGTGTGCTTTGCCATAGGCCTGCATTTGTTCTTTGTTGTCCTTGTTTTTTTGCTTGTTGTTTGATCATGTGGCTGGTGGGCATTTTGTGTAGGCAATCAGTGTGCTTTTGCCATAGGCATGCATATGTCCATTGTTCTCTTGTGCCTCTACACTTGCTGTTGTTGTTTGACCATGTGACCGGCGGCTATTTTTTTCAGGTAGCCGGTGTGATTTTGCCATAGGCCTACACATGCTCTTCTTTGTTGTCCAGGCCTCCTTGCTTACTGTGTGACCATGTGTCCAATGCCCATTTTGTGTAGCCAGAAGGTGTGTTTTTTCTATAGACCTGCGTGTGTTCTTTGCTGTCCTTGCCTGAGTCCTTGCTTGTTTTTTGACCATGTGCCCAGTGGCAATTTTGTCTAGCCAGTTAGTGTGCTTTTGCCTTAGGTCTGCATGTGTTCTTTGTTCTCCATTGCCTCCTTGCTTGCTGTTGTTGCTATTGTTTGATCATGTGGCCTGTGGCCATTTTGTGTAGGTAGCTAGCGTGCTTTTGCTATAGTCATGCATGTGTTCTTGCTCTCCTTGCTTTCTGATTTTGATGGTATTTGACCATGTGGCCAGAGGCCATTTTGTACAGTCAGCCAGTATGCACTCTCCACAGGCCTGCATCTGTTCTTTGCTTTCCAATGCCTCCTTGCTTGCTGTTGTTGTTTGACCATGTGTCCGATAGCCATTTCCTGCAGACAGCCAGTGTGCTTTTGCCATAGGCCTGCATGTGCGCTTTGCTCTCCATGCTGCCTTGCTTACTGTTTTTTTACTATGTAGACAGTGGCCATTTTGTGGAGCCAGCCAGTACACTTTTGCAATGGGTCTGCATGTGTTCTTTTTTGTTGTCCGTGCCTCCTTGCTTGTTGTTTGACCATGTGGCCAGTAACTATTTTGTGTAGGCAGTGAGTGTGCTTTTGCCATAGGCCTGCATGTGTTCGTTGTTGTGATCATGCCTCCATGCTTGTTGTTGTTGGATAAGCATGTGGCTGACAGTCATTTTGTGCAGCCAGCCAGTGTAATCCTTTTTCTCTAGTTTTCAAATCCATTTTCTAGGGAGATTAACAGGAGAGGGCTGTTACTTTTTGGTTTTGTTATTTTTTTACTTTTGTCTGATATCAATTTGGTATGCTTGAGGTTTATTGTAGTATATGCACAAACAGTGTTTAATATTATATGGATTTTTTTCATTTTACACATGCATCTACTTTCCTCCCAAATACTAATGGGGTCCTCCTAGTCCCCTAGTACACCAATTGAGGTTTTTTTGCATTTATTTTAGCTTTTTTCTTTTTTTTTTGTATTCTTTTTTTAATTCTTTATTTTTTTTTACATTTTCCCTCCCTCCACCCCCTACCTCCCATAGGTGCCTGCGGCACACTAGCATTCATTTGTTAAGGATTGTCATAACATTTCTAGGACGTTGCCATAGGTGACAGCAACACACACACCCCAGCATTAATTTTTTAATGATTATTCAATTTTTCCTGGACTAGCCGCTGCCATAGGCACAAACCAAAATTTATTTTTTAAGGATTATTCCATTTTCCCAAGGACACCCTGCCTACCAAAGGGAGTATTATTCCATTTTCCACTGAACCCTCTGCCTGCCATAGGAGCACACCAGCATTCATTGTTTAAGGATTATTCCATTTTCTCCTGGATCCTATGCTTTAAACAGGTATCTAAAGCAAACAGTTACATCTTTGTGTTGCTATACTGATTAAAAATGATATATACTTGTTATGGTAGTGTGGTTTGACTTTGGAATGGATACATTAACCACACTACATTATTTTGTCTGTTCTATGAATAATTAAAGCTGCAAAAATACCATGTTTCACTAAATATTTTTCTTGTTTGTTTGCTTTTAGGTGCAGAAGAGACATCACCAACAGAGTACTGCCAGACAGAAGGCCAGCATAAAGTGACATGATCACAACACCTGAGTTCTTCAGTCTCTTCCACTTGTGCAGTTAAGTGCTACTGCCTACTGACAGAGCTTGTAGATATCCCCAAGGAAAGGTGCTCCCAAAAAAGTGTCAAGTAAGGAGGAGAAGAAGAATCAGATTTCCACTACTGGTGTACCAACCAAAACCTCTGTCAGGAAACATGTGCCTATTGCCCGTCCTCCTGCCAGCGAACTGTGTGCCGCACTCCAGAATCAACTGCACCACCCCAACCTAAGCCCAAAGCCATGTCACTCAATGAGGAAGACACTGCAATCATGGCGACAATCAGTGAGTCTGAACTGGAGTTGCCTCAGCTGCAAACTGGTACCCAATCATCCCAGGAAACTTGGAAAAGTGGACAACAGGAGCTGCAGCAAGCTGTAGTAGATCTTCTTGAATTAGGAGCAGAACAGGAAGTTGAGCTTCCTGCTGAGCAAGATATACCCCTTTTTGAGCCATTGACTTCCCAATCTTCAGCAGGAAAAATGAAGGGAACTCCACCCTCCTTTCCAAGCCTCCCTTCTGATGATCTAGACATGGACTAGATCCTGTTCAAGTCCAAGACCTGCTACAAAAGACAAGGCAAAATTAAAGTTCCTGAAAGCCTTACATTTCTCGGAGGTCTGGAGAAGGACGAGCCAGTCATTTTCATGCAATCTGCCTTATAGGGCACCAACATCACTCCTCCTATTCAACCATCTCAAAGCTTTATGACAAAGATTCCACTACCACCAGTTTCCATATTTGTAAGGCCCCTGATGAGACCTGCATCCACCACTACGTCAGTTGAAGTACACCCTAAAGAGAGGCAAACAACACACCTAGCTACCTCCAGTTCTTCAATCATTGTCAGTGGCACCAGTTGCCCACTAAAAAGTTCTCCTCCCCAGTTAGGGACTTCTTTACGATTAGCAAGAATGATTATAACAAGGAAATGTGCTCCATTTGACATGGGAGTTTTCATTGAGGTACGCCTGGTTTGCAATATGGTACTGGAGGGCAAATGACCTATATGAAAAAAATCACACAATTCGATGGGAAAAACACCTTAAAAAACTGCTACAGGTGATTGCAGTGATGAGAGAGGGAAATCAGCTCGGATCACAGTGGGAAGTGAAGATGATAAGCCAGAAGAGGGTAACTGCTTTATGCAAAGCGACCATGTTCCCAGAGTGCGCCAGTATCGCCTGCCTCAACAACCTTGAAACGGCACAAGAGTCAGACAGAGACACCTCAGCATACAGTGACTGGTCCAAGACCCACATTGAGCTTACCACTTCCTAGTTCTCTGAAATTGCCTGTGTCACTGGCGCCAGAAAAGAAAGAAATGCAGGCTACCATTATGAGCATGTTTAGGCAGGAGGGGCACTATGAATGCAACCACCCAATGCCATGTTTTTACAATGGGAAGCTGGCTAAAATGTTAGCACTGGACCCTCTGCCCTTTTTTTGTGGAAGGAGTGGGATTTGTGACAGCCATCAGCCCAAACGTGGGAGCTGCTACCAGAGTTGCTGTTCTACTGCTCCATCATGATGTGCCACAATTAGTTATATAGGCTTTGCAGCAGAGTATTGTTCACACTATCCACCTGACAACAGACATGTGTACCAGTTGTCAAGCAACTGATTACATGTTTATCACTGCATTCTGTATCTGGTTTGTGGGGTGTAGGCAAAAACTATCTACAGGTCTTAGCTCAGAGGAAAATTTTAATGCTGTTCAATGGCATGCAACAGTAGCCATGTGCACCATGAAGAAAACCCATACAGCTGCACACATCATGGAAGGCTTTAAAAGCGAGGTAGTTAAGTCTGTGAGACCCAGAGGTCTTACAATTGGATTTTGTTGCCACAGACAAGAGCAGTAATGTAGTCAAGGCCATGGTAGATGTTGGCTAGTTCAGGTCCTGTGTTTGGCACATTGCATTAATCTGATTGTGGAGGACTTTTTAAAAGAAGAAGACCTATTCAGCAACATACTGCCCATCTGACGAAGAATCTGCACTCATTTCAGCCATTCATTTAAAGTCTGGAAGCAGTTGGCTATCATTCAGTGTGCTAATAGAGTGCCAGTCAAAGCCCTTATACAGGAGGTATCAACACGTGGGAGGTCAACCTATTACATGTTGCAGCATCTGTTTGAGCAGTGCACATTGATCAACGACTATGTCATTCAGAGAGGAAAGGATGCAATTGGAAAAAGCATGACCATGGATGCAGACAAATGGGGTCTAGTCAAATGCAGATGCTACGTCTTTTGAGAATTTTACATGGGACGTCAGAAAGGAGGTCAGTATGATGTGCCAAGCTATCCCATTGTTGCGTCTGCTACAGGACCAGTTATAAAAGGTAGGGCAAAGGTTCTCTGGTTTGAACAGAGAGCCGATGAGTTGGTTGAGAGATTAATCCTATACTTGGCTGTGAATTCAAGGCTGGAAAGAGATATTGTGCCCTTCAAAGCGTACATCTCTGTCACAATACTTGATCCAAGGTACATAAAATGCTGGCCCCTTTCATTGCTTTTTCAGAAAGGGATGTTTCACTATACAAGACATGGAATGATGAGTGAGAGACCTGGAAGAGGAGCGATTGGAAGTTACAGGCTTGGGCAGAAGTTCTGGCTTGCATCCTTCAACCTCCAGAGAGGACAGTTCTATTGTCTCACAGCAGCCAACACCGGCAACACGAACACCAGCAACAACAGCAACAGAACAATAGGACCCAACCTCTCTAATGGCTTGGTGTCAAGTGGCATGGCTTATGTCAAGTGTAGAGGTGAAAGAAAAAGAGGATGAGAAAATATCAGCATCAATAGGCATTCAGAGGATGTTCCAGGACTATCTGGATAACCCAAAAGAGGTCTACCTGGATCAAACCCCATTGGTCAGTTTCTATGGGAAGATGCACAAAGCTCCAGAGCTCAGTAGGCTGGCAATAAAGTATCTGGCTTGTCCAGTAGCAACGTATCTGCTAGGTGTGTTTTCAGTGCAGCTGTGGCAGTTGTCACTGTTAGAAGGACCAGTCTCTCTCCTCAAAATGTGGAGAGATTGCCCATGATTAATATTAACCAATATTTCATACTAGACAATTACACTGTTCTTGAAACACCACATGAGGAGGAGGTAGATAAGGGCCATTGGTCAGACTCATGTGCATTAGGTAATCAACTTCTGGGTGAACCCCATGATTATAAGCACAAATTTTACTTCCCTGACTGAGTAGGCCACCATAGAACATTCAGATTACCCTCGAACTCCATTGCCAAAAAAAAGAACATAGCTAGAGGATCATTATTTGTTTTGTTTGTGCCTGACTTCTGCAGAGGTAAATGTATGGCCAGATTTGACTTGGACCAATGTGCAGTGAATAATTTTCCCCATTCCCTTCAAGGACTTTGGAGACA
This sequence comes from Pleurodeles waltl, assembly GCF_031143425.1. Taxonomy (NCBI): domain Eukaryota; kingdom Metazoa; phylum Chordata; class Amphibia; order Caudata; family Salamandridae; genus Pleurodeles; species Pleurodeles waltl. The sequence continues at coordinate 579,098,340 of NC_090437.1, forward strand.
ATGCCTACTTCTGTCCTATGCCTATGCTTCTTTTTTTACATTTCGTAGCAGGGCTACCCCAGTAAAGATGATTTCCTTTAAAAGCTTGCCAAGTAGCCAATGAGTTGCTTCCATCAAAGGGGGAGATGCAATTGTGTACCATCATGCACTGATTGGAACATGCAAGTATTGCACCAATGAGTGATATATTATTTAGTGATTATGAATGATAATTGATGATTCATGTGGTGACAGACAGTGAGGGAGCATATTCAACTAGAAATTAGTAAACTTGATTTCAATGATTTGCAATGTTTGGGGAATGATGGGTGATTTTGCCTGAAGATGATTGGCCATTTCACACTTAGCTAGATTCATGTAACTTTGTAAAGTTACAATATAAATAAATAACCCACTAACTATGTGTTTTCTTTCAATCTAGTTGCCTACTATGGATAATCCTTCTGATTAATCCTAGAGTTGGATTCCACCTAGTTGAGAGTGTGAAGTCACTTGTGGTGTCTTCCCTTTTAGTATGCTAACCTGCTTCTACTATTACCACTGCCAATACAAAGGCACCTTACCTTAGGAAACCCTTTAATAAGGTTTTGGAAGATTGAGAGACGGTGCAGCAATCAATTCATCTATTCACTATGCTGTGAAGTGAACTAGTTTAGCTAGTAAATAATTTCTATTGAAGTTTCAGATGTTGTTTCTCTTGGTTGCTGTAGGAAAAATACTGTAGGTAGCAGCAATTTCATAACCCCCACACCCCCCAAGGGGTCAATATAGTTACAGAGGGTAGTAGGACAAGGATATAACTATCTGGTATACACTTTGATAAGTGGATTTAAAAACAGAATGTGTTAAAATATTAATAATATCCCATTCATTTATCTAAAAGATATATTATAAACCCATCATCTCTAGCCATAACAGGCCCTACCCCCAAACAACCTCGTCCCCAACCAGTGCCCAAAATGTTCAAAGAAAAGCATAACATCCCACTCCCATTCAAATTGCCATTCTCTCCACTCAGAAAAAAGTCCTCCCACCAAAAATAAAAAATTTAAAAAAGACATCAGAGGGCTTCATCTAGGCAGGCTTAAAGGTTTGCTACCTCCTGGTAAAGACTTGATACCTCGTGGTGAAGCAGCATGCTGCATTGGAAGGTCTTGGTAGGAGGGATGGGCTGCAGTGGAGCAATGGGAGGATCTAAACTGTCAGAGTCAGACAATGTAACAGGGATGGAGACACTGGTGGCTGTCTGGCGGTACTTGGACCTGGAGCGGGGCAGGTGTTTTACTTCCTCTTCCAGGGCCACCAGCTGGTGATATTTGGTCCATATAGCCTCCATTTATTGCCACCTTAGCTGGCTGCTATCTCCGTCTGAGATGCTGGCGAGTGTGCATCGAAAAAGGTTAGCGATGCATCAATTTCTTACCCGCAAGTGAGACCGTGTGTCGTTTTTCCTTCTCCGGTTGGGTCAGCGTGCATCATTTTTCCTCTCCGCAGGAGAGCGATGCGTCGATCCTGGGAAGCCCTTGGGTCCGGGCAGGCAGTGCGTTGTTTTTCCGCACACGGCAAGGTTTGCATCGAAAATCCTGCTGCACCGTATCAGCAAAACCACGCTGTGTGGGTTGCGATGCTACCAGCCTCCGTTAGCAGTTTTGCGCGTCGTTTATCCAGCCACATGCATCGATCTTTCAGCCGTGCTGCAGGTGGTGCATTGATTTCAACCGCAGAGCTGGCAGTGCGTTGTTTCTTCAGCCGTGTCTCGGAGGTTGCATCGGATATTTCCCCGCACTGTGGTTTGTGCGTGGATTTTCAATCTTGGTCTGCCAGCTTCACCTTTCAAGGCCTCAGGAACTGGATTGTGAACCACTTCACAGGGCAGGAGTCTCAGCAGAGAGTCCAGGTGCTGGCAGGGGAAGTCTTTGATGGCCCTGAGATTTCAACAACAGGAGGCAAGCTCAGGACAAGCCCTTGGAGATTTCTTCACAAGATGGAAGGCACACAAAGTCCAGTCTTTGCCCTCTTACTCTGGCAGAAGCAGCAACTGCAGGATAGCTTCACAAAGCACAGTCACAGGAAGGGCAGCACTTCTCCTCAGCTCTTCAGCTCTTCTCCAGGCAGAGGCGCCTCTTGATGTCCAGAAATGATCTAAAGTCTGTGGTTTTGGGTGCTATTCTTGTACCCATTTTGGCCTTTGAAGTAAGCTTACTTCAAAGGAAAGTCTCTTGTGTTTGTGAAATCCTGTCTTGCCCTGGCCAGGCCCCAGACACATACCAGGGGGTTGGAGACTGCATTGTGTGAGGGCAGGCACAGCCCTTTCAGGTGTAAGTGACCACACCTCCCCTCCCTCCTAACACAGATGGCTCATCAGAACTTGCAGGCTACACCCCAGCTCCCTTTGTGTCACGGTCTAGAGAGAGGTGCAAACAGCCCAACTGTCAAACTGACCCAGACAGGGAATCCCCAAACAGGCAGAGTCACAGAAATGGTATAAGTAAGAAAATGCTCACTTTCTAAAAGTGGCATTTTCAAACACACAATCTTAAAATTACCTTTACTAAAAGATGTATTTTTAAATTGTGAGCTCAGAGACCAGAAACTCCACATGTCCATCCGCTCCCAAGGGGAATCTATACTTTAATCAGATTTAAGGGTAGCCCCCATCTTAACCTATGAGAGGGACAGGCCTTGCAACAGTGAAAAATGAATTTAGCAATATTTCACTGTCAGGACATATAAAACACATTACTATGGTGGTCATTACAACCCTGGCGGACGGTGTTAAAGCTGCGGAAATACCGCAAACAGGCCGGCGGACAAAAAAAGGGAATTATGACCCTGGCGGAAACCACCAACTAAGACAGCCACTTTAACACACCGCCTGCCACGGCGGTAAAGACAAGCAGCGCGGCGGTCACTGCCAACAGACAGGCAGGAGACAATGTACCGCCCACAGTATCACAACAGGCCAATCCGCCACCTTTTCCAGGGCGGATTCACCATGGATAAAAACATGGCGGAAACAGCTTTTGCTATGGGAAAACGCTCACCTCAACACATCCCATGAGGAACGAGGACACGATGGAGCCGGAATTACAAATACTCCCTGCCCTTGTCTTTCTGCTCCTCTACGACCAACAGCTACGTAGGCGCAGAAGACACCTGTGAGTACTGCACCTATGACACAGGGAGGGGGAGGCAAAAGTTAGAGCGGCACCCACCAAACACCCCCACCCCCACCCTCGCATATTACAACATACACACCAATGCATTCACAAAAATCACAGTAACAACCCACAATCCCCCCGGAAGAATGCAAAGACAATGCGAAATTCGGTCAAACATTATAATGTGCCAATATACATGTCATACAAAAATATACAGATATATATATGAAAATCAGTCATAATCATATATACAATACGAGAAGTAGTGCAGATATGTACACAACAATATCCGTGCACCAACAGTCCAAAAATGCATGGGCGAGGCCCACAAACAATACCTGACCACAATCGGAGAGAACACTGCCGGAAATACTACAGGCACCTCAGGGGGAAGGGAAGGGGGGGCACCTCAGCCAGATAAATGCAAAGCCAGATCCACGACGGGGCTCCATGCCCATTGATGTATCCTGGGAAGTGCAAAGCCACAGTCTATCAAGTCTCTACAGTGGGTGGTTTGCCCACTGTGCCATCCTGGGGAGTGCAAAGCCACAGTCTCACAAGTCTCTACAGTGGGTGGTTTGCCCACTGTGCCATCCTGGGGAGTGCAAAGCCACAGTCTCACAAGACTCTACAGTGGGTGGTTTGCCCACTGTGCCATCCTGGGGAGTGCAAAGCCACAGTCTCACAAGTCTCTACAGTGGGTGGTTTGCCCACTGTGCCATCCTGGGGAGTGCAAAGCCACAGTCTCATAAGTCTCTACAGTGGGTGGTTTGCCCACTGTGCCATCCTGGGGAGTGCAAAGCCACAGTCTCTCAAGTGTCTACAGTGGGTGGGTTGCCCACTGTGCCATCCTCGGGAGTGCAAAGCCAGAGTCTCTCAAGTCTCTAAAGTGGGTGGGTTGCCCACTGTGCCATCCTGGGGAGTGCAAAGCCACAGTCTCTCACGTCTCTACAGTGGGTAGTTTGCCCACTGTGCCATCCTGGGGAGTGCAAAGCCACAGTCTCTCAAGTCTCTACAGTGGGTGGTTTGCCCACTGTGCCATCCTGGGGAGTGCAAAGCCACAGTCTCTCAAGTCTCTACAGTGGGTGGTTTGCCCACTGTGCCATCCTAGGGAGTACAAAGCCACAGTCTCTTGAGTCTCTACAGTGGGTGGTTTGCCCACTGTGCCATCCTGGGGAGTGCAAAGCCACAGTCTCTCAAGTAGATGCAGTGGGTGGTTTGCCCACTGTGCCATCCTGGGGAGTGCAAAGCCACAGTCTCTCAAGTCTCTACAGTGGGTGGTTTGCCCACTGTGCCATCCTGGGGAGTGCAAAGCCACAGTCTCTCAAGTAGATGCAGTTCTCTACTGGTACTGGGTGAGACTGGTCCCCAGACTGGATGAGTCTCCCCGTGAAAGTTCCTGTCCTGTCACTGTCCCAGCTGCACATGGGATAAGGATGCCTGATGTGGCGGCCTATTCATTCCTACACGGTGCTTGCCCTGTTCAGCGGTCTTCACCATGGCGGTCTTGGCCCTGTTCAGCTGTGCTTTGCCATGGCGGTCTTTGCCCTCTTCAGCTGTGCTTTGCCATGGCGGTTCTGGACTGTTCAGCAGTGCTTTGCCATGGCGGTCTTTGCCCTGTTCAACGGTGCTTTGCCATGGCGGTTCTGGACTGTTCAGCGGTGCTTTGCCATGGCGGTTCTGGACTGTTCAGCGGTGCTTTGCCATGGCGGTCTTTGCCCTGTTCAGCAGTGCTTTGCCATGGCGGTTCTGGACTGTTCAGCGGTGCTTTGCCATGGTGGTCTTTGCCCTGTTCATCAGTGCTTTGCCATGGCGGTTCTGGACTGTTCAGCGGTGCTTTGCCATGGCGGTCTTTGCCCTGTTCAGCGGTGCTTGCCATGGCGGTTCTGGACTGTTCAGCGGTGCTTTGCCATGGCGGTCTTTGCCCTGTTCAGCGGTGCTTTGACATGGCGGTTCTGGACTGTTCAGCGGTGCTTTGCCATGGCGGTCTTTGCCCTGTTCATCGGTGCTTTGCCATGGCGGTTCTGGACTGTTCAGCAGTGCTTTGCCATGGCAGTTCTGGACTGGTCAGCGGTGCTTTGCCATGGCGGTTCTGGACTGTTCAGTGGTGCTTTGCCATGGCGGCCTTTGCCCTGTTCAGCGATGCTTTGCCATGGCGGTTCTGGACTGTTCAGCGGTGCTTTGTCATGGCGGTCTTTGCCCTGTTCAGCTGTGCTTTGCCATGGCGGTTGTGGACTGTTCAGCGGTGCTTTGCCATGGTTGTCTTTGCCCTGTTCAGCGGTGCTTTGACATGGCGGTTCTGGACTGTTCAGCGGTGCTTTGCCATGGTTGTCTTTGCCCTGTTCAGCGGTGCTTTGCCATGGCGGTTCTGGACTGTTCAGCTTCGCTTTGCCATGGCGGTTCTGATACGGACATTGGTGTGTGGCATGACGATCTCTACACTGGGCATTGGTGTGTGGCATGATGTTCTCTACACTGGGCATTGGTGTGTGGCATGACGTTCTCTACACTGGGCATCGGTGTGTGGCATGATGTTCCATCATTGCCCAGCGGGGCTGTGGCAGCCGGGGCCCTCCTGGGCTGTGACTCTGGCGGTGGTCTCTGGACCAGTGACGATACTTGGGCCCTCCTGGGCTGTGACTCCGGCGGTGGTGTCTGGACCAGTGACGATACTTGTGCCCTCCTGGGCTATGACTATGGCAGTGGTCTCTGGACCAGTGATGATACTTGGGTCCTCCTGGGCTGTGACTCCGGCGGTGGTCTCCTGACCAGTGACGATACTTGGGCCCTCCTGGGCTGTGACTCTGGCGGTGGTCTCCGGACCAGTGACGATACTTGGGCCCTCCTGGGCTGTGACTCTGGCGGTGGTCTCCGGACCAGTGACGATACTTGGGCCCTCCTGGGCTGTGACTCTGGCAGTGGTCTCCGGACCAGTGACGATACTTGTGCCCTCCTGGGCTGTGACTCTGGCGGTGGTCTCCGGACCAGTGACGATACTTGGGCCCTCCTGGGCTGTGATTCCGGCGGTGGTCTCCTGACCAGTGACGATACTTGGGCCCTCCTGGGCTGTGACTCTAGCGGTGGTCTCTGGACCAGTGACGATACTTGTGCCCTCCTGGGCTGTGACTCCGGCGGTGGTCTCCGGACCAGTGACGATAGTTGGGCCCTCCTGGGCTGTGACTCTGGCGGTGGTCTCTGGACCAGTGACAATACTTGTGCCCTCCTGGGCTGTGACTCCGGCGGTGGTCTCCGGACCAGTGACGATACTTGGGCCCTCCTGGGCTGTGATTCTGGCGGTGGTCTCTGGACCAGTGACGATACTTGGGCCCTCCTGGGCTGTGACTCCGGCGGTGGTCTCCTGACCAGTGACGATACTTGGGCCCTCCTGGGCTGTGACTCCGGCAGTGGTCTCCTGACCAGTGACGATACTTGGGCCCTCCTGGGGTGTGACTCCGGCGGTGGTCTCCTGACCAGTGACGATACTTGGGCCCTCCTGGGCTGTGACTCCGGCGTGGTCTCCTGACCAGTGACGATACTTGGGCCCTCCTGGGCTGTGACTCTGGCGGTGGTCTCTGGACCAGTGACGACGGTGCTGGCGGTTGTGTCTCCACCGCCGGAAATGATGGCGCACTTCTCCGCCGTGACACTCACAACAGGCTGGGCAGACTTCCTCTGGCCCTTCCCCACCTTTGGTGGAGTCACAGCTGACTCTCCAATCCCCTTGGAACCCATGTCAGTTGTTGTCCCACCAGGAGTCTTAACACGGTCCCGTCGTCCACTCTCCAATTTTAGAGCCTTTACAGAGGGTGGGCTGCCAGTGCCTTGGCTCCGGGTCCTACTGCCTGGCCTGGTGGCCGGTGCACTCCACACACCTTGAACAGGCACCACTGGTACTGGAGGCTTTTTGGCTGAGGCGCTACGATGGGACTGATGAATTGGAGGGGGGGAGGGGGCAAAAAGGTCAATTTTACAGAGGGACAGTTTCTGACGAACACTGGGATGGGTAGCTGGAGGGGGTCTGGGAGTGGAGGAAGAGGAGGTGGTTGTCGGAGGTGTCACTTTAGCTGTTTTGGGTGCAGGTGCAGGTACTGGAGGCTGTTGTGAGGTGGATGGATGTTGGGTGAGTGATTGCCGGCGTTTGTGTACTTTGGGAGGGGGCGTCACAGACACACTGGGAGAGGACACAGGGGACGTGTAAATGGCAGTGGAGATGGTGAGTGCAGGTGAGCGGCTTGGGGTGCTGGGTCTCCTTATGCGACTCCTGGTGCCTGTAGATGTGGTGCATGCAGGTGTGTGTGTAGATGAGACTGGGAGGGAGGAGGGAGAAGAGGAGGAGGAGGACGAGGGGGACAAAGTGGAGACAGTGGATGTTGCTGTGTCTGTATGGGTGTGATGCTTGTGTGAGTGCCTGTGGGATGTGTGGTGCCTATGTTTGCTTGAGCTACTTTTGGGTGTTGACTTGTGTGCATGCTGGTCTGTAGGTGTGCTTGGGATGGGCTGGGGTACAGGGGACTGGGTCTGGGTGGAGGAAGTTGGAGGGGGGAGGCTAGACACAGGGCAATGGCTGCCATCAGTGCTGAGGCCAGAGATTGCAGGGTTCGCTGAAGGACAGCCTAACCAAAATGAATGCCCTCCAGGAATGCATTACCGTGTTGCAACTCTCGTTCTACACCCTGGATGGCATTCACAATGGTAGACTGCCCAACAGTGAGTGACCTGAGGAGGTCAGTGGCCTCCTCACTGAGGGCAGCAGGGGTGACTGGGGCAGGGCCTGAGGTGCCTGGGGCGAAGGTGATGCCCACCCTCCTGGGTGAGCGGGCACGGGGTGAACGCTGAGGGGCTGCTGGGAGGGCGGTGCTGGTAGGGGAGGTTGCACCTGTACCTGTAGAAGTGGTGCGTTTAGATGGTGCCGCCACCACAGGGGAGCTCCCATCAGAGGACGAGTCCGTGTCGCTGGTTGGTGATCCGGTGGCCGACGTGAAGCTCCCCTCGCCCTCCGTCCCACTGGTGCATTCAGAGTCCGTGGTGTGGCCCTCCATGGCCATGTGGGATGCAGCTCCCTCGTGCTCCGGTGCCACTGTACCTCTGCCTGTTGATGATGATGTACAAAAGGACAGGGAGAGTAAGAAAAGGGGGGGAGACAGAAGAAAGAGAGTTTTAGTGCATGGCATTTCGCTACCGTTGGCGGACAAGACAGACGCAGCAGCCCCCTGCATTACGCCATGCTCCTGCACTGTGCACACGCAATTTCTGGGATATGAACTATATGGCAATGGTGGACATCTGCGCACATGGATGCGACAGGGGCAACTATACCTCGACTAGCCACTCTGCTGAGGTGGGGTTGAGTGCCACATGGCCTACATTACGGAGGGGCCTTGCCTACCTAACTCGCCCTGGCCTAGGGACACCCACAGCCCACCTCCCCCACCCAGACCCCTCCACTGCACGCAAAGTCCGCAGAATGAGGTTGTACTCACCCCCTTGTGTCTGCTGTGATGTCCTCAAGCGCCCATCCAACTCCGGGTAGGCCACCGCCAGGATCCAGAACATCAGGGGGGTCATGGTGCGACGGGCACCCCTCCCACGTTGGGAGGCCATCCCCAGCTGAGCCTCCGCCGTCTTCTTGCTGCATCGGCGAATGTCCTCCCATCTCTTCCGGCAGTGGGTGCCCCGTCTCTGGTGGGCCCCCAGGGTCTGAACCTCCTTGGCGATGGCACGCCAGATGTCCCTCTTCTGGTGGGCGCTGACCTACATGACATGCACAAGGGAAGAGGAACAGTCATTACCAACTGCACCGTCAATGTGAGTGGCCCCCTCCCTACTCTGGCCATGTGGCCCATTCATTCCCATACATTACTGTTCTATGTACTCTGCCCCCTTCCCTCTTCCAACCAGCCCTCTCCACCCAGGCCTAGCTCCTAAAAGCGTGCTCCCTGTGTACTAACCTGTTGGTCTGGAGGACCGTAGAGTAGCGTGTACTGGGGGAGGACCCCATCCACAAGTTTCTCCAACTCCTGTGCAGTGAAGGCAGGGGCCCTTCCCCTAGACGCAGCAGCCATTGTCTCTTCCAGACCGAGGTCACAGCAGCACTTGCAGTGTAGGTCCTCTCCTGTCGAAGGTCAGGTATCTAGTGATTGAACAGATAGAAAATGGCGGTGACATCCGCGGCGGTGACGTCCGCGGCGGTGCGCATCATCACCGCCGGCGCACCTGTTCATTGGCTCCTGAGACCCATAGGGTCCAATGTTAACCAATGCAGCATTGCGCCACGTTCTACGACCGCCTACCACGACGGTGTGCAACGCCAGCGCAGTTACCCCACAATCCCATTGTCCCAGTTTAGAGGTCAGGCAGCCGCCATTTTTGGGGCCCACATTGCTTCATTTACTACTGCGTCACACATAGCTAGGCCTACACTCAACACACATACAGGAAGGGTTTTGTGTCTGCTGTAGTCTTGTGTGTAACTGTTGGTACATACCTGGAGGAATAATGACTGGTTCTTCGCTGTTGTCCTTCGTAGGCACCGTCAGCTGGGACATATGAGAAGATGGCGGAATTCTCCGGTGTACCGACCGCTGGTGGACCTGTTGACAATGGAATAGAGACATGTCATCGTCACCTATCGGTTTGACCGTGCCACTATCCAGGAACTGTGTACCCAGTTGGAGCCAGACCTGATGTCACCGATCCGCCATCCGACTGTAATCCCCCCTGACGTGCAGGTGCTGTCATTGCTCCATTTCCTTGTAAGTGGGTAATTTCAGACTACTGTGGCCATGGCATCAGGGATGTCCCAGCCTATGTTTTCCAACGTATTGTCCAGAGTGTTGTCTGCCCTGCTGAAACACGTAAGGAGATACATCATTTTCCCTCAGGCGGAGGATTTGCCTACAGTGAAAGGTGACTTCTATGCCCTTGGACATATCCCCAACGTCATAGGTGCCATTGATGGGACCCATGTAGCTCTGGTCCCCCCCACAGGAGTGAACAGGTGTACAGGAACAGGAAGAGTTATCATTCCATGAATGTCCAGATCGTCTGTTTGGCAGACCAGTACATCTCGCAGGTAAATGCTATGTTCCCTGGCTCAGTGCATGACGCCTACATCCTGCGCAATAGCAGCATCCCTGATATGATGGGTCAACTCCAGAGGCACTGTGTATGGCTATTAGGGGACTCTGGTTACCCCAACCTTTCCTGGCTATTGACCCCAGTGAGGAATCCCAGGACCAGGGCAGAGGAACGCTACAATGAGGCCCATGGGCGGACTAGGAGGGTGATCGAACGCACCTTCGGCCTCCTGAAGGCCAAGTTCAGGTGCCTCCATATGACAGGTGGATCCCTATTCTACTCACCGAAGAAGGTGTGCAACATCATCATCGCCTGCTCCATGCTCCATAATTTGGCTTTGCGATGCCAGGTGCCTTTTCTGCAGGAGGATGATCCAGATGACGGTGTTGTAGCAGCTGTGGAGTCTGTGGAGCCTGTGGACAGTGATGAGGATGAAGCTGAGGAAGAAGAAAACGACAACAGGGAGTCAGTCATACAGCAATATTTCCAGTGACACACAGGTGAGAACATTTTCTGGTTTAACGTTACATTAACTTTCACACGTCTACCTATATATTGTTCCTCGATTTCAATCACTATTTGTTAACTGAGTTGTACCCTTCCATTACGGTTTCACAGGTGTGGTTACCTACGTGTGAACTGCTTGCATCCTTCAAGGGCTTGTGATGTGTGACATAGGTATGTTAGCCTTACAATGGTAAAGCCATTATGACACTGTCATTGATAGTACAAATTACCAAATCATAGACTGACTCCAGATTCTTTTGTGTTTCAAGGGTGATTATTTAAGTGCTCAAAAAATGAAGGGGGGTTGTAAAATGGTGATGGGGGATGGTGGATGAATGTCCATGGCAGAGTCCAGTCTATTAGTCTCACAGGTGCACTGCCCATCTGGGCATAGGAAGTGGAGCTGGGGCAGATCGAATATGGACAGGGTAACAAAGTGGGACAGTGGGAGGGCAACCAGGGTAGTCTCATTTCCTGGCGGGGGTCTTGCCATCTTGCTCTGTCCTGTTCCTGGATCTCAGGGACCGCTTGCGTGGTGGTTCTCTGTCTGCAGGGGGTGGGGTGCTAGTGTGGTGGTCCTGTGGCGGGGCGTCCTGCCCACTAGCGCCGGCGGAGGTGGTGGGCAGTTCATCGTCGTGGCTAGTGTCTGGGGCCCCTTGGAGTGCCACGGTGTCCCTCAAGGTCTGCTGTATGTCCTTCAGCACCCCTACGATGGTGCCCAGGGCGGAGCCGATGGTCCTGAGCTCCTCCCTGAACCCCAAATACTGCTCCTCCTGCAGGCGCAGGGTCTCCTGCAACTTGTCCAGGACCGTAGCCATCGTCTCCTGGGAGTGGTGGTATGCTCCCATGATGGAGGAGAGGGCCTCGTGGAGAGTTGGTTCCCTTGGCCTGTCCTCCCTCTGTCGCACAGCAGCCCTCCCAGTTCCCCTGTGTTCCTGTGCCTCCGTCCCCTGGACCGTGTGCCCACTACCACTGCCCCCAGGTCCCTGTTGTTGTTGGGGTGGTGGGTTACCCTGGGTGCCCTGTAGTGGTGGACACACCGCTGATTGACCTGTCCTGGGTAGGGAGGTTTGGGCCCGCTGGGTGGGTGCTGTGCTGGTGTTACCAGAGGGTGGAAGGTCGGTGTTGGGCTGTGCCTGTGCAAGGGGAACCGACTGTCCTGAGGCCCACGATGGTCCGGACTGGTCATCAAGATCCAGTAGAGCAGAGCTGCTCTCGTCACTGTGGGCCTCTTCTGGGGGTGGAGTGGTGTTGTCTGGACCCTCTGGTGTGGTGACGGTCCTTCGGATTCCTGCAGGGGCATAAGAGCATGATTATTGCATTTGTGTGTGTGATGGTGTGCAATGGGTGGGTGTTTGTGTACCCCAGTGCAAGCATTCCTGTGTGTGGGTTTGTGTGATGATGGTTGGGGGGTGTTCTGGGTATATGCAGTGGGCATGCTTTAGTGAGGGGTGTCCATGCTTAGTTGTGTCATGCAGGGCTTGGTGTTGGGATGGGTGGTTGGTGTCATGGGTACATTAGTGAGGAGTTGTAGTGATAGGGTAGGGGGTGAGGGAGGGGGTGTGTGAGAGCATTCAGGTAGGGTGGGGGATCTGATAGTTCAGATTTGACTTACCAGTGTCCCATCCTCCACCGACTCTTCCGAGGCCCTCAGGATGCAAGATGGGCAAGACTTGCTCCTCCCATGTTGTTAGTTGTGGGGGAGGAGGTGGGGGTCCGCTGCCAGTCCGCTGCGCCACGATGTTGTGCCTGGAGACCATTGAACGCACCTTCCCCCGTAGGTCGTTCCACCTCTTCCTGATGTCCTCCCTATTTCTTGGGTGCTGTCCCACGGCGTTCACCCTGTCCACTATTCTGCGCCATAACTCCATCTTCCTGGCTATTGATGTGTGCTGTACCTGTGAGCCAAATAACTGTGGCTCTACCCGTACGATTTCCTCCACCATGACCCGGAGCTCCTCCTCGGAGAAGCGGGGGTGTCTTTGGCGTGCCATGGGGTGGTGTGGGTGATGTGTGGGGTGGTATTTGTGGTGATGAGTGTGGTGAGTGTAGTGGTGTGTGGTGTTTTGTGCGTGGATGTTGTGTGGGTGATGGTGTTGTGTGCCTCTGTGTGATGGGGTTGTCAATTGCTGTGCTCTCTCTCTGGCCTTCTTTCAGAATTTCTGGTCGTAGGGGTTCGTGGGTGAGGTGGGTTTGTGTTTTATATTGTATTGGGTTTGTGGGAGTGGTGTTTGTATGTGTGTCAGGTGTGTGTATTTGTAATTGTCCAATGTGGCGCTGTATTGGAGATGTGTGTGTATTTTGAGCGCGGCAGTGTGTACCGCCAATGGAATACCGCGTTGAATGACCGCTGCGTGGATTCGTGGGTCGTAATGGCATGGGCGTGTTTCTGTTGGCATGGAGGTGGAGGATTTGTTTCCGCCTGTTTATCACTGACCTTTGGTGTGGCGGTGTTGTGTGGGTGTCTGAATTTCACCGTATTCCGAGATGTGTGTCATAATAGCTGTGGCGGTATACCGCGGCTGCGGCGGTGTATTGGCGGTCTTCTGCACGGCGGTAAGCACCTTTTACCGCCAATGTTGTAATGACCCCCTATATGTTCTACCTTAACTATACACTGCACCCTGCCCTTGGGGCTACCTAGGGCCTACCTTAGGGGTGCCTTACATGTAAGGAAAGGGAAGGTTTAGGCCTGGCAAGTGGGTACACTTGACAAGTCAAATTTACAGTTTAAATCTAAACACACAGACACTGCAGTGGCAGGTCTGAGCCATGTTTACAGGGCTACTAGTGTGGGTGGCACAACCAGTGCTGCAGGCCCACTAGTAGCATTTGATTTACAGGCCCTGGCACCTCTAGTGCACTTTACTAGGGACTTACTAATAAATCAAATATGCCAATCATGGATAAACCAATCAACAATACAATTTACACAGAGAGCATATGCACTTTAGCACTGGTTAGCAGTGGTAAAGTGCTCAGAGTTCAAAAGCCAACAGCAACAGGTCAGAAAAGATAGGAGGCAGGAGGCAAAAAGATTGGGGATGACCCTGCATAAGCAAAAAATGTCCAACAGGTACTAATACACACACTCAGATATGCAGGTAATTATTGATGTAACCTACTCTCACATGTTGAGAAGTACTTGTTTAAATATGGGTGAGGTATACAACTACAGACACTGGTTGTCCAGTTTTATTGTCACATTGAGTTGCCATTACAAAGAGTGCTTGTTATTACTTCAACTGTTGTTTTACTAATGGATGTACAGTACTCAGCTAGGCTACATTTAGATTGTAAAGCATAGTGCTTTGAAGTTGAAGGTGCAAATGGCCTTCTCAGTTTCACTGAGCTTGAGGTGCTCTTGCAGATTTCTATGCTTATCTATATGTAGAGTACAACTCATAGATCTATTTAGAAAAATATAGTGCCCCTTACACATGCAGTTAAAGACTCAGAGAGGTACTTATACATTCATTCAGACACCCTGACAACAGTTAGAGTTGCAGAAATATTGCAGCTGATTGTACACTGGTACATACTTTTGCATTCCTCTTGTTTACCTAAACATATGATTCAACACTGATAGATGTATTGCTACACTCTCTCAGATATGTAGAGAAATTCTGAGACTCCCTACTCACCTATCTAAGCAAGTACTACTTTAAAAATGGCTCAGCCCTTCTTATGCAGAATGCAAATGGACACTTTTACTGTGTGGTAGAGTTTACATGAAAAAGGATGCTTGACAATCCTCAAAGTATCTTTTCACTGTGCAAAACTGAGCACTCAGCTACTATGTAGGTAAAAGATATAGCAGAGCGGTTTCTGGTTAAAACATTACATGTCCTTCTAAATCTCACTCACTTACAGATACACATATAGAGTGATGTGCTCTTTTATAATTGCAGTGTTAAGGTGATTGTACTAATGATATAGCTATTAACAAAAGAGCAGATCCACTGACACAGCCACTCTCACACCCAGATACACTGTCACATATACTCTGATACCTGGACATACAACCTCACACCCACTCTCACACCTAGAGAGACAGTCTCACATCTACTCTCACATCCAGACAAAGACCCATTGTTATATTTAGGGACAGACTGTCACACCCATTCTCACGTTTAGACAGATGCTTTGAAACCAGGTTTCAGACCCATACAGAGAGTTTCACACCCACTCTGACACCCAGACACCCACATTCACACCCACTGGTACATCCAGACAGAAACTCTTACACCCATTCTCACACCTAGAGAAATGAAACACTCTCACACTTTGGCCGTCACTATGACCCTGATCGTCTGTAGACCGACAGGGCTGCGGTGGCAGTCTGACCACCACCAGAGTGGTGGTGTGACTTTGGCCGTGGTCAGACCACCACATTATGACCGTGGTTGTTCGGCCAGAGTCGGACTGCCAGCAAAGCCAGTTTCCCTCCACTGGAGGGACTGGCAGTCCTAATTTGCCAGGGTGCAGCCTGCAGCACCGCCCTGGGGATTATGAGGCCCCTCACTACCAGCTTTTACATGGCGGTTGTACTGCACTGTAAAAGCTGGCAGACACAGTGTGCAGGGGGCCCCCATGGCCAGCCCCATTGTGCTTTACACTCTCTGCTATTCAGACACTGAAAAGCGTGACAGGTGCTGTTAGACCCTACGCACCGCAGCATTGCCGCTGGGTCCATTATGAGCTGGCATCAACGTTGTGGGCTGTTCCCCGCTGACCCAGTGGGGAACTTGTAATGGGACCCGCAGGAAGGCAGCTGCACTAGCAGCAACCTGACCCCTGGAGTTTGAGTGGCTGGCTTTTTTTCCAGCCAAACTTAAAATGACCTCCTTGGTCTCATGCGAAAACAGTCTTGCACAGTTACTCATACACCCATGTACTCTTTAGAAACTCCCACACCCAGATAGAAACTTTCACACCCACTCTCAGTCACAACCCGTCTCACACTGAAACACTTTCACAGTCACTCTCATACACAGGCATTCTGACATCCACTCTCACACCCAAACACACAGTCATACATCTAGTCTTACAATGACACACATAGGCCGACATTATGACCCAGGTAGTCTACAGACCGCCAGGACTGCAATGATGGTCTGACCACCACATTAGGACCATGGCAGTTTGGCCACGGTCAGACCACCAACACCATCAGTTTCCCTCCACTGGAAGGACTAGTGGTGCTGGCGGTCCTGGTCTTCCATGTCAGTGCTGCATGCAGCACCACCCAGCATGTTACGAGCCCTGTCTCTGCCACCTTTTGCACTGCCATGTAAAAGCTGGTGGTGATCAGGTGCAGGGGGCCCCATGAGATGAGGGCCCCTGCACTGCCAATACACTTGGCGTGGACAGTACAGGGGTCCCCATGGACAGCCCCGTCGTACTTTTCACTGTCTGCTATGCCACACCACACCACAACATTGCCGCCAGCTCCATTAAGAGCCCCATCAATGACGTGTGGCAACACCGTTTTTCTGGTATTACTTTCTCAAAAAAATCGGTCATTTTTTTCAAGTGGAGGATTTCTTTTATTGCATATAAAAGCCAGCAATGCTTGAAACTTGATTGAAACTTGTGATCAAAATACCTACACATGTTAGCAGGATCCAAAGAACACAGTTCTCTTGCTTTCTTCTTAATGTTACAGTTTGCCTCAGTTAAACATTGTAGAAAATCATCCCATGCATACTCTGCACAGTTAAGTGTCATAAATCAAATAGGAGGTGCTAAGTTTAAAAGCGGTGCTTCTCATATACACATGCTCCTACGAATAAAAGGTGCACCAAAATGTGGTACTGATACTGATGGGTGTGTACTGTCTTTTATAGAACAGTATGTTACATGTAGTATCCCAGATGAGAATAGTAACAAAATGCTGCAACAGCAAGGTCTACCATTCCAAACACATATATATGGAATTATTGTTGCCAAAGATACAGATGCAAAGAAAACGTTTATATGAGGTGTCATTTTGAATTTCCAAGGCCTATCATTTCAAAAGGAAGAGTGAACATCTTTTTATCTGCAGTCAAGCATATACTGACATGAAAATCACCAAAAAATACATATAATCTGAGAAGAACATAACCTTACAAATATATTAATGATTATAATCCTGTAATTTTCAAATTATTGAATGGAAACATGGACATACAGTTTGTTGCAGGCAATTTCTTTGCTTTTGCTTGCTATGTAACTTCATACATCACAAAATCGGAGAGAACAGAGATGAAGGAAACATGGGAGGGAATTTCTGCAGAAAAATCTCTGTTGAAGAAATTATACAGTTTCAGCTTAAAAATGCTGTCACATAGGGAGATAGGCTCATGTGGGTGCTGTGACAGATTGAGTTCAGCAAGCTACTTCACAATGTCTAGAGAACTTGTTTGTGTTAGTCTTACAACCCTGGCAGTCGGTGTTAAAGCGGCGGTAAGACTGCCAACAGGCCGGCTGTAAATAAAATGGAATTACGACCGTGGCGGAAACCGCCAACATAGACAGCCACTTTAACACTCCGACCGCCACGGCGGTACAAACAAACACCGCGGCGGTCACCGCCAACAGACAGGCGGAGGACAATGTACCGCCCATAGAATTACAACCCACCAATCGGCCACCTTTTCTGGGGCGGATTCACGGCAAACAAAAACACAGCGGAAACAGGACTTCGAAGGGAAAACACTTACCTCTACACACCCCACAAGGAACCAGGATGCCATGGAACCAGAGCTCCAGATTTTTCCAGACTTTATCTTCCTGTTCCTCTACCAGGAGAACGAACGCCAGCAGCGAAGACCATGGTGAGTACTGCACCTACGACACAGGGAAGGGGGGAGGGAAAAAACAGTGAAACACACACGTAATACGCAACACCCCCACCCCCACCCACTACAACACACATGCTAATACATCATGATACATCACAATTACACCCTCCGACTCCCCCTGGAAGAATGCAAGGCCAAAAGGAAATGAGTCGAATTATTGTGATATATTCAATTACATACATCAAAATTATTTACAAATATATACATTTATACTCTATACAATTAAATACACCAAGAACACAAGTCCAAGGGAGTCCACCATCACAGTCCGTGGATCACTGGGCCCAAAAGGCATGGGCGAGGCCCACACAAGTTACCCGAACAAGACGGAGAGAACACTGCAGGGGCATCAGATAGAAATAAAACAGGCACCTCAGGGGGAAGGGAAGGGGGGCACCTCAGCGGGTTGAGTGAACGACGCCAAATACACGAGGGGGCCCCATGCCCACTGTTCAATCCTGGGGAGTGCAAAGCTACAGTCTCTCAAGTCTCTACAGTGGGTGGTTTGCCCACTGTTCAATCCTGGGGAGTGCAAAGCCACAGTCTCTCAAGTCTCTACAGTGGGTGGGTTGCCCACTGCAATATCCTGGGGAGAGCAAAGCCACAGTCTCTCAAGTCTCTACAGTGGGTGGGTTGCCCACTGTTCAATCCTGGGGAGTGCAAAGCCACAGTCTCTCAAGTCCCTAGAGTGGATGGTTTGCCCACTGCTATATCCTGGTGAGTGCAAAGCCTCAGTCTCTCAAGTGGATGTCAGTCTCCACTGGTTCTGGAGGGGGATTTGTGCCCAGAGTGCTTCATCCTGCCACGGACAGATGTAGTGCATAACAGTCTCCACTGGATCTGGAGGGGGCTTTGTGCCGAGAGTGCTTCATCCTGCCAAGGACTGAGGTAGTGGATGTCTTCCTCCTCTGGTTCTGGAGGGGGCTTTGTGCCCAGAGTGCTTCATCCTGCTCGTGGCGGCCTCAGTAGTGTCAGAGCTTTTGGCGCTCGTAGGCCTGTGGTGCTTGTGGCGGCAGTGTCTTTGGCAGCGGTGCTTGTGGCGGCAGTGTCCTTGGCAGCGGTGCTTGTGGCAGCAGTGTCCTTGGCAGCGGTGATTGTGGCGGTGTTGTCTTTGGCAGCGCCAGTGTCTTTGGCAGCGCCAGTGTCTTTGGCAGCAGTGCTTGTGGTGGCGGTGTCCTTGGCAGTGGTGCTTGTGGTGGCGGTGTCTTTGGCAGCGGTGCTTGTGGCGGTGGTGTCCTTGGCAGCGGTGCTTGTGGCAGCGGTGTCCTTGGCAGCGGTGCTTGTGGCAGCGGTGTCCTTGGCAGCGGTTCAGCTGCTGGCAGTCCTGTCTGTGGCAGTGTGGCTGCTGGAGGTCGCCTCCTGGGCAACGGGGCTGCTGCTGGCGGTCCTGTCTGTGGCAGTGGGGCTGCTGGCGGTCACCTCCTGGGCAACAGGGCTGCTGCTGGCGGTCCTGTCTGGGGCAGTGTGGCTGCTGGCGGTCGCCTCCTGGGCAACGGGGCTGCTGCTGGCAGTCCTG
Organism: Pleurodeles waltl; assembly: GCF_031143425.1. NCBI lineage: Eukaryota > Metazoa > Chordata > Amphibia > Caudata > Salamandridae > Pleurodeles > Pleurodeles waltl. Next base: position 579,117,449 of record NC_090437.1, read on the forward strand.
TCTGTGGCAGTGGGGTTGCTGGCGGTCGCCTCCTGGGCAACGAGGCTGCTGCTGGCGGTCCTGTCTGGGGCAGTGTGGCTGCTGGCGGTGGACTCTTGGACAGCGGGGCTGCTGCTGGCGGTCCTGTCTGGGGCAGTGGGGCTGCTAGCGGTCGCCTCCTGGGCAGCGGGGCTGATAGTGGTCTTCTCCGCCGTGCTGATCTTCCCAGACTTGCCGGTTTTCTTGTGCCCCATCCCCACCTTGGAAGGTGTCGCAGCTGACTCCAGAATCCCAACTGTACCCCTGGGAGCGGCTTTGGTGGCTGGTGTCTTCCCCCTCTCCCACCGGGCACTGGCCAACTTTTGAAGCTTGACAGGTGGGGGACTGTCCGTGCTGTGGCTCCTTGCCACACTGGCTGCCCTGCTGCCTGGTGCACTCCATAATCCAGTGACTACTGGCACCACTGGTCCCGCCGATGTTGTGGCTGAGGTGCTAGGTTGGGACCTGAAGAGTCGGGCCCTAGGAGACTGACGGGGTGGGGGAGGTGAGGGAAAGAGGTCAAGGGTGGCGAGGAAAAGTTTCTTAGGAACAGTGGGACGGGTAGATGGAGGCGGTTTGGGAGTGGAGGAAGAGGTAGTGGTCGTAGGAGGTGTACGTTTGCTGACTTTGGGTGAATGTGCATGGGCTGGAGGCTGTCGTAAGGTGGATGGCTGTTGGGTGAGTGTGTGTGGCTGCATTTGTGTACCTTGGGAGGTAGGCTCACAGACACACTGGGAGAGGACACAGGGGATGTGTGAATGGTAGTGAGGGTGGTGACTGCACATGAGCGGAGTGTGGTGGTGGGTGTGCTAGTGATGGACGTAGTGGCTGAAGATGTAGTGCATGCAGGTGTGAGCGAAGACGAGACTTGGAGGGAGGAAGGAGACGAGGAGGAGGGGGACACAGTGGAGGCAGTGGATGTTGGTATGTCTGCATGTGTGTGATGCTTGCGTGAGTGCCTTTGGGATGTGTGGTGCTTATGCTTGCCTGAGCTTCCTTTGTGTGTTGAGGTGTGTGCATGCTGGTCTGATGGTGTGCTTGGGATGGGCTGAGGTACAGGTGTGTGGGGCTGGGTGGAGGAAGTTGGAGGAGGGAGGCTAGAGACAGGGACATGGCTGCCATCAGTGCTGAGGCCAGAGTCTGAAAAGCTTGCTGAAGGGCTGCCTGACCAAAATGAATGCCCTCCAGGAATGCATTGGTTTGTTGCAACTGCCTCTCTACACCCTGGATGGCATTCAAAATGGTAGACTGCCCAACAGTGAGGGATCTGAGGAGGTCAACGGCCTCCTCACTGAGGGCAGCAGGGGTGACAGGGGCAGGGGCTGAGGTGCCTGGGACGAAGGTGATGCCCACCCTCCTGGGTGCAAAGTCTGAGGGGCTGCTGGGAGGGCAGTGCTGGAGGGGGGTGGCGGCTGTACATGTAGATGAGGGGGGGACAGATGGGCCCGCCACAGCAAAGGGAGCTCCCATCAGAGGAGGAGTCCGTATCGTTGGTGTCAGCTCCTGTCCCCGCCGTGGAGCTCCCCTCGCCCTCCGTTCCACTGGTGAATTCGGAGTCCGTAGTCAAGCCCTCCAGGGCCATGTGGGATGCAGCTCCCTCCTGCTCCGGTGCCACTGCTCGTCCGCCTCATGATGCTTATGCACACAAGTACAGGGAGACCACAAAAAGGGGGTGGGGAAGACAGAAGAAAGACATGTTGAGTGCATGCAATACCGCTACCGTTAGCGGACACAACAGACAAAGAAGCCCCCTGCACTACGCCGCGCACTTGGGGTCCACTATTCAATCCCTGGGACATGGCTTACAAGGCTATGGCAGATTTCTGCACACATGTATGTCACAGGAGCCTGACTGGGTGTAGTTGGCACTGTACCCAGGTGGGGTGGGGTGACACAGGATCTGCCTGAAAAAGGGGACTTAACTAGCAAACTCGCCCTGGCCTAGGGGAACCCACAGCCCACCTCCCCCACCCAGACACCTACAATGCGCGCTGAATCAGCTGAATGAGAGTGTACTCACCCCCTTGTTGCTGCTGTGATGCCCTTGAGCGCCCATCTAACTCCAGGTATGCCACCGCCAGGATCCTGAACATCAGGGGGGTCATGGTGCGAAGGGCACCCCTCCCACGTTGGGAGGCCATCCCCTGCTGGGCCTCCGCCGTCTTCTTGCTCCAGCGGCGAATGTCCCCCCATCTTTTCCGGCAGTGGGTGCTCCGTCTGTGGTAGACCCCCAGGGTCCGGACGTCCTTGGCGATGGCACGCCAAATATCCTTCTTCTGGTGGGCGCTGACCTACAGGAATTGTACGGGGAAAAAAGAGAAGTTATTACCAACTGCACCGTCACAGTCATTGGCCCGCATCCCTATCCTTGCCATGTGGCACATGCACTCACCGTCGTTTCATGCACGCCTCATTCTCCCCCCCCTATCTTTCATCCACCCTACTCCACACAGCCATTGCCCATACAGCATGCTCCCAGTGTACTTACCTGCTTGTCTGGAGGACCGTAGACTAGCGTGTACTGGGGGGACCCCAAAACACGAGATTCTCCAACTCCTCCATGCTGAAGGCAGAGGCCCTTTCCCCAGACGCACAAGCCATTGTCTCTTCCAGACTGAGGTCACAGCAGCACTTGTAGTGTAGGTCCTCTCCTGGCGAAGATCAGGTATCGAGTGATTGAACAGATGGAAAATGGCGGTCACGTCCGCGGCGGTGCGTACCGTTACCACCAGCGTACATCGTCATTGGCTCCTGGGACCCATAGGGTCCAATGTTAACCAATGCAGAATTGCGCAGCGGTCTTCGACCGCCTACTGCAACGGTGTACAACGCCAGCACAGTTACCTCATATCCCATTGTCCCACTTTACAGGTCAAGCAGCCGTCATTTCAGGGGCCCACATGGCATTATTTTGGACTGCGTCACACATATCTCTGCCTTGCTTAAACACTAATACAGCCATATGTCGATTTGCAAACATTTTTCGATTAAGTTGTGTTTACGTACCTCAGAGCTGGTTGACACTCTGCTCGCTGTTCTCCTCCTTAGGCAACGTCCACTGGGGCAGGTGAGGAGATGGCGGCATCCTCCGCTGTACAGACTGCTGGTGGGCCTGTCGACAATGGAGGTGCGACATGTGATCATCACCTACAGACTTGATCGTACCACAATCCTGGAACTGTGTGCCCAGTTGGAGCCAGACCTGATGTCAGCTATCCGCCATCCCATAGGAATCCCCCCTCAAGTGCAGGTGCTGTCAGTACTCCATTTCCTTGCAAGTGGGTCATTTCAAACAACAGTGGCCATAGCATCAGGGATGTCCCAGCCTATGTTTTCCAATTTGTTGTCCAGAGTGTTGTCTGCCCTGCTGAAACACATGCGGAGCTACATCGTTTTCCCTCAGGTGGAGGATTTGCCTACAGTGAAAGGTGACTTCTATGCCCTGGGGCATATCCCCAACATCATAGGTGCCATTGATGGAACACATGTGGCCTTTGTCCCCCCCACAGGAGTGAACAGGTGTACAGAAACCGGAAGAGTTACCATTCGATGAATGTGCAGATGGTGTGTTTGGCAGACCAGTACACCTCCCATGTTAATGCCAAATTCCCTGGATCAGTGCATGACGCTTAAATCCATGGAATAGTAGCATCCCTTATGTGATAGGGCAACTCCAGAGGCACCGTGTGTGGCTATTAATTGAGGACATTGACCCTATACAGTGTGAATAGGTGTCTGGGTCTGGGGATGTCCCTATGAGTTAGTGTGTGTCTAACAGTTGTCCCTCACCATTTGCAGGTGACTCTGGTTACCCCAACCTGTCATGGCTACTGACCACTGCGAGGAATCTCAGGACAAGGGCAGAGGAATGCTACAATGAGGCCCATGGGTGAACTATGAGGATTATAGGGAGGACCTTCGGCCTCCTGAAGGCCAGGTTCAGGTGCCTCCATATGACAGGTGGATCCCTATTCTACTCACCAAAGAAGGTATGCCAGATCATGGTGGCCTGCTGTATGCTTCACAACTTGGCTTTGCGACGACAGGTGCCTTTTCTGCAGGAGGATGGTCCAGATGGAGGTGTTGTGGCAGCTGTAGAGCCTGTGGACAGTAAAGATGAGGAAGCAGAAGAAGAGGACATAGACAACAGGAACACAGTGATCCACCAATACTTCCAGTGAGACACAGGTAAGAAGACAACACTGCCTGCCACATCTCATTTAATTCTACTACCTCTCATCTGTCTGTCATTTTCACCCAGTTAATGGCCACTGAGTTGTCAATTTCCCTTACGATTTCACACATGTGGGTCCCAATGTGTGACATCTGCTTTGTTTCTGCATGGACTAGAGCTGTGTGACAAAGGTATGTTGACAATACAATGGACATTGCTATTTCCCTCAATTATTGCAAATACACAATTGTGAAAGCACAGACTGACTCCAGATAGTTTTGTGATTTAAGGGTGTTTATTTAAGTGATAAATAGTGTAAGGGGTTGTAAAATGGTCAGGGGTGATGGTGGAGGAATGTCCATGGCAGAGTCCAGTCTATTAGTCTCACAAGTGCATTGTCCAAAGGGGCATAGGAAGTGGAGCTGGGGCAGTTTAAGGATGGACAGGGTGACAAATTGGGACAGAAGTTTGACATTCAGGGTGGTCTCATTTCTTGTCGGGGTCTTGGCATTGTTATCTGTCTTTGTCCTGGTTCTCAGGGACCGCTAGCAGGGTGGTTCTCCATCTGCAGGGGGTGGTTTGCTGGTGTGGTGGTCCTGTGGCGGTGCCTCCTGTCCACTAGCGCCGGTGGAGGTGGTGGGCAGTTCATCGTCCAGGCTAGTGTCAGAGGCCCCTTGTTGTGCCACAGTGTCCCTCCTGGTGTTCGCGAGTTCCTTCAGCACCCCTACAATGGTGCCAAGGGTGGAATTTATGGATTTTTGTTCCTCCCTAAAGCCCAGATACTGTTCCTCCTGCAGCCGCTGGGTCTCCTGAAACTTGGCCAGTACCGTTGCCATAGTCTCCTGGGAATGGTGGTAGGCTCCCATGATGTTGGAGAGGGCCTCGTGGAGAGTGGGTTCCCGGGGCCTATCCTCCCCCTGTCACACAGCAGCCCTCCCAGTTCCCCTGTGTTCCTGGGCCTCTGTTCCCTGAACCGTGTGTCCACTGCCACTGCCCCCAGGTCCCTGGTGTTGTTGGGGTGGTGGGTAAGCCTGGGTTCTCTGTAGTGGTGGACACACTGCTGATTGACGTGTCCTGGGGACATAGGGATGGGCCCACTGGGTGGGTGCTGTGTTGGTGTTTCCAGAGGGGGGAACCTCTGTAGTGGCCTGTGCCAGTGTGAGGGGAACCAACTGTCCCAAGGTCCCAGATAGGCTGAGCTGGTCATCTAGATCCAGTTGGACAGAGCTGCTGTCATCACTGTGGGCCTCTTCTGTGGATGGAGTGGACATGTCTGGACCCTCCTGTCTTGTGACGTTGGGTAGGGGTCCTACAGGGGTGTAAAGGCATGATTATTGCATCTGTGTGTGCCATGGTGTGCAATGTGTGGCTGACCCTGTACCCCAGTGCTTGCATTCCTGTGTAGGACCTTGAGTGATAATGGTTTAGGGGGGTGTATGGGTATGTGCAGTGGACATGCTTTGGTGATGGGGGTCCATGCTTTGTTGTTACATGCAGGGCTTGGGTTTGGGATGTGTGGTTTGTGATATTGGGACATACGTGAGGAGTTGGAGTGATGGGGTGAGGGTGAGGGTGGGGGTATGTGATAGCATGCAGGTGAGTGGGGGATGAAGTAGTGAAAGATTTGCCTTACCAGAGTCCATTCCTCCAGCTACTCCTGTGAGGCCCTCAGGATGCAGTATAGCCAAGACCTGCTCCTCCCATCTAGTGAGTTCTGGGGGAGGTGGTGGGGGTCCGCCGCCAGTCCTCTGAACCGCAAGGTGGTGTCTTCCACCACTTCCACCAGGTTGTTCCACCTCTTACTGATGCCATCCCGTGTTCTTGGGTGCTGTCCCACTGCGTTGACCCCGTCCAAGATTCTTCGCCATAGCTCCATCTTCCTAGCTATGGTGGTGTGCTGCACCTGTGATCCGAATAGCTGTGGCTGTACCCGGATGATTTCCTCCACCATGACCCTGAGCTCCTCCTCAGAGAACTTGGGGTGTCTTTGCGGGGCCATGGGGTGGTGTGGGTGATGTGTGGGGTGGTGTGTGTTGTGATGTGTGGGGTGATATTTAGAGGTGTGTTGTGTGAGGTGCTTGGATGTTGTGTGAGTGATGGTGTAGGGTGCCTGTGGATGCTATTGTTCTTTCTGGTGGTGTCTCTCTGGCCTTCTGTCACAATTGTTGACGTAAGGGTGTGTGGGTGATGTGGGTGTGTGTTTTATATTGTATTGGATGTGTGGGAGTAGTGTGTGTATGTGTATCAGGTGTGTGTATTTGGAATTGTCCAATGTGGATGTGTTTTGTAAATGTGTGTGTATTTTGAGCACGGCGGTGTGTACCGCCAATGGAATACCGCGGTTGAAAGACCGCCACGTGGATTCGTGGGTCGTGATAGTGTGGGCATATTCCTGTTGGTGTGACGGTGGAGGTTTTGTTTTCGACAGTTTATCACTGACCTTTGGTGTGGCGGACTTGATAGGGGAAGTATTTGATGGCCCTGAGACTTCAACAACAGGGGGGAAGCTCAGGACAAGCCCTTGGAGATTTCTTCACAAGCAGAAAAGCACAACAAAGTCCAGTCTTTGTCCCTGTGCACAAGCAGAAGCAGCAACTGCAAGATACCTCCACAAAGCACAGGCAGGGCAGCACTTCTCCTCGGCTTTTCAGCTCTTCTCCAGGCAGAGGTTCCTCTTGATGTCCAGATGTGATCTAACGTCTGTGGTTTTGGGGACCCTTCTTATACCTATTTTGGCCTTTGAAGTAGGCTTACTTCAAAGGAAAGTCTCCCTTGTTTGTGAAATCCTGCCTTGCCCAGGCCAGGCCCCAGACACACACCAGGGGGTTGGAGACTGCATTGTGTGAGGGCAGGCACAGCCCTTTCATATGTGTGTGACCACTCCTCCCCTCCATCCTAGCACAAATGACTCATCATGATATGCAGGCTACACCCAACTCCCTTTGTGTCACTGTCTAGAGAGAGGTGTAAAGAGCCCAACTGTCAAACTGACCCAGACAGGGAATCCACAAACAGGCAGAGTCGCAGAATGGTTTAAGCAAGGAAATGCTCACTTTCTAAAAGTGGCATTTTCAAACACACAATCTTAAAATTAACTTTACTAAGATATGTATTTTTAAATTGTGAGCTCAGCGACCCCAAACTCGACATGTCTATCCGTTCCAAAAGGGAATCAACGCTTTAATCATATTTAAAGACAGCCCCCATGTTAACCTATGAGAGGGACAGGCCTTGCAACAGTGAAAACCGAATTTAGCAGTATTTCACTGCCAGGACATATAAAACACGTTAGTATATGTCCTACCTTAAACATACACAGCATCCTGCCCATGGGGCTACCTAGGGCCTTCTTTAGGGGTGTCTTACATGTAAGAAAAGGGAAGGTTTAGATCTGGCAAGTTTTCGAATTGGATGTTTAAAACTGCACACACAGACACTGCAGTGGCAGGTCTGAGCCATATTTACAGGGCTTCTAATGTGGGTGGCTTCTAATGTGGGTGGCACAACCAGTGCTGCAGACCCACTAGTAGCATTTGATTTACAGGCCCTAGGCACCTCTAGTGCACTGGACTAGAGAGTTATCAGTAAATCAAATATGCCAATCATGGAAATCCAATTACATACACAGTTTATATAGGAGCACTTGCACTTTAGCACTGGATAGCAGTGGTAAAGTGCCCAGAGTAACAAAAACAGCAAAAACAATGTCCAGCCACATCAACAAGCTGGGAAACAGAGGCAAAAAGTTAGGGGAGACCACGCCAAGGATGCCAAGTCTAACAACAGTAAATAAGTGAAACACAACACAGAAATAAAAATCCAACACCAATTCATAAAAATAGGAAATATTTGTATCTTTAAAATGACACCAATATGACAACTATCCAATGTAGATATTAATTTTCAAAGATTAAATGAAAATAAATGCATTTTAGTGCATAAAAACCAAATGCACCAACCAGGGACATCTGGTCACACTTGATGAGACAAAGTAAAAAATTGAGGCTAATCGTGATGGAGCCCTGCTTGGATACACTGAGCGGGAAGCCTCGGTCAAAGCTTTACCTTAACACTTAGAAATTTTTCTGAAGCTTTTTTTCTCATCGTCTGTAGAGGCTCCTCTTCAGGCCGGGATATGACAATGGCAGTTTGATTCAGCACGAGATCCTGGTCAACTCCTTGAAGTCTCGTTGATGGGGAAAAGCTCTGGAGCTTCAGCATAACGAGCTTGACATTCAGGCCTGGTCACGGTTCGACGACTCCGGCGTGACTCTCGTCGACGAGTCATCACTTCATGGAGCTTTCTTCCAAAGTTTCTCCAAACTTCTGGACCTTTTTCCAGAAGTCCTTTTTGGGTCCTCAAAGTGTCTACAAACATGGTGCAATGTTCTAGAAGCTCTGAGTTTCTCCTTGGAAGTTGGGACTACAGTTCCTAGAATGCACCTCGTCAGAATCCTGAAATGGCCACTGGATGCTGGTCAGCTGGGCTATTCTTGTAGGACTTCATGCAGGGGTCTCTGGTCAGCTCCTTTGTACCTGTGGATTACAGGAAATCCACTCCTGGAGTTGCAGAAACAGGGCAAAGTCATTTTCTTTTTGAAGCCCAAAGTGTGCAACTGGTGCAGTCCTTGTGAGTGCAGTGTCCAGGTGCAGGCCAGAGGGCCATCAGGACAGTCCTTCTTCTCTAGTATCTTCTTCTAGCAGGGATCTGAATTGTGGGGCATCTCTGCCATATGTATCCTTGCTCCTGAGGGTGGGAAGTATGGGGGTGCTCCTGTCCAATAGATTGCAGCCCACCACCCTCTGGGGTGACCACTTCCAGTGACGTGTGGCAAAAAACAGTCCCAGGGAGCAACATTCAGTTAAGATCCAAGATGGCAAAAATTCATCCTTACAGTTTAGAGTCCACCAACTGGTGTTTCTAAGTATCTCTTAACACGCCCCTTTCAGCTCCTCTCGTAATATAATCAGTGGGGCTCCCATCTGTCTGGGGTTGAAAAGGGGAAAAGGGGGAGGTTCAGTTTCTGTCCCAAGTAACTTTCTCTTCTTTGAAGACCAGTTTGGCTACTCTTCCCCCATCCTGCTATGCCATCTGCTGTAGTAGTTCTCCACCCACCAGATGCTTCCTTTGTGTCAGCCAAGGCCACTTCATACCTCAATAAGGTAGTCTCGCTCGGGCTGCCAGAGGTTGACCAATCAGGAAAGGGCACTACAGGGCTGAATTTGATAACTTTCAGAAAGAGTTCTAAGAAGCTTTCAACATTGGCAAGTTGTTGGATATAATATAACATTTACTTTGATACCAAACTTGCTATATTTAGCTAATCTCTATTGAAAATAAGACTTTATTATTTTAAAATAAAGCCTCTGAATGTTAGCCTATGGAGCCCATTGACTACACAAATGTGGCTGTCTTTCCCTTGCCAGGGCTTATAAAACATATTTGATAAAGTCCCTGCTTATATTTACACTGCACCAAATCCTGGGGGCACCTAGGGCAGACCTTAGGTGTGATTTATATGCAACAATAAGGTAGTTTGAGACGTTGGAAGTACTTTTAATTCCAAAGTCGAGTTTGAGGTTAATTTTAACTCAAAAGCAGACAGCAATGCATGCCTGCATTTACCATGCCATTGGACACCACAGCAGTGCACATATAGGTGCACTATTTATATTGGGGTCGCTAAACCTACATACTCCATCATATACTAGGGACTACGGGTAGGTTGTGAGAGCCAATTATAATTAGGTCTAATTTGCATATACCATTTTACACAGAGCACTGGCACTGGGACTGGTTAGCAATGCCGAGGGCACAGTCAGAGTCTGTAACCACCAGTATCAATTCACACATTTGGGGGATGATCACAGCAAAAAGGATGACTATCCCATCCTGATGCAAACAATCATGACACCTGTGCAAAGATTAATACATACACTAACACACCCATCTATAAACTTAGACAAAGACTAACAAACCCAGTCACTTCCTGATATCTATACTGACATACCCAGACACACTCTGATGCATACACTCACATATCCAGGCAAACGCTCATGCATACATTGACACAGCCAAATACATACTCATCCATGCACTTACACACCACATCACACACTGGTGCATACACTAACACACCCAAGTACACACTAATGCATAAGTGAACACACTCAGACCAAAACTGGTTGTTAGACCTGGCATCCTTGGCGTAGTCTCCTTTGTCTTTTTGCCTCTACTTCCCACATTTTGACTGTGTGCTGGACTTTGATTTTGCTGGTTCTGGTACTCTGAGCCCTTTACCACTGCTGACAAGTGCTAAAGTGCAAGTGTTCCCTGTGTACATTGTAGGTGTGATTGGCATATTTAATTTGCTAGTAAGTCCCTAGCAAAAGTGCACTGGAGATGCCCAGGGCCGGTGAATCAAATGCTACTAGTGGGCCTGCAGCACTGATTGTGCCACCCACATGAGTAGCCTTGTAAACATTGCTCAGACCTGCCACTGCATTGTCTGTGTGTGTAGTTTTAAACTGCCAATTTGACCTGGCAAGTGTACCCATTTGTTAGGCCTGAACATTTCCTTTTTATACATATAAAGCACCCCTAAGGTAGGCCCTTGAGAGCCCCATATTTTAACAACACAAAAGGATGATGGACGGAGTGCTGACAATGCAAACACTCACCCCCAGTCATAGCTCTGGGTTTAATCCATCGTTCTTTTGCTCACCATGCCACCCCAGTTTGGACCCAGCCATATGCAAATCAGTCTTGACCCTGTTCCTCATGGGAACAGTCCAGCCCGAACTGCCAGGCCAGGTCCTCCCTGGACCGGAAGAATCCCCATAGGCAGAGTGCAGTGTATGTTAAAGATAGGACATATACTGATGTGTTTTACATGTCCTGACAGTGAAATACTGCCAAATTCAGTTTCACTGTTGCAAAGCCTATCCCTCTCATTGGTTAACATGGGGACTGCCTTTAAATATCTTTAAGTGCAGTTTCTCTTTGGGAGCAGCTAGTTATTTGGAGTTTGGGGTCTCTGAACCTTTTTAGAAAGTAGGCATTTTCTTGCTCAAACCATTCTGTGACTCTGCCTGCTTGTGTATTCCCAGTCTGGCTCAGACTGACAGTTGGGCTGCTTTTAAATCTCCACTAGACAGTGACACAAAGGGAGCTGGGTGTAGCCTGCATATCCTGATGGGTCATCTGGACTAGAGTGGAGGGAGGAGCTGCCACTTACACCTGAATGGGTTGTGCGTGCCCTCACACAATGCAGTCTCTAATCCCCTGGTGTGTGAATGGGTTGTGCCTGCCTTCACACAATGCAGACTCTAATCCCCTGGTGTGTGTCTGGGGCCAGGCCTGGGCAAGGCAGGATCCTGTGAACAACAGAGACTTTTCTTTGAAGTTGGCCTTCTCCAAAGGCAGAAAGGGGTATAAGTGGTGGACCCAAAACCCTTGAGTTTAGATTACTTCTGGACTCAAGAGGAACCTCTGCCAAGGAGAAGAGCTGGAGGAGGAGTACTGCCCCTTTGCCTGTGACTGTGCCTTAAGGGAGCTGAGGACAAAACCATAGCACTACAGCACCATCGGAATGCACACTCTCTGCAAAGCAAATAGTATGCATTCGGGTGGTGCTGGGCAGGCACCCCCTTTGGCCCCCAGCACTGACTTTCTGTCAGCCTTTCCATGGAAAACTAAGTTGTAATCAGCACAGCGGTGCTGAATTCAGCGCTGCTGTGGCGGAGCACAACTCAGGCAGCCATTTACCCATTGGGAACCACATTCCTGGTGGTGACGTTGGTCCCCTGGTAGGTCCGCCCACCAGGGCTGTAATGTGTTAAACGCTCCTATCATCACCACCAGTCTGGCGGTCCGCCAGACTCACAATGATGCCCCATGGCTTCCCTGTAAACTTTTGTTTATATATATCTGTAGATAGATAGATAGATAGATAGATAGATAGATAGATAGATAGATAGATAGATAGATAGATAGATAGATAGATAGATAGATAGATATGTGTGTGTGTATATATATATATATATATATACATATATATATATATATATATATATATATATTATGTTAAGAGATGGCATACTACACTCTGCTCCTCTGCATATATTTTCAAAGATAGCATCATATTATTTCAAATGTTGCAGTGAGGTTCTCTATGATGTTATAAAACATTTCATGAGTGATGTTATATTTTGGATTGTCAACTGTGCATGGCTACGGAATGAGTTATAGTTATCTTAGAGCACAAATTGTATAGAGATAACTAGTGAATTCCAGTGTTTTTGTTTTAGTTTAAAACATTACGCTGTCACTGAAAGTTTCACCTAAGTATATTGTCACTTTAACCTTTGTTTTTTTCAGTGAATTTCTATTTTTTTAACATAAAGGAAGATTTTATTACAAGACATAAAGCCAAACTTCCTGATGCGCACATCATTTGGCTGTGTGCCACTGGGAGCTGGCCACAGGTCAGGCCCTGCATCCAGCGTTCCCCGCTGTAGCCTGACATGGGCTTGGCAGAACCGCCTGGCCTCTGAGCAAGCAATCCACGCACCGCCTTCTGCAACACCAAAATTTAAAAAGTGAGCCTATTGGCTTTATGAAGGAGTGAGAATTTTAATATCTATAAAGAAAATCTACCATATTTCTCCAAAAATCACCTATATTTTTAATCAAATGTATATTTAAATAATTCAGACAAATCATAATTTATTCATTTTGATTACTGAAAAAAAGTTTATTACACTTTTAATAAAAATATGTCTGAACCTCTGTCTTTTTGCTTAGTTTGTTCAATCATTTATTATTTATAGGGGCATATTTACAAGCCACTACTGCCATCTTGCATCGCCATAGCATCATTTTTTTAAGCTAAGGCAGCGCTAAGGTGGCTTTTACCCTGAGCCGTATTTACAAACTTTGTGCCACTTTGCAACCTGTTGCACCACTTGCCTGCATCAAACATATTGTATGCAAGTGGGGCATTCTGACGCAGGGAGGCCCGAAAAAGTGGCTCAGTGAAATGTACACCATTTCACTGCTCCTTTTTTCCTATAATTTTTAGCGCGTGCTCAGAGCAGACATTAAAATGACCCACCCATTTTAATCAATGGGCCTCCCTATGCTTCGCTGCACTAGAACCAACATTTTTTACACTAATGCAGTGATGGGCCACAATAGCATCAAAAATCTTGGCGCTATTGCCCTAATAACTGCTATGGTGCACTGTATTGTAAATACGATGCAACCATGAGGTCATTAAGTGGGACATGGGTCACAGAAGAAAAGTGGCTCATCAGGCCACTGCACCGTTTTCTTGTAAATATTCCCACATAGTTTTTCCCTTTTTGTCTGGGTGTTCGGTTCCCACCCAGGACATCCACTTTTTTTTAACTCTAGGGATGTTGAGAGGAACCCCTGGGATTCTTGAAGTGGCCTTAGTTTGGGGGTGGACTGGAGCTGGCTACTTATTTTACTTTACCGGGTGCCCTGGTGCCCACCCGGGGCTCCCAACACCATTGGTTTTCTTTATTATAGCCTTAGATGCTGCCATAGTGGACTCTACTGGCCATTAAAGGCCCCCTCCAGTGTTAAAGGCCCAAGCTGAAGGCGAGGGCCTTTAACAAGGGAGCAGAACTTTAATGGCTGGTCTAGCCCAGCTACAAAGCCCTGAGCACTCCATTGTTTCCAAAGGAGCTCCAACATTCCAATGCTTTAATACTGTATGGTACTGCATACTTTACATTACATATTGCCCTAAGTTAAGCCTGCCTGGTCTGTACCATTGCTACCAGGAATTGAGCTCAAGTTAATTTAGTGACCTTTGTGGCTCATCCTGAGAAGTTAGGGCCATATTAATACTTTTTTAGCGCCACATGTGTGTCATTTTGTGACGAAAAGCAGTGCAAACTTCCAAAATTCAATTGTATTTTGTAAGTTTGTGCCGATTTTGCATCAAAAAGCGACGCAAATGCAGCGCTAAAAAAATATAAATATCGACCTTAGTGAGATGCTTAACTGCCGACCCCCAAAAAAGAATCCACCTTCTTACTGCTGTGCAATAAGAGTTGTAGGACAGAGCGGGCTCAAGCAGGGTGATGATTTGTTTATAATGAAAAAGGATGCGGTTATTGTGCACTGTGAATCGACCTAGGTGGAACCCAGAGTAGTTTATAAAACGTCCATATTAATAAATAGTAGCCAGATTGCCTTGCACTCATATATCTATATGACAGCGGATAACATTCTGTTTACGTTGTTCATAATTAACAAACTGCCAAAAAGGCCAGAAACACGTTCACGAAAAGTCCAGTTTTCTCTCTTTTATAAAAACAGATTTTAATTGAAAAATGACTAGCTTCTGTTTCGGGGCGCTATAGGCAACCAAGCAGATCGAATTCTGTTTACCATGTCAGTAACATATACTTAGTGCACTGTTTTACACTCACCCATGGCTTACCCTGCTTCTGTGTTCTTCCCTTTTCTGGCAGGGAATAAACATAAATGCTACGCTGCCCTCCTCGTGCTCCCCCTTAACTGATAGGCAATAAACAGGAAATAAATAAGTTTCGTTCAAGATCCCCCCACATCAACTAGTGTGCAAACATGTATATAAAGCTTCCTCTCTCCCACTACCTAGCTCCCCCACACCAATTGCATTTAGAATCATTAAATATTACGGTTACTTCAAATCTCAAAACAGTTTCCCCTGGAATTATCAATGAGAGAGAAAGTGGTTTACTTTTCGATGCAGAAAACGTATTTCGCGCAATCTCGATGTTCAGTTACCCTCTCTAGGGCTATAACTGCTTCATAAATCGTACAATATGTTTTCCTTATTACCTGTGGCTTTCATGCCTGCACAGTCATTATTTAAAAATAATAACGAAGCAAGGAAGTGTTCTGTAGAATTGTCTGAGTAGAATATATCATTCCAATATACTTACTGAAACTTACTGTAACGTTTGAAAAGAGTCAGGTATTTACATAAAATTTTCGATATGTCAGCACCGTCCGTCGACCTTAAAAATAGCGCAGTCCTGAGATAGAAATGTGGTTTTACCAATATAACTAAGGCACATTTTCCTAACCGGCTCTGACTTCTGCACACGGAATTTCCAGGTTAAATATAACAGAATGGATTATGTTGCTCTGACAGCCTTATTTTGCAATATAAGAGCTCTGGTGAGGTACTTTTTAATTAAGTGTCAAATCCAGCCTTGGCACTAGAAAAACAGTATGCGCGTTTTGTTTGAGGAAAAGCTGTCAGGTCTTCTCTCTACCTGTCAAATTGCCATCTGCCTTACAGTGATTAGTTGGGGCTAATGGATCATTGTTTGGCAGGGAGGCGTATCACAAATAGCTCAATACTGTATAGAAGTGAGGCGTGCTATTAATCTTAGCAAAATGGAATTTGGTATTATTTTTACATTACTTTAGGTTACTTGGAGGACGTTTCTTCCAGCATTTTCCTGCCTGTGGGGAAAAAAATAAATAAACAGAAGAACCTAGATTCAAGGTGGGGAACCGGCGTCCCGCTGCAAAATAAAATCATTGACATATCGTGCGTTTACAGAGTATATAATAAGCACAAATCCAAAAATATTGTATGCCTGGAATGGGCTGCATTTTCTTAAAACTAGTGAATTTCTTTTCAAAGCATGTAAGGGCACATTTGTCTAGGTTCCGATTCATTTTAATAAATCAATTTGGAATAGCTAATAAAAGCAGTACAGAATTCGGAATATTTTCAAAAAGTGTTTTAAAAGTTCAAAGTGTTTGGATATTTCGATTGTATTATTAGGAATGCTTAACTAGACTAGAGTTCAGCTGTGTGTGTGTGTTTGTGCGCGCGCGTGGGTATGCACTAAAACAGGTACTAAAAGACAGCATTGATGGAACGGACATTTTCACAATCATATTTTCAAGGTTGGAAAAAATAATGGGAAAACAAGAAAGGTTGTATTCTCTGGAAAAGAGGATGAACTATTTTTAATTTGGTCGATCTATCTACCAGAGGCAGCACAATCAATACTCAAAATCCAGAATGCAAAGCCAACTCAGGCACTGCTTGCTAGAAGTGGCATTCAGTTTTGGAATAAGCAATAAAGCAGTCTTTGGAAGTTGTCGCTGACATTCATAAAATATGGAGCTTTGCCATTTTGACTGACACTAGTTTACTAGTCAGCTTCCGGAAGATCATATCACTTTGCTTTAACCTTTAGCTCCACTGAGTCAAAAACAACCCCCTCTTCAGCGTCCCTCGTTCGACTGTCTCTATCTAATTGTAAGCTTAAGTGGGATGCACCTCTTTATACTTAAACTTTCAGCTTATGTACTTTGAAAGTTATGAGTTGCAGAATTTGCCAAGAAATATTTTCTTGGAACTTTCACCCTATTTTTACTTGCCCACTGGACATTAAAATGACAGTGGGTGTAATATTTATGTACAGAAATGTAATAAATATCTTAACAAAGTAAAAACAACTTTTTAAAAGTAGCTGTCTTTTTATGGTCTAGCTTGATGGTGCAGTGGTCACCACCCAATTTGGTTAGTACCACTAGGCAAGGGGCTTTGGCTTTGTCCACATGTTGGGAGCCAGCAGTGCGTGTTTTCATTGGGCAGAACTTGTGTGCGTGCATGAAAAGTGCTTGCCATCCACACAGCTTCGATCATTTTGTTTATTTATACAGCTGCCTGAACTTGACCTTTCAGGTACACACATGTGCCATTAAAATTCTATTATAGTGTCTCAGATAAGCAGATAGTTTATGACATTTCTCTGTGATGACAGCACAGATGGGATGAGGGTAGTCAGTACTGTGCATGGATTTTTGGGTCTGGCTTGACAGTCCATTAATAAGGGAGGGCTATTGACATTGCCAATACTTGTTTATTTTTTCAGTCTGTAATATTCAAGAATCAAACAGTCATTCATGTGCAGCGAAGTCTTTGTTGAAATAGGTATTATAGAAAAAGACAACCCAACCCCAAATGCAGTGGTAGTTGTTGAAATATATTTCAACCCCTGAGAAATTTCTTGGTAGGCGGTCATCATCAGGACAAAGGGAGAGGGTCAAAAGCTTGTAGTACCTAAGATTCAATGAAATGGCACCTCTATGTCTCAGATGGGTCTTTGTTTTCCAAGCCCAGGTAGACATTGCTTAATAGTTAAGCCAGGATGACACTTATGCATTGGCTACTTAATAATAATGGAACAAGAAGAAGTCTTAAAACATAAAGATTTAAGAAAAATAAATTAGAAACTGCATTGAACTGCCAGTCCAGATTGAAATTTGAGTTTACTCCCTTATTCCTCAAAAGAGGAACCAGGGTAATTAAAGGGGTAATACCATCATGGCAACATTTCAGAGACAAATGGGTAAGACAGGGAGTATACTTGAGAATTACTACCATCAACCCTTAAACATACATATGTAGTCTTTACTCAATTGTCGACGTTGGTAAAACTTTGACTATAGCCATTCCCATATTTCAGTCTATTAATTCACTTATTGAAAGCCAATCCTCTTTTTAACAATGATCATATTTTAAGATTTTGGCATTTGTGAATGGACTGTCACTTTCCTCTGACCACATCTAAAATGTTCCTCTCCTTTACTTAGACTCCTTTCAAAATCTAATAGGTTGCAAAAAACCTCAGGTATTAGCCCTTTCTCCTATTTAAATGCTATATTTCAGAACAGCTTTCCTGATTGAATCCTGTTGATGCAGTTAGAATATGCAGGATTATGAACATAGATCCTTTTCAAAAGAGAAGGTAGATTGGGTACTTCCATTGACAAATATACAAAATTTCCTCTTTCGTTTGACTTTTTGATATGCCATAAAAAACTCAAGTTGAATGATGGCAATATAGTGATTGTCTGGTAGATTCAAAGCAGTGACACAACTTTTACTAACAGTGAGTCTAAAGTCATCTATGGCAAAAAAAAATCTGCCACATATTGAGATGCTCCATAGAGTAATTGAAATGAAAACAAAACGGGATGGATGGTAGCAGCAGCCACTTCTTATAAAAAAGAGCATCAGTTTATGTGTACCTTTAAACAGGCTCGGAAGCATATACATTAGGGGCACCACCAGCATACTTGTAAGACAAATTATACATTAACCCACTAAGCTTTGAGACTGCAGGGTGAATTGATGAACATTTAGTGAGAGTGCTTTTAGGAAAAACTAATGGGTCCTGCTAGTGACTGTGAATGACAAATGACTACTGGTTGAACAATGTGCTGCTAAGAAAGTACAACAGTGCAGAGATTATCAAAGAACAACCAGACAATTAAATAAAATAACACTCATTCCACATTCAAATCACACAAGAAATGCAATTTTAATATAGAGGAAATTGCTGAAAAATTAAAGATCCCTACGTTTTCCCCAGAACTGAGGACTGCATGGCCTCAATAAGTAGCAATACTCCATCATAAAACAAAGCTCAAATGATGGAAGGGGAAACAGGTGCTTCTAAGGATCATACCTTTGGGTCCTGTAAAGGTGCATGGTGAAGCTTCAGGATCAGTCCAGTGAAGATTGGTCTGAGGTCATTCCAGTGAGGATGGCACCTTCTTGCTTGGGATTCATTAGTGAACTGCCAAAGCTGGTTTCTCCACACCAAATCTTTTTCAAGGACAGTAGTTGCCATCTGTCACCTGACCCCAGGCCTTGTGGGGCTACTCATAAGAACCTTGTGCTAATTGTTTCCCTCACTATCATGACTTAGCCTATTGTTCGAGATGCTTACTTCAGGTTCAATTCCCTCCCACAACCAATCTTCCACTGTTTGCATGTGCCCACTGTTTTGTGAGCAACCTGCTGCTGCTTCTTTCAAGCAAGCCATATTTCAATTTTCACTAGCAACTCACTATGCTTTGCCCAGCTCTGTAATTCTTTGCCAGCATCTATTGGGTGTTGACTCATAAGTCTCTGGTGATATCACAGAACAAGGAAGTATAAACGCAGCAATCCAGGGGATCACAGGAAAAAGTATAGGAGGTGCAAACTCCTCAAGCATTGTTGCTATCCAGAAGCAATGTGACAATGATGAAGTAAGCAGAAAGATGAAGCAGGTTGAAAGAGATGGAAAAACAAAGTGACATTGAAAGTGAGGTTCTAGTGGAAGAATGTGTGACTTAAAATAACATACTATTTGGAAAAGCATTTCTAAGTATCCCAGAATCTCAAAAAATTCTGATATGACCATTCATTCAGTGGATGAGATATACTTTTGTTGTGACAAATTATATTGCAGATGAGATCTGCAAGAGTTGAAAAGACCTGTTGTTAAGAACAGTCATATTCTTCCCCATCAGTCGTGGGACGTGTCAGGGCTGTCCCCTCTCCCCGATCCTTTTTGCTATTGCAGTGGAGCCATTGGCCCAATCATCTCCGACTAGAATGTTGACAGTGGGGCATCCCCATTTATGGTACCACTCATGCTGCATCACTTTATGTCAACGGCCTATTATTATACATTTGTGACATGACTGTTGACTTGAATTTGATCTCTATGACTTTCTGAAAATTCGAGGAGGTGGAAGGCCTGCGAGTGAACTGGGGGATGTCATGCACTTTCCATTTTCGGTGTGACACACCCCTGCAGGCCATACGCCGTTCGGTCTTCCTGTTTCTCTTCCCAGAAAAGGTCATCAAAAAGCCATAAACCAACAGCTCACAACTTAACTAGAGGACCACAGACTCCTAGACACATCCCAATCCGGTGTCCGCACCAACCATAGCAGCAAATCTGCACTGACTGCCTCCACAGATGATACTAGAACCCTTCTTGGCCAAGGAGACTCAGCCTCCTCGACCTCTCAGCATCCTTCAACATAGTCTCCCATCATATCCTGATCAAGAGATCCACCATACAGGCATCAGAGGAAATTCTCTGAAATGGATGGCCTCCTTCCTATCAGGCAAAACCCAAAGAGTTTTGCATCCTCCGTCCATCTCAAAGCCTTAGCCCTACCCTTTTCAACACCTAAATGACCCACTTGGCCAACATTGCCAGAAACCACAGACTAAAAAATAATCTCTTATGTAGACAACATATAGATCATCCTCTAGCTATCCAAAGACCCCTCAACCGCAAAGAACAGCTTCCACATCTGCATGAACAAGATCACCAACTGGATGAAGGACAATTCACTCAAACTCAACACCAACAAAATGGAAGCCCAGTTGTGCAGAAACTCCACATCTCCCTGGGAGGACACCTGGTGGCCTGCCAACTTAGGAACACCCCCAACGTCTATGATCCATGCCAGGAACCTAGAAATCGTCATCAACAATGCATCAACACTCAACACGAGAAGTGGGTCAATGCAGTCCATTCCACCTGCTTCCTCACTCTTCACATGCTTTGGAAAATCTTCAAATAACTTCTGGTCACCACCAGATGAACCGCCACGCAGGCACTCATTACCAGCCACCTAGGCTGCAGCAATGTTCTATACGACTGACTCACGACACACCTCATGAAAAGATTCCAAGTCATCCAGAACTAAGCAGTCAGACTTATCCTGGACCTACCAAGATGGACCCACTCCCCCCCCCAACTAAGGAATCTCTACTGGCCCCCATACACAAACAATGCCAATTCAAACTTCTGACTTACACTACAAAGCCTTGCACAATCTGGGACCCACCTGCCTCAACCACCACCTGAATTTCTACCGACCCTTCAGACACCTTTGATCTGCAGTGCTCGTCCTCAGTCACAGCCCTCACATCCATGGCAGCACCCACAGTGGCTGCAACTTCTCCTTCATTGCAGCAAAACCCTGGAACAGCCTCCCTGTCTACCTGCGAAACCATCCATTCATCTAAGAATTCTGAAGAGGCCTCAAAACCTGGTTGTTCGAATGAGGGCAAAGCAACATCATCAGTGCCTTGATACCCTCACGGGTGATAAGTGCGCTATACAAGTTCATTTGATTGATTGATTGGTCGATAAGCCTAGGTGGCAAACCGTTGACATGAATAACTGCAGCAGTCTGTTATCTAGGCACCAGACTTTACCACTTTCAACAGGACTTACTTGAGGGAAACCTATGGCAAGCATTCCCAGACTATTTTGGCAGCGTTTACCACTCACCCTAATGGGAAAGGTTGCCCTATTCAAAATGATCGTCCTCCGTTACCTCTTTTATTATTTCATGAATGTACCAGTGTTCCCTCACCATGATTCTTCCAGGAAGTGGACCAATTGCTGGGGGACCTACCATGGAATGGTAAGAGATGATGGGTGGCCCTCAATGAACTCCAGCTGTCTGTGGGATGGGGTGGGTTAGAGGCCCCCCTCATTTGAATCCTATTAACTGCACCACAGCTCTAGTGGCTCTCCTGGTGGCTGCAAGTGTGAATCTTTATGAGACTAGCGTCGACCCCTTTCCTCAACATACTCTACAACAGTTACCCTACTCACCATCAAAATGCACTGCTTCTGGTCCCATCATGTATGGGTGGCATGGTAGGATCACACTGTTAACCTGACAGGTGGTACCTTACTCCCCAGCTATTTCCCTTCAGGGTCTTCTTGGGGCATTTTATGATTGGCCAGCTAACAGTGTGGCACGAATGCTCCCTGTGCACTGGGGACAGTCTTTTCCTAGACAAACATCTATTTACATTTGACCAACTGTGCCTGGATCACAACAACTCCCCCAGGCCAATTCCTGATACACGGGCAGCTGCTGACAGTGTTTCCAACACTGTTGGGTGCAGAAGATGAGGAATCCCCTACACATGCTCTAATACACACGCTATACATTATGGAGGGGGATGTCATCTAATCATATGGGTATACAAAGCTATAAGGGGACACACAGGGACCCCCTAACACACCTTTGCCAAATCTGGGGAGAAGACCTAGGGATACCTCGACATGACACCGAGTAGTCCAGGGTTTTGGTGTCCCCCCAGATTATCCCTCAAAATTCGCATTTTAATATTATCCAATATATGGTACTACACAGGGTGTACCTCATAGCTTCTCAACTGAACTGCATGTTCCCCACTGCCAATCTCACCTGCCCTATATGCCATGGTCAATTAGCCAACGTCCAACACATGCTCTGGTTGTGCCTCTACATAGCCAGCTATTGGCAAGCTATACACAATACAATGGCCACCATCACAGAACTCATGACGTTGAATCCCCGGGAGACCACTGACCCGGGTATCTTCCCTAGGAGGAAAAATCATAAACTGTGAATGCTTTTTGCCAATCTCACTCTCTAATTGGTCAAGCAACTCCTCACCATACATTGGAAAGTCCAACAGCCCACAACACCGCTGATTGGCATAGAGTGCTTCTCCATTGGGAGGAGTTAGAAAGCACTGCACTGCAAGAAGACTTGGCGACTTCACAGGCACTTTCTAGCAACAGCCTGGGACAACGTGCTTACACATTTCAAGGAGCTGGTAAATGGAGACCCCCCATTTCTTTAGCCCCTCGAACATTGTGGCGTCCCATTATCACTGATCACCTACAGTCCTGAGTGTTCAATCAGTATTGCCCTATCCCTCCCCGTGCAGCCATGAGCATGCATTCGAGACATCTATGCACCCATCTCCTTCTGCTTCCCCTGTCCCTACTAATCTTCAGTCCAAGTCTGCTTCCTCTCTCCTATATGTTCACTTATTGAAGTCGCTAGTGCCCTTCTCTCGTTGACTCATTCACCTTTTATTTCTCTTTTTCTTCTGTTGTATACACTTCTACAGAGCATCTGTGATGTTATAGTTTTGGAGCACCAATGACTTGTTTTGCCCTAATATGCATTTTATTTTTTTTAGCTCAAAGCACGCTATTGCACCTTCTGCAAATAATATGTTTAACTGACAATGATTGCCGTAGTTTGTTCCGCTTATCATGTATATGCATCTCACTGTTCTACCCCTTTTTTCAGGGCAGTAACATGACTATCAGTAACTATTTTCCATTGTGTGTGCAGTGATGTAAATGGTACCTTTAACTACCAAAAAAAACTTTCATAAAAATTGTTTAAAAAAAAGTTAAGCGCAGTCAGCAATCTAAGGAACAGTAGCAACATTTGAGAGCCCTAACACAGAACCAATCTCTAGGTCCAGCGAGGAACCAATACATAGCAAATTACAGCCTAGTGCAATTGGTGAAGTAGCAAAATCTACACATCTGCTTCTGCACCTGCTGTACCAAGCGAGCACCCCAGGAGTGTTAAAAAATCTAATATTTGTAATGGGCATAGAAAAACATACACCACCAACCACTGAAATATGCCCAAATAAATGCAATGCCACACAGGAGACATTAGCTACGCCCAGGGTCATCTTCTTGTACATGTCAATGATATACATTGTAAGGACTTGTAATCCAAAAGTATGACTCCCCTGTAATGATGTGTCAGTGTATGCACCTATGAAAGCCTGGTCTGCTCCTATATGATTACAAAGGTAAAAGCCTATCAAGTCAAAACAACTATCCATTGTGTGTCAATCAAATACAGTCATGAGAGGCAGACCTGTCACTTGACACATACAGAGGAAAAATAAGTTACACTCCCCTATCACATCATCATTGCTTTTGTTATGGGATACGCTGTTTGATATATCAGCTAAATTTGGGGTTTATCTCAGATCTCGGGGTTGGTACAAAGGATGTATCAAAATATGGAAGCCAACATAAAATAATTAACTCTGCAAATGTGGGTAAACTACAAGTTTGCGGGACACTCAGCAGGGATGTCCCATGTCATCTATACTGTTTGCTTTCTTTATTGAACCATTGGCCATTTCAATTAGACAAAGTGAACTGATCCACCCTCCCATTAAGCAGACAGGTAAGATTAATCTACACGTTGATTGTATTATTTTATTCCTTGATAATAACAGAAGTTCCCAGGAAAAAGCCTTTCAAATATTTGCTCTGTTTGAGCAAATGGGAGGGTAGAAGGTAAATAAAAAAATGGAAATTATCCTCTGTGGGTGCATCCCCAGTACATTACTCCCAGAATTGATGTCCTCTGTGAACTCTTGACCTAAAGGATACCTGGGGGTTAGATTCTCATCGAACATTTAAGATCTTTATGATCCCCTGCTTCTTAAAACTCTGGTGTTATTAGCTCTGTGGGGATCACTTCCTCTAACATTTTTAGGGAGGGTTGCCTTGATTAAAATGGCAATTCTGCCACTGTTTAATTTATTATTCGCAGCCATCCCATTTGTGTTAACCTCCTGCCTTTTTAACGGAAACTGAATTCATTATTTATATTGTTTATTTGGCGCAATAAAACTGCTAGAGTTCCACTAAGCACTTTATGTGTGGATTTGGAAAAGGGCGGTCTGGCACGCCCCAATGTCAAAGACTACTATTTCACATTTTTTGCACAATATGTGGCTAAAGTTAAGGTAGCATCGCCCAATGGTAGCTTTTTCCTGCAAGATTTTCAGGAAATAATCTGTAGGGCGCACGCTATAAGGGATACTGTACAACTGGTGAAATCCCCAAAGAATGTACGTTATACGGCCTTGAGGCATTCTTTAGAAAGAAATACGATTTTTTTTGTAGATATGCGATCCCATTTGTGAATACCTTCACTCCCCTGTCTGAATTAATAATGAAACCCGATTCTTGACTTAATCCAGATATATTTAGGAAGTGGGAATATGCTGGATTTGGGAAAGTTGGAGATTTTTTAGCTGGTGATAAGTGAGAAATCATGGCGAATATAGGGTTAGCTGTGCAAGGCTACCTTTTGCTTATGGGTTCTTAGAGAACTATGCTTTAGAGTCTTGCCGATTTGGATTGTGATCAGATACGGGATACTCGAAAGATAGTTGAAGAACTGGTAGATCCCTCAGGGGATAGACGAGCGGGTAAGTGGAGAAGGCTGCGTATAGAGCTGAAGGACCCAGATCTTTTTTTTAAAAACAACCAGCAAATAGGAGCAACATGAAGGGCTAAAATTAACAAAGGATATCTGGGAGAAAATTAATCGGTTAATTTCAGGGTTTTGAGAGGAGCTAATTGGCGTAGAATGCTTTATTTTAGCAGATGGCTGCTCTATCGTACCCCGCCGATGCTAGCCCAGGTCAATCCCAACTGGCGTAGCTACTGTTTTCAATGTCATGCGGGCATCATAGCAAATTGGACATATGTGATAGGTGGATGCGGGCTCATTCAAGAGTTCTGGGGCAAGATATTAAGGTCTCTAGAAATAGCCTTACAGATTGAAATAGTCCCCACTGTGTGGTTGCATGTCTTGGGCTATGACCCCAGGATGAAACTAGCACTCAGATGGGTAAAATTAGTCTAAATCGCCACGGCTGTGGCTAGATCCCTCCTACTACAAAATTGGCACACTTCGCAGATTCCTACTGTTGAGAAATGGCTAAATAAAATGAAACAAGTAAGGAAACTGGAGTGGGTGTATGCAATGAGAGCTAGAGGGATTAAGAGATTCTCCCAAATCTGGGGAAGTTTCATGGAGTCCACAGAAGACATTAAAATAGTCTAAGGGTTGGTAGGATCAGTAACGGAGAATTAGTCTGATGAATTGAGCATGCTTTTGATGCAATGTGATGGTATTAGATAATGAAATATGATGTTATAAATGTATTGGGTCTTTTTCGCTCAGAGTCTAATATGAATTTTAAGGTTTGATTTTGGATCTCAATTAAAAAAAAAATCTGTATTTTTGTTCTTTCATAGATATGACAAGCTCACTTGGGCATGAGAGCACTGAGGCAAAGCAGAAGAATAGGAGGACAGCCTAGCGCAGCAAAAGTACCTACATCTGTATAATCATCTGTACCCATATCCATGCTACTGCCAACAAAATCAAACCACAAACCCATCGTAACATATATCTTAGTTTCACAGCTCAGTAACATCCATCTCTCAGACTTTAGTACCTGCTATTGGGCAAATCAATGACAGTACCCAGTTATATGGCGATCCAGGGTCAACTTGAGGAACCATTTGCAACTCATGGTGATGCCTCTACCCCTTTATTTAGGGAATTCAGGGTGATGGAAAGGGTATTAAAGATTTTTCATAAATAAGTGTGTTGCACATATAGCAGCAGTAGTATGTAACATGAAAGCATACTGCAAGTGAATTTTTCAAAAGTTTAAAATGACTATAGTTAATTTAGGTCTGTCTTTTAATGAGTTGCCACTTTGCTTTGTGAAATATTTTCATGTTGAAAATCTGAAGCAACATTGAAAATGTATAATGCCTTCTTCTTTGAGATTATGGTGGAATTTCTTCATCAAATGAGGCCTTTGAGCTACATCTGTAAATGGAAGCAGCCCATATATCTTATCTTCTAATTAGAAAGACACAGTTACATTTTTTTGTGAGAAGTTTTATATATTTTAATGAGACTGAAACTGTATTTTTTCTGTCTTTACATGGTTGGTTGTTGTTTGAGAAATTTCCGGCTGCTTTACAAGGCCTTTGCACCACTGTTGAATCATTTTGTTTGAGGCAACAGTGGCACAGGCAGTGCTTTAAACTGCTCCTCATTTACAAACTGAAGCATTGAATCTAGTGTGTCAGTTTGTAAAGCATTGCGTCACATTATACCTGTGCCAGGTATAATGTATGCAAGGTAGGTGTTTCCACAGGAGAAGTCACACAAAATTGATGCAGTGAAATGTACAAAATTTCACTGCGTCCTTCTGCAACTTCACTGCGTGAGAATTTTACTGCCAGCTCAGAGCAGGCTTAAAACTGACGCTGAGCTTTTCACAATGGGGGCCCCTTGACATTGCTGGAGTAGCATATTTTTTTTGCCTCTAGTCCGGAAATGCATGAGTTTAGCATCACTAAAGCATCACAATTTCTGACGCATCTGTGAAAACATGCACCATGGAGCTCTGTATTGTAAATATAGTGCGTCCATGGTGTCATTCGGGGGTCCTACGGAAATTAAAAAAATCTGATGTGTCGGAGCTGATGCGTCAGCTTCTTATAGATGAGACCCATCATGTTACTGATAATGTTAGAATTCTGTCATTTTAAGAATGTGTTTGCAGCTTTTAGATTCAGATTCCCTTAAGATTCCCTTTGGACTCTTTCTCACTTTCGCACTGAGGATTCAGGTGATTTTTCACTTGCCTTTTTAGGTCTAGAGCTCGCCCCCCACGTCCGCAGCACCACCTTGCTTCTCGTGCCCCTGACCCCCGCCCACGCTGCTGCTAGTGTGTTCGAGCCCCCAGAGCGTGTCTAGTGGGCTCTGCTAAGCTTCGCTAGACCCGTGTGCTCTCTGCCGCTTTTTGCCGTATATGTAAGTGTTTTTCTACTGCTCAGAGCCTTGCCTCCTTGCCCTCTTGCCCCCATCTGATTGCTGTATTCCGATTGTTTTGTTGTGCCATTTATCGTATTTTGTGACTGTTTTGACTTGTGCCTGACTTTTGTGCCTTACTTTTGCCATTTTGCCTTGTTTTTCCTGGTTTCGCCGCCTGTGCGCTCCCCTTGCTGTTTTATCACTGCTGCTGCCTCCCTGCAGCCCCGCCCCCCTCGAGCTCCCATTCGCCGCTCCCTCCCGCCTCCCGCCTCCCAGCTGCTCCTCCCTCCCCCCTCCCTTCTTAATGGCTGGCGCTGCGCGTCGCAAGTGAGTGACCTCTGACCTGTTTTAGGTCTAGAGCTCGCCCCCCACGTCCGCAGCACCACCTTGCTGTCTCGTGCCCCTGACCCCCGCCCACGCTGCTGCTAGCGAGTTCGAGCCCCCAGAGCGTGTCTAGTGGGCTCTGCTAAGCTTCGCTAGACCCGTGTGCTCTCTGCCGCTTTTTGCCGTATATGTAAGTGTTTTTCTACTGCTCAGCGCCTTGCCTCCTTGCGCTCTTGCCCCCATCTGTGCCCCCTCTGATTGCTGTATTCCGATTGTTTTGTTGTGCCATTTATCGTATTTTGTGACTGTTTTGACTTGTGCCTGACTTTTGTGCCTTACTTTTGCCATTTTGCCTTGTTTTTCCTGGTTTCGCCGCCTGTGCGCTCCCCCTTGCCATTTTCTCACTGCCGCTGCCTCCCTGCGGCCCTGCCCCCCTCGCGCCCCCATTCGCCGCTCCCTCCCGCCTCCCAGCTGCTCCTCCCTCCCCCCTCCCTTCTTAATGGCTGGCGCTGCGCGTCGCGAGTGAGCGACCTCTGACCTGTTTTAGGTCTAGAGCTCGCCCCCCACGTCCGCAGCACCACCTTGCTGTCTCGTGCACCTGACCCCCGCCCACACTGCTGCTAGCGTGTTCGAGCCCCCAGAGCGTGTCTAGTGGGCTCTGCTAAGCTTCCCTAGACCTGTGTGCTCTCTGCCGCTTTTCGCCGTATATGTAAGTGTTTTTCTACTGCTCAGCGCCTTGCCTCCTTGCGCTCTTGCCCCCATCTGTGCCCCCTCTGATTGCTGTATTCCGATTGTTTTGTTGTGCCATTTATCGTATTTTGTGACTGTTTTGACTTGTGCCTGACTTTTGTGCCTTACTTTTGCCATTTTGCCTTGTTTTTCCTGGTTTCGACGCCTGTGCGCTCCCCCTTGCCGTTTTCTCACTGCCGCTGCCTCCCTTCGCCCCCCCCTCGCGCCCCCATTCGCAGCTCCCTCCCACCTCCCGCCTCCCAGCTGCTCCTCCCTCTCCCTTCCCCCCTCCCCCCTCCCTTCTTAATGGCTGGCGCTGCGCGTCCACGCCGCTGGCGTGCCGGAGGTGCGCCAGAGGCAAGCCCGTCTGTGCCCGTCCGCGCCTGGACCGCGCCCAGTGCCACCCCCCCCTGGTCTTCACGCCCCGCACCACCAGCCTTCGCTACTCGGCCA
Organism: Pleurodeles waltl; assembly: GCF_031143425.1. NCBI lineage: Eukaryota > Metazoa > Chordata > Amphibia > Caudata > Salamandridae > Pleurodeles > Pleurodeles waltl. The sequence continues at coordinate 579,146,464 of NC_090437.1, forward strand.
GCGTACTCCTCGACCTTAACCCTGGCTCCTCCACAGCCTGCTTCCAGGCCACCCCGAAGCACACCAAAGGACCCTTCTCCTGCCGCACCTGCAACTTCACCTGCAATAGAACAACAAAGCCTGCAACAATCAACACCAACCACCTGCACTGCATCCTCCTCAACACACGCTCCGCACGAAAGCACGCCATTGAGCTCTGGGACCTGCGCGACACCACCGCCCCGGACGTAGCCTTCCTGACCGAAACCTGGTGGAATGACTCCTCGGCCCCAGACATCACCATCGCCATCCCTGACGGCTACAAGATCACGAGAAGAGATCGCACCAACGGAATCGGTGGAGGGATAGCCATCGTCCACAAATCCACCCTCAAGATCCACACCCACACGGATGACACCCTCAAGACAGCAGAACACCTCCACTTCCAGATCCACACGGACCCCAACACTACCCTCAGAGGAACCCTCATATACCGACCTCCAGGACCAAGAGCCCCCTTCAGTGACACCATCGCCGACCTCGCAAGCACCCACGCCCTCGCTTCTACAGACTACCTCCTCCTGGGAGACCTCAACTTCCACTTGGAGAAGAACAACGACACCAACACCACATCTTTGACCACCAACCTCTTCAACCTCGGACTCAGACAACTGGTCAACACACCCACCCACATCGCCGGTCACACCCTTGACCCACTCTTCACTGCAAGCAACCACATCTCATTCAGCCACACCTCCGAACTCCACTGGACCGACCCCCACTGCGTCCATTTCACTTTCAAGAAAAACACCGAACACCACCGCATCCCACTACCACCTCTCCGCCGCTGGGGAAAAGTCACCGAAGACCCACTAACCAGCACCATCGCCAAGAACCCACCAACCGATCCCACCGACCCTGACTCCGCCGCCATCAACCTCCAACAGTGGATCCTCAACTGCGCCAACATCCTAGCACCACTCAAGTGACCCTCCGTCAACCAAGAAAAGAAAAAAGCAGCCTGGTTCACAGACGAACTGATCACCTCCAAACGCAACTGCCAGAAACTCAAGAAAAAATGGATCCTCGAGCGCACACCCGACAGCCTAGCAACCCACAAGGAAGCCAACCGCAAACACCACCAACTGATCCGACTCGCCAAACGCTCCCACTTCACAGAACGCCTAAATAACAACGCACACAACAGCAAGGAACTCTTCTGCATCGTGAAGGAGCTCTCCATCCCCCAACGCCAATGTCAACGACGTCCCACCATCCCAGAAACTCTGCGACGCTCTCTCCACTTTTGTTTACCAGAAAATCACCGCCATCCACGACAGCTTCAACACCACACCTCCGCCAGACCTCTCCCCCAACAACCCATCCCACGCTGACCGCCTCACCACCTGGACCCACGTAGACGACGCCGAAACCCTAAAGACCATGAACTCCATCCACGCAGGATCTCCTCGGACCCCTGCCCACATCACGTCTTCAACAAAGCCGACGCCACCATCGCCCCCCAACTCCGCAAGATCATCAACCTTTCCTTCAACACCGCTACCTTCCCAGACAGCTGGAAGCACGCCGATTTCCAACCCCTCCTCAAGAAACCCAAGGCTGACCTCAACGACCTCAAAAACTTCTGACTGATCTCCCTCCTCCCCTTCCCAGCGAAGGTCATCGAGCAGATCCTCAACGCACAGCTCTCCCACTACCTCGAAGACAACTCCATCCTAGACCCCTCCCAATCCGGTTTCAGACACAACCACAGCACAGAGACTGCGCTCCTCGCCGCCACCGACGAAATCAGACAACAAGTGGACAACGGCGAAATTTCAGCCCTGATCCTCCTAGACCTATCCGCCGCCTTCGATACGGTCTGCCACCGCACCCTACTAACTCGCCTCCACGAAGCCGGAATTCAAGACAAAGCCCTCAACTGGATCTCCTCTTTTCTCTCCGGTAGAACCCAGAGAGTCAGACTCTCACCCTTCCGCTCCGAAGCCACCAACCTCATCTGCGGCGTCCCCCAAGGCTCCTCACTAAGCCCAACGCTGTTCAACGTATACATGGCACCCCTCGCACACCTGGCCCGCCAACACAGCCTCAGCATCCTCTCTTACGCCGACGACACCCACATCGTCCTCTCCCTCACTAAAGATCCACACACCGCCAAAGCCACCCTCCACGAGGGACTGAAATCCATTGCCGAATGGATGAGAAACAGCCGCCTGAAACTAAACTCCGACAAGACGGAAGTCCTCATCCTCGGTCGCTCCCCCTCGGCCTGGGACGACTCTTGGTGGCCCTCCGCTCTGGGCCCCCCACCCACTCCAGCCAACCACGCACTCAACCTCGGCTTCATCCTTGATTCCGCTCTCACCATGTCCAAACAGGTCAACGTAGTCTCCTCCTCCTGTTTTAACACCCTCCGCATGCTCCGCAGAATCTTCAAGTGGATCCCGACAGAAACCAGAAAGACGGTGACCCAAGCCCTCGTCAGTAGCAGACTTGACTACGGCAACGCACTCTACACAGGCATCCCAACAAAGGACATCCAACGACTCCAACGCATCCAGAACGCATACGCCCGCCTGATCCTTGACATACCCCGCCGATGCCACATCTCCCACCACCTGAAGGAACTCCACTGGCTCCCCGTGGACAAGAGCATCACCTTTAAACTCCTCACCCACGCGCATAAGGCACTACACGACGCCGGACCCACCTACCTGAACAACAGACTCAACTTCTACGTTCCCTCCCGCCAACTCCGCTCTGCCAACCTATCCCTCGCCACCGTTCCCCGAATCCAGCGCAAGACCTCCGGCGGCAGATCCTTCTCCTACCTCGCCGCCAAGACATGGAACTCGCTCCCGACCTCCCTTTGCCAGACCCAGGACCTCCTCAGCTTCAGGAGACTCCTCAAGACATGGCTCTTCGACCGATAGCATCTACCACCCCCCCCACCCCCCTAGCGCCTCGAAACCCTAACGGGTACATAGCGCGCTTTATAAATTTAATGATTGATTGATTGATTGATTGCCTTTAGATGCAGATCCTTTTCTTTCTGCCTTAGATGCAGATCCTCTTCTGCCTGCCTTTAGATTCAAATTCCTGTCTTCTCTCATTTAGAGCAGATATTTGTGATTGCCTTTCAGAGTCTTTCTGACAAAATTCCATCGTTTTGACTTCTAATATTTCTTTGACACTCCCCTAGCTTAGCAGTGTAAATTGTTTCCCTTCACGGGAAAACGGATGTGCTTCATTCTATCTGAGGATATATTGTCAGTGATTATATGATTTTCAATATCTTTGAATACAATAATATTTTCATGAATTGGTTATTGAATTACAAGTAATCCTCATGATTTGAGTTTGTAGTTTTGCAAATATTTAGTAAACCTTTATGATTTTGAGTTGAAGTGTTCTCTGTCTTCCTTGTTGGGTCAAATGAGCTTCACATTATTGAAATGTATTATTTTGATGTCAGTCTAATCATAATTAAAGGTGCATCGAAGGGCTCTTAATGAACCAGAATTTCACCAGTATTTATGCATAGAAAAATTGCACTAAGACGTGTGATGCTGAAAATACAGCAGTGGCACCGCAGAGCAGTTTAAGTGTCCGGTCGGAGTTTGAGTCATCTGGAAAGCATCACCACCAATGTATTTGAACCTGACATGTATTGTGAGTGATATAAATATGACACAGTCACTGCACACTCTGAAGCTGCACAGGTCAACATAGTGGCAGGCAAACTTGGTCAACACCTCACTAATGGCCACCTGCATTGCTTAGTTGGAGCCATTTTACAAAGTGGCCATTTCCACATCAAACCGGTGTTGATGCTCTGTGAAATCATAGGCCAAGTTAGGGAGGTGTGTTTCACCCGCACACAAAGAGTTCCATCTATCCATTGATGGGTTTATTGCTGCTCCTTCAGTGGAGTGAGGAGGCCTCAAACATCTGTGGTCGACGGTGCCACAATAAAGAGCACTAGGTGTAGGAAAGTTGGAAGCATTATCAAATGGTGTTCAAATGAGAGGCCTAGAGTGAGAAGGAGGAGGAGGAGAAGATAGACAAAAGCTAGGTTTTAGTATGGATCTAGTATGGCTGCAAATTGTTATTGGTTTCATGTTTTTTCATATCTATTCTCATTGATGGCATTGTTAATCAAGCAAGTCATGTAGGGGGCTGTTGCAAATCATATATAAATTGTGCGCGCAACCTGGATAACATGCCACAAGACCAGTAATGAGCCCTCTCCCTCATACTCTACTTGAGTGTTCAAGGGGTGTTTACTTGTCCAGTTTCTGTAGGTGTAATTGGTCTTTGAGTGAGACAAATCGATGGCTGTGTCCAATGTACATACCCTATAACATTAAAAAGCTTTGCTCTTCTGTAAAAGCTTGGTGTTGTTCAATTTGACTTGCCTGTTGGGAAAAGCCCAACTGTGTTTTTTTGTTAACATAGCACTCTGAGAGCTTCTTGTCAGCTTCCTGAAGCCACCAGGTGTAGTGCACACATGACATAAACGTGTTAGGACTGCACATATGTGCAGTTGGTCCATACCTAATAAAGGCTGTTTCTGCCATATGCTTCTTTCTTTGTGTGACTGGTTGCCTGAACATTCTCTCACTTCTCCTCAATTAAGCACCCAGAACTTTGGAAATCCTTTTATAGTTTGCACCTGGCTCTTCCCTATTTATGGTTGTCTACTGCTTACATTCACCAAATAGCTATTTGGCAATTGTCCTTTGGTAACTGCAATCCACGCTTGCAGTTTGCAGACTGCTCATATTTTTAATACACTGTTACATTTTTGCAAAAATACCATTGTCTAAAGGTGCATGGGACGCGGTACGCAGCTTTGTGCCTTTGCACCTCATGTAATAATTAATTTATAGATTTATAGATTGCAAATAGTACTACACAGGCCCAGATTCCATAAACAGCAACATAGTCAGTAGATGGCCAGCCCTCCTACATATATCATAAATTAAATTAAGGAAAAACAATCTCCTTGGCCAAAAGCTGGCATAAAAAAGAAGAAACGAATTATTTTGTGGGCTTCAGATTGAGTTCTGATATTTAACCTCCTACTTTGACCTAGACCTAATGAAACACATACAAGCATAAAAAAGCCAGTAGGCTTGGCGTATGCTTTTCAGTTTTTTAACTTTACCAGTGCTGAATTTTTTGTGAGAATGTTTTTTGTCTGAAGACCTGCGAAACAAGCACCTTAGTAGCACTGTCAGGGCAGCTGCAAGCCCCCTCGCCTAAGTAAAAAAAAAGCTTTGTCTAAAAAGTAAAAACATACGTTTTTGGTGTAAAAGCACACATTTCACCAATATTACCAGACAATGAGTGTGGCAGAACGCTGTTGCTCACGCTGTTGCTCACAGTCAGCTAAGCCAATTGATAAAGTAGGGCGACCTGTGCGGGATGCAAAATATTAATGAAAGTACCACAGGCCTTAGTTGAAGAGGGCTCACCGAAAGATTCTGTATGGTGTGTATGTAATATATATATATATATATATATATATATATATATATTGCAAAAAAAAATTGTATTAAAAACAACTGGTCATAGCTATTACCAGACCTAAAAAGAAATTACAGAAATAAAAACACTTTCATAACCTGCTGTATAAAGCACAAAACACAACACGAAATACATTGCAAGGGAAACATGATCACGCTGATCTTATGAGGACAATGTGAGATATAAAGAACAAACCTAGCGCTTATTCTTGCTACCGAAAAAAACACAGTCCTTATTGATACAACGCATTACCAGAATTGATTTAGGATCTACGCCTAGTAAGGTGGTCACGACGAAATAAGTATATTTTGGACGAACACGTAATGCAAGTTGTGTTATAGTATTTTGTTACTTATTGTCAAACGAAGCGTGCAGCCGAACCCAGTACATTCCACTCTTCAAATACTAGTTGAATTTACATATGTGGTAACTTTAAATCACAGCAATGTTTAATGAGTCTTTAGTGACGAAAGACTGGAAAAGGATTGTACGAGGATATCAAGTTTTGCACACAAGTTGATACTACAGAATATGCTATAGGAGTGTAATTCTTTTATACCTTAGAGCTATAATCTATTAACTAGAAAGTGTGTTAGCATAATGTCAGAGCATAATTTTGCATATTGAGTGAAATACTTGAAGAAACTAGCCAATATAAAAAACATTGTCTAAAAGCTTACATTTGTTTTCTTTCATAATGAACACATTACAATATTAGGGGGCCATTCTAACGCCACATTAGCGTAATTGTTGATGCAAATGTGGAGTTAGAAGGCCAAAAATGATGCGCCATATTTACAAAGAGTTTGTAACCCTTTGCGCTACATTATGCCTGCGCCAGGCATAATGTGTGCAAAGAGGGAGTTCTAATAGATTTCCTTGCGATATTTTTCTCTGCTCTTTTAATGCCATTAAATACAATGGGTCCCTATCTACTGCATAGTAAATCAATAGCATCAAGAGAAATGATGCTATTGCCCCCAACCCTGCTCCATTGTGCACCATATTTTAAATACGGCGCACACATGGTGACAGTAGGGGGCACTAAAGGGCAGTGCCACTTTTTGTAAATATGCCCCTAGGTCCTAGCACTGTAGAGGCTGTGTGTGCACATACGATCCCTGTGAAAGAGCAGAATACTGTCACTCTCAGTGATGTTAGCCATTGGCTGAAGTGGCTGGTCCACTGCCCATGCTATTTGCTAAAGTGGAAGGAGGAAAACTGTGAATGACACAACAACAGACCAATGGATGATGAGGGCTGGCCAAAAGGCCCTATAAGTAGGTGTATGATATATTTAATTTTAGTAGAATAAAACGGTCTTGGTTAAGGCCAAACCTAAAAAGATAGAGTTTTACACATTGTAAATGCAGTTATTTACAAAATGTAGGTTACACCAGTCCCATTAATCAACTTTCTTGTATCAAAACTCTCAAATCAAGGAAATAGCACAAGGTAGGAAGGTAATACAAAGTGTCACTTAAATCTACAGAAAGGCCATGCATTAAATTAATAGTAAAACATTATACCTATGTTAATGAACCCATAAATGGGGGTCATGTTTATACATTTATTTCTCTCTTCTGAAGAGCAGCTTCCCATTAACCAAGCTCACTTTCTGCTCCTTAGTCTCTCCTGAATTTTCTTACACTTCATTTTCCTTATGATCTGGTCCTGGATTACTTGTTCATAAGTGATAGTTTCAAATTAATAGGACCCTGCTAATGTCCGTAACACAGACAAATAATGCCCTTTTATGAGTTTGGCTGCCCTACAACCGCCAAACCCATGGTGGCGGTCAGACTGCTGCACTCCTGGCAGTCTGGCTGCCAGATTGCGACCTGGACCGCCAACACCACCAGGATCATAGATTCCGATGAGGTGGGAGCAGTCAGAGTTGTGGTTAGCCATGGCAGCGCTGAGTTAAGTGCTGCTGTGCTGATCACAAGTCCTTTTTCTGACAGCCTTTCCATGGTGGTGTCCCTGCCATGAAAAGACTGATGGAAAGCCAGTGCTGGGGGCCACAGAGGCGCCCCTCCATTGCCCAATCACTGCCATGGCGTGTGCAGTACAGGGGGCCCTGTGCAGCACCCTCAGAATGCACGCTATCTGCACTGCAGACAGTGCACATTCTGAGGGTGGTGTTGTGTCACAGCAATAGCCTCGGTCAATGACGTGGCACTGTTTCCGCTTGTCTGACTAGCGGAATTGTCATAATATGATATTTCCGCCAGTCAGCCCAGTCGAAACATCGCAATATGACTGTATGGATGTTGGCGGTATGACAGCAGCCTCCTCCCGCGGCTTTGGCAGTAGTCTCATTCCAACCACCAAAGTCATAATGAGGCCCATAGTGAATTGACTCTTCCTCCTTTTGGGCATGAACATAACATTTTAATTTTTCCATCATTGTATTAATTTTCCTTCAAAAAGGAATAATTGTTCTTTGAATGGCTTAGGCAAATCTATTCATATGTCCTGAAGGAACTAAGTTTTTATATTCCTTCAACTCTATTCCACCTAAACAATGCTTCAGCAAACATAAATTCCTTTGAGCTGTACAATCGTAATCTTCAAGTACCTCTACATAGTCCAAAGGCATGGTACACCACAATTCGAATTCCATTTGTGGTTCCCCAACTGGTTGCAGAAAAGGAGGTGGAGCTGCAATGTTGGCCATGGTAAATAAATAAGCAGAAACTAAGGGATTAAACAATGTTTTACTTTTGCTTCAAACGTAACCCAATCCAAAATGGGTATCAGAATTTAGAACCTATTAATCCAAAGCAAGGCTGACTTGTCCTAAAAAAAGGCAAAAATGTTGAAAATGATACAGTCCTTAAAGATTGTCTTCAAAGCTCCCATATCAAAATGGCTGTTCAAGTTAGAAACTAGCAATGCTTGACATTTTTGTAGAATTCCGAATCCAAAAGGTCCACTGTCTTCAAAACATAATGAGGGATTCACTCAAAGGATTATAGTCAAAGAATGGGCTCATCCCCTAACCAGAAAATGGCTATACACCACTACACGTACATGCATGAGTGCATATTACTCACAAGTGGTATAATGCCCAGTCCCTCACGAACATGCATGTGAACACATACTTTTTGTGGAAATCACTGTGATAAAATTAGAGCAATGCCCCAGCGGCTAACTGAAATGTGGAACACTGAAAAAGGTGCTCACCGGGAATCCAATCTGTCAAGAAAATGTTCTGAGAAGAAACAAGAATCCGTTCCAGTTGCAGTGCAAGAAATCTTCTTCAGTCAGGGAACATCTCCAGTGAAATGTAAGCTCGCACACCCATTCATCGCTAAATTGTGTAGCATCGAACACACAAATTGGGTAATGTTGATAAGTTTATTTTTCTCTTTTGAAGAGCAGTTTTACATCCACGAAGCTGACTGTATGCTCTGCTGACCCCAACCATCACAGATATTCAACCACCCAACATTCCTCTTGAACATTCATTTAATGATAACATAATGCTAAAAGACAACGCCCATCACAGGACATCAAATAATATAGTGTCCTTCACCAGCTGCCAACACTATTCTCAATTAAAATCAGCCCAATATTTATAAGGTGATTGCCAGCAACCTCTGAATTGCTGTAAAAAAAAAAGCTCATGAAATTGATAGACCATCACTTGCCAGTGTTACAACCATCCCTGTTGGAGACCCTGTCTATTGGCTAAGGTTTCATTGACCTTGCCTTCCCTATGGTTTACTCTATGGTTTGAGGAAGCACTAGGTTCTAATTTTGCCATTGGGAAGCATTGAAAGCTCCAGAATGAAAGGAAAACATGTGACTAAAAAGAGAACCTTAAAAAGTGAGCAACCTCTGAATGAGAGCAACATCAATGTATAATCAAAAATAGTATCAGCCACTGACTTAGCTTTGCCTTCCAAGTCTCAGTAAGTAATTTTCAACAGACGAGTGAAGATAGGAATGCATAAATTGTGAGCATGACAAAATCAGTGCATGTAAATATTCTATGAAAGGAAAAATTATCCTCACAAGCTTAAACAGATTACAATGAAATTCAAACAGTGACTCAAGCCATGTATAATTGAAAATATAGAATAGAATGGTGAATTTTATAGGTCATCGTGTTGAACTAGAGTGTTGATCAGGCCAGATAAAGCCAAAGGATTTGTGTTGGCAGAATGTGGTGTAGTCGACACCCAAGTGCACATAAACAGATTTGTGTCAGAGATACTTGAATTGGTTGCCATTAACACCTTTGCTGCCAGGATTTTTCCCTCCTGTACCAAGCCTTTTTTGGGCTGTTTGGGGCAGTTCGCACTTAGGCCCTCATAACTTTTTGTTCACATAAGCTACCCACGCCAAATTTGTGTCCTTTTTTTCCAACATGCTAGGAATTCTAGAGGTACCCAGCCTTTGTGGGTTCCCCTGAAGGAGACCAAGAAATTAGCCAAAATACAGCAAAAATTTAGTTTGTTTCAAACAAATGGGAAAAAAGGCTGCAGAAGAAGGCTAGTTTTTTCCCTGAAAATGACACCAACAAAGGGCTTGTGGTGGTAAAATCTCCATCTTCCTAGCTTTCAGGAACAGGCAGACTTGAATTAGAAAACCACATTTTTCAACAGAATTTTGACATTTTACTGGGACATACCCCATTTTTACTATTTTTTGTGCTTTCAGCCTCCTTCCAGTTAGTGACAGAAATGGGTGAGAAACCAATACCAGAAAGCTAAACATTTCTGAAAAACAAGTGTTTCCTACAGAAAATAACAGCTGAAATAAAAGAATATTGAAATTGAGGTGAAAAAAAACAGCCATTTTTCTCCATGTTTTACTCTGTAACTTTTTCCTGTGATGTCAGATTTTTTAAAGCAATATACTGTTATGTCAGCTGGACTCTTCTGGTTGCGGGGATATGTAGGGCTTGTAGGTTCATCAAGAACCCCAGGTAGCCAGAGCCAATAAATGAGTTGCACCTTGCAATGGGTTTTCATTCTATACCGAGTATACAGCAATTCATTTGCTGAAATATGAAAAATAGGTATTAAGAAAACCTTTATAATTCCAAATGGCCACAAGATAAGGTGTTGAGAAACAGTGGTTATTTGCACATCTCTGAATTCCGGGGTGCCCATACTAGCATGTGAATTACAGGGCATTTCTCAAATAGGTGTCTTTTTTACACACTGTCTTACATTTGGAAGTAAAAAATGTAGAGAAAGACAAGGGGCAATAACAATTGTTTTGCTATTCTGTGTTCCCCCAAGTCTCCTGATAAAAATGCTACCTCACCTGCATGGTTAGGCCTAGAGCCCGTGACAGGAAACACAAAATGGACACATCACATTTTCACAAAGAAAACAGAGCTGTTTTCTGCAAAGTGCCCAGCTGTGGATTTTGGCCTCTAGCTCATAGACTCTACATTTCTTAGCTGGAAAGTCTTTTTTGGGTGTGGGAGTGATGTGCTCAGCAAAGTGGTGATCTTTCAATCTTGCCACATCCTCCACCACTGCTTCTCTAGGAACTCCTGCCTGTTCCACCACAATAAGGCTCTCTGTTGCTCTCTTGAAATTTCACAAATGTCATCTTTGGCTCTGGAGACCTATCCTTTAACACAGTAAAAGCATTAAAAGTTTAATTGCTAACTTCTTATACCAAACGTACGACTTACGAATAGCAGTATAAGGTTCCAACCTCTGATCAACTCTATCTACACCTCTCATGTGCTTATTATCTTTTAAAATACACACAGGTTTGTGCACTTCAGCAACCTGGCCCCAAACAGTCACAGGGGAAGAACTCTCATCATGGATGGTACTTAGCATGTAGACATCCCTCTTGTCAGAAAATTTCAAAGCTAGCAGCTCATCATTCCTCAAGGCACTGCACTGTCGCCTCTCAAGTTTTTTACAGACAAGCTCCCTTGGATATCCTTTCAGGTTACAACAAATTGTGCCACAAGCAACAGTGTCTACTCTAAGCAATTCCTTGCACAACTGCACTCCAGTGTAGAAGTTATCTATATACAAATGGTGACCTTTATTGAACAGTCGTCTACCAAGTTCCCACACAATTTTCTCAGTAACTCCAAAAGTGGGAGGACAACCAGAGGGGTCAATACTGGAATCCCTACCAGTGTAGACACGGAAACTATACACATATCCTATACTACTTGCAGACAGTATATACAATTTAATTCCATATCTTGCTAGGAATGTACTGCCTAAAAACCAAACAACCCTTAAAGAGGACCAAAGACTCGTCCATAGCTATTTCTTCGCCTGGAACATAGACCTCTGAAAACCAATCTACAAAATGACCAAGGACAGGCCTAATCTTAAAAAGATGGTCAGAATCAGGGTGATCTCGTGGCAAGGCTAATGCATTGTCAACAAATTGCAGCATCCTACGAAGAAGCAAATACCGATTACGACTCATGGTTGCAGGAAATATAGCTGTTGCCATCAAGGGACTAGTAGACCAATAAGAAGCCAATGACGGCTTCCTTATCAACCCCATCAAAAGAGTCAAACCTAAAAACCTTTTCATCTCCTCCAAATTTGTGGGAATCCACTGGGTAGCTCTAGAGTGTAGCCTAAGCCTAGCAGCGTTGTCCCTCAAATACTGCTCCGCATACAAATTAGTCTGCTCAACAATCTCTTCTAAAAACACATCATCCACAAATAACTCAAAGAAATTGACAGGCAAAAAGTTCTCTGTATTTAATCTACACCACGGGAGACCAGAAAAGGCAGTCAACTCTGGCTGCTCCATGTTTGGGGCAACTCAGAGTTCAGGTCTTCTAACTGGAAACCTTTCAGCCCCAGGTTGCTGCATTAATGGCGCATCAGTGTCCTCCTCTAAAACAGGCCTTTCATCTGCACTGAGAGTGGCTTCCTCATCAAAAGATTCCTCTCCGACAGAAACTTCACTGCCAGAATCTCTCACTTCCTACTCTGCCTCAGATGCAGAGTCCACTTGATAATCATGATCAGACAATGGCTCAAAAAGCATACCAACCACCTGCTGAGCGGTCACCCTGCGGCTAGCCATTATCTTTCCTTCGAAAAAAAATAACTGGACAAATGCACCACCAACAACCAGCACTGTGCAAGATAAGTAATGAAGGGCCAGATGTATCAAAGCTTTTTGCATTCACAAACGGTGCGAATGCCCGTTTGCGAATGCAAAAAGCCATTTCAGAATGTATCAAAGGCATTCTGAATGCAATTTTAAGGAATCGCTAAAATGGTGATTCCTTAGAATTGCGACCCTGTTTAGAGAGTCGCAAATTGCAACTCTCTAAATAAGAAATCGCAAATAAGGAATCCTTATTTGCGATTTCTAAAGCACATGTAAGAAGCAACTCCTTAATGCAAATTTACCACCAAGTTGAACTTGGTGGTAACCATGTGCAAATTTTTAAAATGCATTAAAAATGCATTTTTAAAATTTACATGTAAAACACACATGCCCTTTTGGCATGTGTGGACCTTACATGTTTTAAAAAAATGTTGTGGGGTGCAGCAGAGGGGGCCTTAGGCCCCCAGCACTCCGGGGTTTTGCATTTCCAAAATTGTGAATTCCAATTAGGAATTCGCAATTTTGGAAATGCAAAAAATTCGCAAATGTGGGCTTACAGGCCCATAGGTGCGAATGGGGCCGGTATCGCAATTTGCAATTTTTAAGAAATCGCTATTACCGAATCGCAAATGTAATACATTGCAAAATGCGAATCAGAAATAGCGATTTCTTAAAAATCGCTATTTCCGACTCGCAAAATGTATTCTTGATACATCTGCCCCAAAGTGTAGCTTTATCAGTAAGAGTTATAAACTCAAAAACTATACTGCTCACTTGCCTGAAAAAGCTTGACTCACCAGCAACTACTCTGCACAGACACAGCAATCACCAATGATATCCCACTAAAAAGAAAGAAAGAAAAGCAAATTAGAAATAAGACAACACAAATATCATTGTGCACAAATCTAAGGACAATTTCACAGACAATCCTGCATTTAGTACACCACCTACAAACATGTCATTCATGCATGGCAACAGTACTCCTTTGGAGTAAATTGTTTTTACTTACCTAAAACATGCAACTGTGCAAACCACAGGTCAACCACCACCAAAACCGCAAGGAGCCACAGCAAAGAAAGCAAAAACTTAGAACTAGAACAAAAAGAAGATTTTTTTAATCACAAATGCAAATACTTCACCAGTTGACAAACACCCCACCATCAAGCATTTAGAAATTGGTGTCTAAGTGGATTCTGCCCCCCATAGGGGCAGATGGGCCTACTAAAAAATATGCCTATCTGCACCAAGGGGGGGGGGGCAGAAAATACCTTTAATAGTGTGTACCCATGGGGTGAGACTTTTGCCCCAGGGGCCACCCCCCCAAAACAAAAAACACACACACTGTCCCTGGTGCCTAAGTGGCTTCTGCCACCCCTTGGGGGCAATGGGCCTAAAAAGGGGGGCAGAAATGGCCAACAGTTCTATGCCCCCTTTGGGGGGGCACCCCTTGCCCAAGGGGGCGCCCCCCCACTAAATAAAACAACAAAATCCCTTGCCTTCCAGTGGTTTCTGCCTCAAAATAGGCAGATCTGCCCCCAAGGGGGGCCGAAATGGCCATAAAACATATGCCCTCCAAAGGGGGGCAACCCTTGGCCAAAGGTCCCCCCTCCATCCACTAAACACACATACCATCCCTGTTGTCTAAGTGGCTTCTGACCCCCTTGGGTCTGGATCTGGGCAGAAATGATGAACAGTTCTATTGCCCCCCCCCACATAAATAAACATTTTGAAACAATCCCTGACATTCTAGTGGTTTCTGCCCCCAAGGGGAGCAGAAAGGGCTATAGTACACGTGCCCCCAAAGGGGGTGACGCTTGCCCAAGGGGCCACGCCCTATCCACTAACACACACACACACACTATCCCTGGTGTCTAAGTGGCTTCTGCCTCCCCTGGGGGCAGATGGGTCTAAAGAAAATAGGCCCATCTGCCCCCAAGGGCGGCAGGAAAGGGCAACAGTTTTATGCCCCCCTTGGGGGGGTGCCCCTTGCCCAATGGGATGTCCCCCCACATAAATAAACATATAAAAAAAATCCCTGGTATTCTAGTGGTTTCTGCCCCTGTTGGGGGCAGATCAGCCTAAAAATAATAGACTGATCGAAAGGGCCATAATGCACGTGCCCCCAAAGGGGGTGACCCTTGCCCATGGGCCGCCCCCCATCCACTAACACACACACACACTATCCCTGGTGTCTAAGGGACTTCTGCCCCCCATGGGGGCAGATGGGCCTAAAAAAAATATGCCCATCTGCCCCCAAGGGCGGCAGGAATGGTCAACAGTTTTATGCCCCCTTGGGGGGTGACCCAAACCCTAGGGGCCGCCCCTCATCCACTAACACACACAAACGCTATCCCTTGGGGCAGATGGGCCTAAAAAAAATAAAATGGGCAACAATTCAATGCTCCCCTTGGGAGGGTTCCCTTGCCCAAGGGGGCACCCCCCCATAAATATACATATGAACAAAAATCCCTGGTGTTCTAGTGGTTTCTGCCTCCCTTGGAGGCAGATCAGCCAAAAAATAATAGGCCGATCTGTCCCCAAGGGGGGCAGAAATGGCCAGAGCAAACATGCCCCCCAAATGGGGGTGACCCTTGCCCACGGGCCGCTTCCCAACACATAATACATCTAAAAGAAACAAAATAAAAATCCCTGGCATCTAGTGGGCATTCTTGCTGCCTGATTGCAATGCGATGGGGCAGCAGGAATGCTCAAAGAGACACCGGGGTAAAGGAAAACCCTTTCCTTTCCCCCGGGGCCTCTTTGATTGAAACCCCCCACCCGCTAGAGGAGAAACTCACCTGTTTCTCCTTGGTCACACTGGAAGCAAATGGCTTCCAGTGCAACCGGCACCTTGTAATGATGTCAACAGAGTGGGAGGGGAGGGGTCCCTGCCTTGGGGGGGTGGGAGGGAAGCCCACAGAGGGAGCGCTAGCGCTCCCTCTGATCTCAGTGCTGTGGATCTCAGTGCTGCTCAGGAGCACTGTGACGGTGGACGTAACCGTTACGTCCACGACACAGAACGGGTTAAAAGCCAATGACCATGATTTTCTGCAAAACATTATCCATTGAATTAATTCTGGAAAAGAATCAAGTATACCTCGCATGGTGTAATATAGAGGTGACGTTAATTGCAGCGTAATTTACTGAAAGGAAATTGAAATACTGCTGACCAGTCGCACATTGCACATTGGGGGGGGCTCTCTGCAGAATGTGAAGAGGCCCCCGATTCTCCCATGTCTCACAGATGCCCATTGGTCTTAGGGTGAATGGGCCCCTGAAGAGGAGGGGAGGACCTGTGCCACAGGGGCTGCAGGGGCCTGCATCATGCCCCTGCTGCAGCCATTTGTTACCAGCAAATTCAAATGCTGCTATCATAGATCTTTGTCTGTGATCCTCCCAATTACGCTGACAAATTCAGATAGTCTTTATTACCAGAAATTAAATTACTACTGGTCTAAATATATTCTTGTAATCTGGCCAGTCCCGCATACAAACTCATATACCCCTGATGCAAATTTGTTTCTGTGTTTACCCAGGAATTTCTTTACTTCGAAAAACAGATTTTGTTTTCAGTTGACAGTGTGGCATCCTTCTTTAGTTATTTGGGAGTATGCTAGCGAGCCACTGAATGATGGGTAATATCATTTTCAGCAGGTCCCAAAAGTATTATTACAAGGTTGCATGATGGTTTGCAAGATTTTACACTAATGTTGAATAGTTATGTATCTCACAGTTCATGAAACGTTTACATCTTATTGGATATTACCTGATTTGAAATAAAAATGTTCATCACATTGATTCAATTGGTATGCCCTCATACATACAAGAGAACAATTTGTATCTTTTCTGCTTTTCTGATGCCTCAGATATTTAAAGGCTGAAGCTTTAGAGGAATAAATAATGAGATCATGTTTATGGCCTTCTTATTGCTCCAGATAACAAAATATCTATGCAGCTGTACCGTTAAAATTAGGTGTATATACACTAGTAAACATTGAACTAATTTCTTTAAGTTGTTGTCCTGCCCTTCAGAATTTTGAAAGTCATTTAGCACTTCTCCGGGATTTGGCAAATAAAATACTTATACCATTCACACACAAAGTTTGCAATATCTATGTTTATTGTGTATAATGCAATACCATGAAAAACGACTGAATTTGATTATGTGGCACATATTCCAAGAACTGGTTCCTCTTCATTTTGTTTGGTATATTTTAAAGCTGAAGATACGTCTTGTGGATCCATTTTTATCCTTATTCTTGCCAGAGGTGGCTGGCATCTACAGAGAGGAGTGAGCGGGCAAACGGGTGGTGGGTGGTTGCATGCACTATTATGCACCCCAAATACAATAATTAAAAATGACCTTACCTTACATGCTGCATGCACGACAAGTCCTCCTCTGTGCTCCAGTCTGGTGTTCAACGTGAGCCCCAGCCAACTCCTTTAAGGTATCTGGGTGCTGCTCTTATGCTGATGTTGACCATCATGAGAGAAGCACTAGGATTAGAGGGAGCGGCCTCTCAGTGCTCTTGAGGGCATTGGAGGCCTGTGCTTGCTCTCAACCCAGCTGTCTTCAGACATTTGGGACAGAGAGGTTTAAAGTTTGCATGCCTGGCTGTCCATCCAAGGCAGTCGACCAAAGGGACATGCGCACTTTAAATTTAAGTGAACAGGCAGCCCACCACTTCTCCCTGCTGCTGCCACTCTGCAGGCCCCTCCCCTTCTTGACACCCAGTTTGGGCTGGTTGATGACAAATAAAATGTTAATAAATTAACTTTATTAGCATTTATTTTTTCTTCTCTGGGGCTTTTGGGGGCATTTTATTTGGCGGAGTGACACTCACCTGGTCTAACTGAGGAGCCGTCATTGATTCTTGCTCTGTTACAGCTAGGATCTCCAGTTTATTTCAAAACATCTAATCATCCATTAATGTAATTGATTCTTGCTAAATCTGTCTTTTCCATAAAGTATTACTACGTTTAAATGATACAAGGGTTTATGCTACTGAAAAACTAGATAAAACGTCCATTTCTGTAGGTGAGGAACACATGTATAGGTAATCTTGTCACTACGCAACTTTAGAATCCAAAGTATAACAGATCATATGATAAAAGAGCCAAGATCATTAGGAAAAACAAAAACAAGTACCTCAACATAAAAAGGTGAGCCAGAATAAATAAAAAATCCACTTTGAAAGCTATAGGCAATGCCATTGCCGTGCTAGTAGTACCCATCTAAATAATTAGGGGCAAGATGGAAAAGGTCAGTCTTATTTTGGAATATCTTCTTGCTTCAAGTCCATACAAAGGGCGACAGGTGAGCCACATCATTCCTCTAATGGGAAGTCATACCTGCTCCTCTCCTTATATGCCAAACACTACTCAAACGATGTTGCACATTTTCACAACATAAAGAGACAAATTAATGTACATTCGTTAGAAAATGTTGATGGAGCAGATATGCTAATTTAAGAAACTCTAATGATTAATATGTGTTTATTAATGAGAAAAATGCATAGAGAAATTAATATTAGAAAATAATGTGTATAATCATACATGTGCCCACAGGGAGTGGTCACCATGTGTATGAACATGCTAAATAATGAGAAAATGTATGTAAAATGTATTAATATATCATAACTGGATGTATAACCTATGTTTTGTGTTAATTTGCATTCTTAACTTAGCCGAACTGGTTTCATTGGGCCTTGCCTGCTTACAACATGAAGACTCAACAAAGCTTGCAAGGACTGGTAACCAGAGTAAAGGACCTTGAACTGTGCAGAGTTCAGATGGCTCTGCTAGAACATTCTGCAATGTACCAGCGGGCAGGAGATGATGAAGACAATTTGATACAATTATGTGTAATGTAGGCTAAATGCACTTTCCCAGGACTTGAACAATAGAGGCACTGACTAAAGACTTGTATGCAACAATGTTATTACCTGAAGAGACGGATGATGTTCTCATCACAAGAGAGACCAATCAAATTTATGGGATACAATGTCAATGCAAAAATAGAGATTCTGTAAATAAAAACAATAGGTTAAAGTAATTACTTCCATTGAGACTGACCAATTAGCAATTAGTGGGATGGACTGGGAGACCCTAATCAAAAGTAACGACAAGGGGAGCGAAATCAGAACTGCGAGGAGAAAGCTGATGACGTCAGGAGACGCTGTCCGAAGTTCTGATAATTAGGCTTATACTCTGTGAGCCTGATACTTATCTGACCACTGATGACCTGGGGACAAAGACTGACTCGTTGCTGATCCATCCTGGAAAGGTAGCTATGAAAATGTGACTGACAAATTTATGACTTTCCGTTCTAGGTGCCAACTGTGCTGCCTCTGAATAGATTTTTCTCTCTTAGATAGATTTTTCCAAATTCATGGTTTATCTAAATTGTTTTCGCATGAAGAGCCACATGCTGATGCTAATCTTGGTTAGGTAGGCTGACAGGAGAGACATTGAAAGTGACAATTGACTGACGAATTTGCATTGCTGAATTACTCTATTAATGTTGATAATCGCTTACATTGTTTATGATACTTTTTGAGAATAAACGTCTTCTTGACGAATTAACAAGACTGATTAATAAATTGCAAGAATAAAATTTGATTAGAATTGTAATCAATAGGGAATTAAAATTATTAACCTTTTCCACAAGTGTTGGTTATTTCTGATTAATATGGTTTCCCTTGGTTCCCTAAGTGGTTTATTAATGAATTTCTGGTGTTGGTTATTGATATAGTAATCACTGCATGATTAGAATACGCCATGCGATTCAAAAGGTTCATCGACCTATACGTGTCCCCTTGTAAGTTTACTTACTAAGGACCAGGCGCGCTAGCAGTTTTTGGTAGCAGCTTGATGGTTAGTTTCCTTGGAGAACGAGTTATATGGTGATTTTTGGTTAAAATGACTTTCCCAGATCCTGTTTCCTGCTAGTGAAGCTGGGTATGTTCCCGCCATCTTTTGAGATAGTGTAAAAGTGGTAGGTTGTGCTTGCACAGGCTTGAGCAAATCGCAGGTGAATTATGGTGTATGTGAGGCAAAGTAGGGAGTCTGCGTACTCCAGCTGATGTTTAGTAGGAGTGTGCGTACTCCGCCGTATGAGAGTAGGGAAGGCATCGAACTTCACATGTGTGTGTCGCTTGGTACTAAAAAAAATCCACGTGGTTGTTGGTGATGTACAGACCCTGCGTGGTCTAAGACTCCAGAGTATATTGACAAGTGTAGGAGACACTTGGTTATATGTTGTAATCTGTCTGGTTTAGTAGGATGATTGGGTGTGGTCAACAAGTCGGTGAGTTTGATAATTGGGTGGAAGAAATTCGACTGAGATTTGGTGAGTTCTATGTGCACCAGAACAGACCCATTGATCAGTTGAGAGAAAATTTGCGGGTCGAATTTTGCTTGCGAATGTGGGGGACTGAGAAAGGGGAATAGCTATATGAGCCAAGAGAGCCATTGGTGAAAATCCGTAAGGTCTCTGAAGCGATTGTGTCCCTTCCTGTAGTAAACCAGCAGGTTTGTTTTAGTTATTGGGTTATTGATAAGTGCTCGCAATAAATTGCATTAGTTGTGTGAATGGAGTTAAGGAGGACAAGCCGCAAGACTTTGTCAGCCGCTGTGTGTGAGTGTGACGTCGGAGTGTGCCGCGCTGGGATAGGTTGGATAGTGAGGAGAGCCGCGACCGGATTGGCAGCCGTCCGTAAGAGGCAATTGGTTGAGTAAGCAGGTGAGGGGAATCTTGGGAGCAAAAGTAATTTAATTATCGAATGAAAAGTAAACAAAACAGGTCAAATTAAATTTTTAAAGGGATTTAAGAGTGCGATGAGGGGTGATACTTACATTAAAGCATCAGTAGGGGAACCGACCACGCCAAAGGATTCTCTGGCTTATATAGTAATGGCAGAAAGAGGTGTAGTACCGTGTCTATGGTTGAAGCAGTGGTGCACGTTTACTAAAAATCAAGGGTCTTTAGCGTTTCCGGAGCATGGGATGTTGAATTTGAGGATTTTGGATCAATTGCGAATGTCATTGCATGACATGAAGCCATTACCGAGACCAGCACAATTTGAAGCATTAGCTGTTTGAGAACTAGTGGCTAGACAGCATCAAGAGATGAAGCTTAAGAGGAGAATGAAGCGAGTAGTCTTTAACTGAAGCTGGAGGGGATTGGGAACAAAAGAGATGTAGAATGGCGACATTACAGGAAATTAAATTGTTTCCTGCTATAGCGGAGGGAGATGAGGCAGGAAAGGAGAATAGTGCCAAAGAGGATGAGAATGAGGGAAAAACAAAGAAGAGAAAGTCTTATGTATATGATGATGATTCTGATGTTGAGGATCTCACTACACAGTTGTTAAGAGATAGACCTCCACCTCCAACAACCTATGCGGGGGTCCAGGCACTAATGCTACTGCCCCTACAGCCGCTCCTGCACAAGCCCAGGGAGCCCAGGGGACTATACAGGCAGAAGATGAACAATTACCAGGAGTAGTACAGAGTGCACCTAATAGAGGAAATAGTACTGTAGTTCAGGCGCAGATACATCCACCTTCAGTGCAGAGAATTCATCCAGATGTGCCACTTCTTGAGACAGTCTCGAACATCATGGTGCAGAGGGAGCAGTTGCTTCCGAAGCCAATGCTGATTCAGACAGACCTGACACCAATGGTGTTGCCATCAGCTAAAGCACAGGGTCTACAGCAGTTTACCCCGCTGACAGGAACGCAGTCAGATCTCACACCAGTCATGAACCAGGCAATGGGGGTAACACTCACACAAGGTGCAGGTGCTAGAGCAGCTCCAGGTGCAATATCGCTACCAATCACTGTTGGTCCAGCGGTACCTTTGTTTGCACAAAAGAAAATAGGCACAGGAGAACAGAATGAAATGTCAGTGAGTCTTGTGAGGAGGGGCGTGAGTGATCCTGCGCAGCTAATGTCGACTTCAAGACAAACTTTCAATTGATGTAGACTGCTAATGGATCTTAGTCGACTTCTGGCACTTCCAGATGCAGTGAATGGCCCAAATGCGAGTCAGAGTCTGAGACTTCTGACTCCGCAAACCTCAGGTGCAGTGGTACAACAAATACCAGTGCTGAATGCAAATAACATTTCATTGCATGGATTATCATCTCAGCAATTAAGTGAATGGTTAGACAGCCTAAATACCTCTCAGAATGCATTTAGGCATGAGGATCAGATAAATTGTGTAAGGTTGAACATAGAAGCCACTGAATTAGTCGAGGGAACACTAGGTGTGAACAGATTAGAGTCCTACACAGAAGAAGAGCTGAGGTACTTATGCCCAAAGATTACAAAAGAAGTGAGTAAAATACACCAGAAGCTAGCAGAGTTAGCAGAGAAACATGACATTGACATTGACATTGAGAAGACAAAGCATTTGAAACACAGCTGCAGATTAGATTTCGAAGCAAAGGATTTTGAACACATGAGATCAGAAGGAATGAAAGCTCACATGAGAGAACTGCTGCAGAATGCGCAGATTTGGGGAGCATTAGAGAAATGGGAAGGTAGGTGGACAAAGAAAAAAGATCAATGAAAACCGGATTCCCAAGAAGGGGTGGAAGGTATTGATAAAGGGGGATCAGTTAAGATGCTTCCAATGAGAGAAATTCCAGGAGGGCAGTTTGTTCATGTCCTGTGGCACAGGAGTGACCTATTGTCTTTTACAAATGATTATCCAAAATTGAGAGAGAAGCCGGTTGAGTGGTATCAACAGACAGAAAGATTTGTGAAACTTTCCAAGTATTTGTGTTATTGGAAATAGTGGTGCCGGCAGACTTGTGGGTTGAGTGTTAGAGAACAGTAGATTGGCCAACAATTGAACCGGAAAGAGATAAGGTAACAGGTGCGCCTTCACCCGAGGTAATGAAGAATTATTATAAGGTGATTGAGTTCCTGAAGACAAGGATTTCTCCCAAAAACATTGAATGGCAGCAGATTGATAGAACAGTCCAAGAGTCTAAAGAATCAATACATACATACTGTGAAAGATTGTTGAAAGCATTAAAAGAGTACAGTGGCAAGGAAGCGGTCGAGCCGAAAGACATTTTGCACTTTGTGTTCAGGTTTGTCGAAGGTCTGAGACCATAGTCCTACTTAACAGAATCACTTGATTTGATGGCAAGCAAAGCCAATTGATGAGGTATTGCAATATGCAAAATATTGTAGTGATGAGATTGAATTGAAACAAAAGAAATTGAAAGAGAAGGCGATGGTGATGCAAATCAAGGCGGCTCAAACAGGAGTGCAGAGAGCTTTAGTACTGCCAATACCGTCGCAACAGAGAGCTGTTATGTTCCAACCTCAAGTGAGGGGTAGAGGGCATGGAATGGACATGATGCGTGGTCCAGACTTAGGAACTGCGGTCCTCTAGAATGATACGCAAGGTATGAAAAAGATGATATTGTGTAATTTGTGCGGAAAACGTGAGACACTGGAAGCTGGAGTGTCCGTTGATGGTGCAGGATAGTGTGGTTCAGAAAGGTGACGTCAGCACATTTCAAACTGTGAAAGTCCTGAGAATGAAGGGATTTGTTCCCAATGCTCAGAATCGAGGACAGAATTTCCTACCAGTGCAGCAAATGCAGGTGCCACGTGCACAATTTGCTCCATTACCACTAGTACAGCAGCAGATCCCTATGGTACCTAGACAGTAAATGCAACTACCTCAAGCCCCGATGGAACAGCAACAGGTGATGTTTACTCAGCAGGTCACAGATCAAAGACAAGACAGTAGTAATAACACAGTACACCAGTTTCCATTTCACAGGGAGGATGAAATAAATGAAGAATAGATAAGTGACAGTTCAGATGAGGGAGCTTGTATGCTTGCTGCATCCCTAGAAGTAGATCAGAGAGGGCCTGTTGTGAAGGGAAAAGTGATGGGTTACAAGGTCTCATTCTTGGTAAATACAGGAGCCACGCGCTCTACAGTAAGAAGCATAGAAGTCCCAAATTTACCTCTTTCAGGCAGGACAGTTCAGGTTGTGGGAGTGGAAAATAGACAGCTGACAAATCCAATCACGGAACCGGTGCAAGTCGAAATTGGAAACTATTTGGGAATGCATAGATTTGTGGTATGTGATTCAAGTCCCGTATCCTTATTGGGTAGACACTTATTGTGCAAGACTAAATGTTCCATCAACTGTTCAGACACAGGGATAGCAGTTCAGACAAATAGCGGTGATGAAGAAGAAGAGGCATCTGCAATGATGGTTAACAATGCCTATGAAGAATACCCATTGATTTAATTTTTCCCAATGTTTACAGTAAAAGAGTTACATGCAGATTTACAGGGAACTGTAAAGGAGGATGTCTGGGATTTGACAGGAAAGGAAGTAGGTCTGATTAAGGGAGTGGAGCAGATTAAAATCACTTTGAAGCCGAATGCAGTATTCCCGCAGCTTCGACAGTATAACATGGCACAGGATGTTTTGATGAAAGTGCCACAAATAATCAGAGACATTTTAAAACAAGGAGTTTTGAAAGAGGTACTGAGCAGCCCATGTAATTCACCAATAATGGGTTTTAAAAAGCCATGTGGGAAAGTATGAGTTGTACAGGACTTGCAAAAAGTGAACAACATTGTGGTTAAATGCTGTCCGATTGTGCCCAATCCAGCAGTGATACTGTTTCAGATTCCTTGTGATGAGG
This sequence comes from Pleurodeles waltl, assembly GCF_031143425.1. Taxonomy (NCBI): domain Eukaryota; kingdom Metazoa; phylum Chordata; class Amphibia; order Caudata; family Salamandridae; genus Pleurodeles; species Pleurodeles waltl. The sequence goes on from NC_090437.1 coordinate 579,170,763, forward strand.
AGTGGTTGACAGTGGTAGATCTGTCACAAGCTTTCTTTTCTGTGCCTCTTCATGAAGATAGTCAGTTTCTTTTTAGTTTCAAATTCCTAGACAGAGTCTACAGCTGGTGCAGGCCACAAGGGTATACGGAGTCACCATCATTGTTTAATCAGATCCTGAAAAAGAATCTGGAGTCGTTGCAATTGCCATGCCAATCGACTCTTGTACAGTACATTGATGATTTACTAACTGCATCCAGAACAAGGGACGAGTGTAAACATGACTTGATTGCTCTGTTGAACCATTTGGGAGAATCTGGACATAAAGTCTCACTTGTGAAATTGCAGTATTGCCAGAAGCCAGTGAAATATTTGGGACATCAGATTGAGAAAGGGTTGAGAAGAATTTCCAGAGAAAGGATTACTATGATTTTGCAGAGGAGTCCTCTGACTTCACAGAGAGAAGTCAGAATGTTTCCGGGAATGGTGGGGTACTGTGGACTGTGGATTCAAAATTTTGCCAAAATAGCGAAACCTTTACAACAGCTTATCCATAAGGAAGTCACTGACCCTATTGCCCTAGATGAGGACCAGATGTAAGTATTCACTGAATTGAGAGAGTTTGTGTAGAGCTCCAGCGTTGGGAATGTCTGATTACACAATGCCTTTCACATTGTTTTGTCATGAACGTGATGCTTGTTCTTTGTCTGTCTTGACACAGGTTCATGGAGGTGCTTATCGCCCAGTAGCTTATTTTTCAGCTACCTTGGACACAGTTGCCACAGCTTTACCAGGTTGTCTGTGCACAGAAGCAGCAGTTGGTCAAAGTCTTAAGTCTTTCCCAATGTGAGGGGGTAGTCATGGGATACCCTTTGACGGTAATGGTACCACATTCTGTTGAGATTTTACAGACAAGGACAGAAAAACAATATTTGATGGGAGCAAGACTGACAAGGTATGAGACAAGCATATTGGGTGCTCCAAATGTAACATTGAAAAGATGTACAGTGCTGAATCCAGCAACATTGCTTCCAAGTGATACTGTTGAATTTGAAAAAGAGGAAGATATTGAACATGATTGTCTTGAGGTAACTGATCTGTGTACAAAGCCGAGGCCTGACATTAGAGACACACGTTTGGAGGAAAATGACCAAATTGTTTTGTTGATGGTTCGTGTCTCAGAGATGGAACAGGTGCACTGAGATCAGGATATGCTGTGTGCAGAATTAGTAGCTCTTACTAGGGCTTGCTATGTCTCTGCAAGGTTAAGAGTCATAAACTACACTGATAGTCAATATGGATCTAGAATTGTCAAAGATTTTGGCCAGTTTTGGTCACAGCGAGGGTTTATGACTTCGACTGGAACTCCAGTGAGAAATGGCGACCAGATAAAAGAGTTGTTGTAGGCAATTCCGTTACCTGAAGAAATTGCTGTGGTGAAATGCAGTGCACACCAAAAGACACAGGATTAAATTCATTTGGGAAATGGATATGCGGATCAAGTCGCAAGGTTTTGTGCATTGAACTGTGTATCAGTTAAAGATAAGTGGGAACTAATGCCTGAAGAAGAAACAAATTGTGCAAATTTTGCCTTGAAAATAATTGACACATTAGAGGAACTGAAAACTTTGCAGGAAAATGCAGAGAAAGACGAGAAAAGGTTGAGGTTGAAGTTTAAGTCTGTCCAAAGACCAGATGAGATTTGGGTTTCTGAAGAGGGTCAGATGGTACTAACAAACAGTTTATTAACTCAGATGGACAGGTATTACCATGGCCAAGCACATATTGGAAGAGATGCCATGGTTAGATTGTTTAAGGTTGATTGGTTTAATCCGAAATTCCGACAAGCAGCAGAGGCAGTATGTCATAGATGGGTAATATGTCAGCAACTAAATGTGGGAACAGGGACAGTGGTGAATTTGAGCAACATTGGAAGAGCAGGAAGACCATTCAGCAGGATACAATTGGATTTCATTGAAATGCCTGCATGTGGTGGACTTAAGTACGTGCTGGTGATTGTGCATGCGTTTAGTCATTGGATTGAAGCATACGCCACACATAGGAATGATAGTCTCACGGTTGCAAATCTGATGCTTAGAGAATTGATACCACAGTTCGGATTTCTGATCTCTTTAGAATCAGATAGGGGAACGCACTTTAATAACGAAGTGCTCATACTCTTATGTGTAGTATTAAACATTGAGCAGAAACTGCATTGTAGCTACCGTCCAGAAGCATCAGGACTTGTAGAGCAAATGAAAGGTACACTGACATCAACAATTGCTAAAATGTGTGCCGCAACAAATCTGAAATGGACAGATGCATTACCCTTGGTGTTGATGTCAATGCGAAATATACCTGACAGAAAGACAGGACTATCACCCCCTCCTGAGATTCTCATGGGCAGAGCAATGACATTGCCAGCAATTCCAGCAAATGCTCTTGTCAATATTACAGGTGATTTGGTGTTGGACTACTGCAAAGGTCTGGCTGATGTGGTTCGATCTTTCTCTCAGCAGGTGCAGGCTGCTACCCTGCCACCCATCCACGACCCAGGTCACAATCTAAGAGCTGGCGATTGGGTCATCATCAAAAAGCACGTTCAAAAGACTTGCCTAGAGCCACGTTGGAAGGGTCCATACCAGGTGGTGTTGACAACTACGACAGCTGTGAAGTGTGCTGGACTACCTAAATGGATACATGCAACCCATACCAAGAAAGTGGTGAGTCCGCAAGATCATGAAGAAGTGTTATTGAGAGCACCAACAACAGCAAAACAAGTGAAGCCTGAAATTGACCCAGAGTTGGTGGAAGATGGGTCGATTACACCAGTAAGAGACAAAGATGCAGGGGTACAAGAAGAGGAGCAAGAGTCTAACTTAATGGAAATGACTGGAGAACCAAGCACAGGAGGGGTTCTCCCAGAAGTAGACGGTGTTGAAGCACAAGCAGATCAAGTGCAAGACCAAGAGGGGGAAAGAGTAGAGACGGATCAAAGCCAAAGTGATCCGACTCCTCCTGAACCCGTTGCAGGTCTATCAAGAGAAAACACCATAGATAAAGGGAAAGAGAAGAGTCCAATCCTAAAAAGATTGCTGACAAAAGGAGCAAGGAAAGGAGACAATTGGCCTGAGTCACAAATAGGCAAAAAGAAGGAGTTGGTAATTAACCAATAGAGGAAGAAGTCACTACAAGAAAAGACAAACCAAGTGAAGGAGAGTTAGTAGGAGAATGAAGGTTGAAAAGAAAGGGAGTAGCAAGTCGAAGATACGCAGGTCCTGAGTGGGCATATGCTGCAACAAGTTAATGGCAAAACAAATTCATGTCCTTTTAGTTTGACAGAGAAGTTCTGAATCATTATTTTGATGCAATCTGAAGAGAATCAATAGACTGAATTGTTGAGCTAATCTGAAGGAGAAATTAAAGAAGAGACTGTTGAAATAAACCCACTAAAGACACTGATAACTTGACATTTGAAACCTGATTATGACAAGCTGCTAACCAATTTGACAAAGGAAGAAAAGGGTTCCTGTGTATGAAACCGAATTGTGAGATGGAAGCATATTTTTGAGTTTTCAAAATTTGATTTTTCCTGTTGCACCTTATCTAAGAGTTATTTCTGCTTTCTGATTCTTTACAGATCTTGGCTGAATTAAATACTAGCATTAGAAATATTAGATATTGTAGATATTTGAGTGTTGGAATGGCAATTATGTGAGGAATAATGTTTAGAATAATGATTGTGGGTATGTCAATTCATGAGATGAAAGAAGTTGCTATTACCCCTGTTCATGAGACTACTACACTAACAGCTTTAGAGAGGCTCAAGTTAGATGAAAAATATTTGCATGACTTTACTAATGCACGAGGAGAGCTTTCTTCAAATGTTTTCTATTGACTATTGAATGAGTGTGTGGAGACGATGGATGCAAAGAATTTTCTCTTGTGTACGCAAATTCCTTTCTCTGTTGAAGAAGGGGTTACGAATGCTTAGTCTGCCCCGAACTTATGGCATAACATGTAGTCTGCTTATAACCATGAGTATATTCAATATTTCTACTCGAACCATGATGTTGTGTTTTCCTTTGTTCCTATTAATAAATATTTGAGCAAAATAGCTAAAGAACATGATATAGTGTTAATTAGAGGATTCTTTGAGCCAACACTAACTTTTGGAACCGCTTATGCTCACTGTAATAATTTGACTTGCTTATTAACCCCGCTGGAAAAGAGCTTTATAGGGCATACTGATCATAGAAGAAAGGCATTAAAGGAGAAATTAGAAAAGGGGCTGGAGAAAAGAACTTATAAAAATGACTATGCTTACACTGCTATTAAAACGCAAGGGAGATTGGCTTTAGATGCATTACAGGTGGGGAAGCTTTGTTTATATAGGCCAAAATCACGCACTGATACTTTAATTGTGGGGACGAGTGAATGTAGGCATGTAGTTTTGTTTCAGAGTAAATGGACTTTTATGCTGAATGGTGCAGATCCTGTGATTCCTGGGATGTATTATATTTGCAGACTTAATGCTTATTACTGTCTTCCTAGAGGATGGTATGGGACATGCTATTTAGGGATATCTTTCCCTAAGATTTATCAGATAGATGATTTAAACAAAATACCAAAAGTGACTCAATTACATCAAGTGCGACAAAAGAGAGACACCGCTCCTGCAATTGTAGGAGATATTTTTGGGGCAATAATTCCTTCTGTAGGAGGTATTTTGAATGCAAACAAGATACGAAAATTGTCTACTATTGTGGATAATATGCTGACAAACTTTACAGGGGCAATACTCCTGTTAAATACTGAATTGGCTGCGGATAGAGCTATGACGCTTCAAAAAAGGCTTGCTTTAGACATCATTTTAGCGAAAGACGGCGGAGTCTGTAAAATGATTAATGCTAGGCATTGTTGCTCATTCATTCCTGAGAATGATAAAGAGATAAGAGACTGACTTACTAATTTAACTAATTCAAGCAAGGATTTGAAAGAGGTGAAGGAACCAGGGGTTTGGGAGAAAGCTGGGAATGGAATTGCTTCTGTGGGGAGTTGGTTTAGTAAAATTTGGAATGGGATATTGTGGAAAATTGTCCAGGGAATAGTAATTGTGATTGTTTCTATATTAGGATTATGGGGTACCTGCAAATTATGGAAAAGGGTAAAATTAAGGAACAATATAGGCACTGACTAAAGACTTGTATGCAACAATTTTGTTGCCGGTTAAAGGTTAAAGTCATAACTTCCTCAGAGACTGACCAATTAGCAATTAGTGGGAAGGACTGGGAGACCCTAATAAAAAGTCATGACAAGGGGAGCGAAATCACAACTGCGAGGAGAATGCTGATGATGTCAGGAGACGCTGTCCGAAGTGCAGATTATTGGGCTTATACTCAGTGAGCCTGATACTTAGCTGATCACCGATGACCTGGGGGCGAAGACTGACTTGTTGCTAATCCATCATGGATAGGTAGCTATGAAAATGTGACTGACAAATTTATGCCTTCCCTTTCTAGGTGCCAACTGCACTGCCTCTGAATAGATTTTTCTCTCTTAGATAGATTTTTCCAAATTCATGTTTTATCTAAATTGTTTTCGCATGAAGAGCCACATGCTGATGCTAATCTTGGTTAGGTAGGCTGACAGGAGAGACGTTGGCAGTGACAATTGACTGACAAATTTGCATTGCTGAATTACTCCATTAATGTTGATAATCACTGACTTATGATTTGCATTGTCGTTTATGATACTGTTGGAGAATAAACATCTTATTGATGAATCAATTAGTCTGATTAATAAAAGGCAAGAATAACATTTGATTAGAATTGTAATCAATAGGGAATACAAATTATTAACCTTTTCCACGAGTGTCGGTTATTTCTGATTAATATGCTTTCCCTTCGTTCCCTAAGTGATTTATTATTGAATTTTTGGTGTTTGTTATTGATATAGTATTCACCACATGATTAGGATACTCCATGCAATTCAAAAGATTAATCGACCTATACACGTCCCCTTGTAAGTTTACTTACTGAGGACCAGGCGCGCTATCAATGTTAAGCAATTTGTATTTTAAAACCCAGGAGAGATAGATGACAGTTGTGGGAACCTTCAACCAACTGAAAATTCCCCAGCCCCTGGGATGAGGGGAACATTTTACAGTTATATTTAAAAAGCCAGGTTTTTTTGTACAAAGTCGACAAAATATTGTCTCTGTAGCTTTGTGTACCCTCAGTGAACAGAATGTCCAAAAGTGTTGATGTATGAAGATATTTCATTTGAGGAACGGGCTTCCTGTGGCCATTTACTGTGATGAAGTCTGAAGAGAGTGTTGCAGTAAAAAGCTTTACAAGCTAAAGAGAAGGAGCTGGAAAAGTTCAAAGGAAAATGTTGGTCTCCATCACTGAGTTTAGGAAGTTGCTACAAACTAAAAGCATGCGTGCTAGAGCCTTAAAATGGAGCTGTATTTTCTGTAGTGAGCTAAGGTTAAAAATCTTCTTTTCGAATTAGAATACTCATCGTATCAGGTGTTTTTGGATAAACACAGTTGACAAAATATTTTAGCTTTCTTGTAAAGCCTTTAGATGCAAGAGAAAATTAGCCGTGGCTGCAAATGGACATATTTACAAAGTGAACATAACTTCTGGCGAATAAAGATAACAACTGAATCGAAAAAAGGTACCATTAAGAGATATTTGAAATGATTACCTCACCTGTCCATTTATCAAATAATAATGTATATTTTAATAGGAGGCACTTGTTTCCAAATTAATGGCACTTCGATTATGTAAGAAAATGGGCTATTATTTTCAGAGGCTGAGTCCTACCTATGCTATTAGTCCCAAAATCCTGTAAACCCAAACATATACATTCATTTATTTAAATTTGAGCTCAACACCACAGTATCTATTATACAGAATAGACCTGCTTTATTATGGAAAATGTGTAAAGTATTTAGCAACATCGAAACAGTTGAAAAGTCAAAACACAACCCAATGAAAATCCCACAAGAATTTTTAAATATTAAGAAAAATATAAAAAGAAAAATGATGACACCAAAATGACTAAACTCAAATAAGGGGGGCTGATGATACCACTGTTAAAGGTTTTCAGGCAAAAAACTCAAGAAAAAGTAAAGCACCAACCAGAATTCATTATTTCCAGTTGACTGAGACTTAGGCACTATTTCAGATCCATCATGATAAAGCAGAGGTCAAATAGACCAAGCAGGTCATCCCAGTAAATGTTTTTACTTTTATGGAGTCAGGCATATAAGTAGATCTATGACAGACATAACAGATATCAGTCCTCCTTATTACAGCTGCAATGTAACCTTTGGGACTCTTAATAAGGCAGACAAGATATCCATCATCTTTGTAATGGAGGACTCATCTGCCACATTTTCAAACAGGTGCTTAGTCTTTTTTACGGAAGTCAAAATCATCCAGCGGACCAAGACTGAGGGCCTCATTCTGACCCTGGCGGTCTATGACCGCCAGGGTGGAGGCCGGCTGAAGCACCGCCAACAGGCTGGCGGTGCTTCATTTTGTATTACGACCGCGGCTGTGAAGCCGCGGTCGCCCAGCCGGGTCCGGCGGTTTTCCGCCGGATTTCCACCGGCTGGGGGAATCCTCCATGGCGGCGCTGCTTGCAGCGCCGCCATGGGGATTCCGACCCCCTTCCCGCCATCCTGTTCCTGGCGTTTTTTACCGCCAGGAACAGGATGGCGGGAACGGGTGTTGTGGGGCCCCCTAACAGGGCCCCATAAAGATTTTCACTGTCTGCATTGCAGACAGTGAAAATCGCGACGGGTGCAACTGCACCCGTCGCACCCCTGCAACTCCGTCGGCTCCATTCAGAGCTGGCTTCATTGTTGCAGGGCCTTTCCCGCTGGGCCGGCGGGCGCCCGCCGGCCCAGCGGGAAAGCCAGAATGGCGGTTTCCGCTTGGCGGGCGGCGGGTGAATGGGGGCCTGAATGTTGTATCTGACCTCACAGGCCTAGAGGAGACCAAGAAATGAGCCAAAAAACAGCGAAAATGTTGTTTGTTTAAAAAAAAATGGGAAAAATGGGCTGCAGAAGAAGGCTTGTGTTTTTTCCCCTGAAAATTGCATCAACAAAGGGTTTGTGGTGCTAAAATCACTATCTTCCGTGCTTTCAGGACAGGCAGACTTGAATCAGAAAACCACATTTTCAACACAATTTTGGCATTTTACTGGGACATACCCCATTTTTACTATTTTTTGTGCTTTCAGCCTCCTTCCAGTTAATGACATTTCTGAAAAGTAGACAAAATCCTGAATGCAGCAAGTGGTAATTTGTGTATATCCTAAAGGTGCTTCCTACAGAAAATAACCGCTGAAATAAAAAAATACTGAAATTGAGGTAAAAAATAGCCATTTTTTTCCACGTTTTACTCTGTACCTTTTTCTTGCGATGTCATATTTTCAAAAGCAATATACCGTTACATTTGCTAGACTCTTCTGGTTGGGAGGATATGTAGGGCTGGTAGGTTCATCAAGAACTCTACGTACCCAGAGCCAATAAAGGAGATGCACTTTGCAAAGGGTTTTCATTGTATACTTGGCATACAGCAATTAATTTGGTGAAATATAAAAAGTGAGAAATAGGTATCAAGAAAACCTTTGAATTTCCAAAATGGGCTCAAGATAAGGTGTTGAGAAGCAGTGTTTATTGGCACATCCCTGAATTCCGGGGTGCCCATACTAGCATGTGAATTACAGGGCATTTCTCAAATAGACATCTTTTTTACACTCTGTCTTACATTTGGAAGGAAAAAATGTAGAGAAAGTAAATGGGCAATAACACTTGTTTTGCTGTTCTGTGTTCCCCTAAGTCTCTTGATAAAAATGGTACCTCACTTGCCTGGGTAGGCTTAATGCTCACGACAGGAAACACAACATGTACACATCAGATTTTTACATTGAAATCTGACATGTTTTTTGCAAAGTGCCTGGCTGTAGATATTGGCCTCTAGCTCAGCCGGCACCTAAGGAAACCTACCAAACCTGCACATTTTTAAAAACAAGACACCTAGGGGAATCCAAGATGGGGTGACTTGTGGGGCTCTGACCAGTTTCTGTTACCTTCCGTATACTCCGCAAGACCTTCAGGTGGATACCCGTAGAAACCAGAAGAACGGTTACCCACGCCCTCGTCAGCAGTAGAGTGGACTACGGCTGCGGCCAAACTCCAGAGAAAACTCCAGTGCATCCAGAACGCCTCAGCACATCTCATCCTCAAACTCCCTCGCCACAAACACGTCTCTGCCCACCTCAGAACCATACACTGGCTACCCGTCAAAAAGAGGATTGTCTTCAAAATCCTAATCCACGCTCACAAAGCCCTCCATGACACAGACCAGCCTACCTCAACAATCAACTTAACTTCCACATCCCGACATGCCAGCTCCAATCGCTGACCTCACCCTTGCAACAGTCCCTTGCATTCACCTCACCACTTCCGGCAGCAGGTCCTTCTCCCACCTCGCCGCCAAAACCAGCAACTCCCTCCCCACCAACCTACGCAAGACCAAGGACCTCCTGTTCTTCAGAAAGCACCTTAAGACCTGTCTCTTCGAGCAGTAGCACCCCCCACACCCCAGCGCCTTGAGACCCTACCGGGTGACTAGCACACTCAACAAATTTATTGATTGATTGACCAAGAATCCTTTGCAAACTTCAAAATTTGGCCCAAAAAAATACTTTTTCCTCTCATTTTGGTGACAGAAAGTTTCTGGAATCTGAGAGGAGCCACAAATTTCCTTCCACCCAGCGTTCCCCAAAGTCTCCCTATAAAAATGGTACTTCACTTGTGTGCGTAGACCTAGCGCCCACAACAGGAAATACCCCAAAACACATTGTGGACACATCACATTTTCCCAAAGAAAACAGAGATGTTTTTTGCAAAGTGCCTAACTGTGGAATTTGTCCTCTAGCTCAGCCGGCACTGAGGGAATCCGAGAAAACCTGCAAATTTTTTAAAACTAGACACTGAGGGGAATTAAAGATAGGGTGACTTGTGGGGCTCTCACCAGGTTCTGTTACCCAGAATTCTTTGCAAACCTCAAAATTTGGCTGAATAAACACTTTTTCATCACATTTCAGTGACAGAAAGTTCTGGAATCTGAGAGGAGCCACAAATTTCCACCCAGCGTTCCCCCAATTCTCCAGATACAAATGGTACCTCACTTGTGTGGGTAGGCCTATTGCCCGCGAAAGGAAATGCCCCAAAACACTATCTGGACACATCAAAATTAACAAATACAAAACCACCTGTTTTTGCAGGGGTGGGAGCACCTTTGTTTTTGGTCCTGGGCTCTGGGCCCCAATGTTTTCTTACCCAGAATCCTCAGAAAACCTCAAATTTAACAAATAAATCAAATTTTCCCACATTTCTCTGAGGGATCACTGCACTGGGACGAATTTCATACCACCCAATTTTCCCCACATTCTCCTGGTAAAAATGATACCTCACTTGAGTAGATGGGCCAAGTGCTTGTGACAAGTAAGAGCCAAAAACATGTCGAAATTGAGGGGGAACCAAAGCTGGTACAAAAGAGCTGTTTGAAAAAACACATTTTTAGGCTGACAAGTGCAGCAGAATTTTTATGGGTATAGATGAGACAATGCTGGATGGTAGGAATTTTGTGGATTCCTGCAGATTCCAGAAGGTTCCATCACAAAAATGTGGGAAAAATTAGTGATTTCCAGCAAAGATGGAGGTTTGCGGGGCATTGTGAGTAGGAAAATGGTATGGGTGCATGTGAAACACACCACCCTGGAATCACCCAGATGTTTAATTTTCAGATGTGTCTAGGTCTTGTGGAGTTTTCTACATGGTAGCATCCCAAAGTCCATAAAGTGCAGCCTCACCATTCCAAGTTGGACGGTTTTGAGAGTGAGCCAAGCTCTCATGGTCCAAATGTAAAACCAAAACCCAAAATAATCAAATGTCCTCTTGCATGCCATGGGATAAGAGGTTTTAGTGTGTGGGGGAGAGCTGAAAGACTGTTACCCCCTTCAGTTGGGGTGGGGGCATAACCAGGCCCATACTGGTTGGTAGCCACCATCCCACTTTTTTTTTTATTCCCTGGCATCTAGTAGACTTTCTGCCCACCCCCCGGAGGATCAGGGGTAATTGCCCCATCTGCCCACTGGTGGGCAGAACAACTTTGGCCCAATTTATTTAGGGTGGGGGTATGGCCCCACCTCTTATTTTGGAAAACAAATCTTCCCTGGTCTCTGGTGGGCTTTCTGCCCCCCACTTGGGGGCAGATGGGCCTTCCAAAAATAGGCCAATCTGCCCCCAAGCGGGGCAGATATGGCCAACATTAATGTGCCCCCATGGGGAGCGACCCTTACCCAAGGGGCTGCTCCCCCAAAGAAAACACACACATACACACACACACCAATCCCTGGTGCCTAAGTAGTTTTTGCCCCCTGGGGGAAGATCTGCCTAATAGAAATAGGCTGATCTGCCCCCAAGGGGAGCAGAAATGGCCTAAGATAAATCCCCCCCCCCCCGGGAGTGACCCTTGCCTAAGGGGTTGTTCCCCTTGCGTGAAATTGGCTAAAGAAAAACTCCATGGTGTGAAGTGGGTTCTGTTCATAAAAATAGGCCAATCTGCCACCAAGGGGGGGCAGAAATAGCCTAAATATAATTGGCCTCCTAGGGGAGTGACCCTTGCCTAAGGGGTCACTCCCCACCTCTAAACCCCCCCTAAAAAGAAAGAAAAAATTATCCCTGGCACTTAGAGGTTTTTACCCACCTGGGGGCAGATCGGCGTAATAACAATAGGCCGATCTGCCCCCGGGGGGCAGAAAAGGTCTTGAAAAAATTGCCTCCCTGGGTAGGGCCCCTTGCCCAAGGGGTTGCTCCCCTTATGCCAATTTCCTTATTTGAAAAAATCCCTGATGTCTACTGGCTGCTAAAATGCTCTGAGACGCTTCAAGGGGAAGAAAATTAATTTCCTTCCCTTTGAAGCATCTCAGGCCATCATCACATGATCGGAAGAGAAATGCAAAGCATTTTGCTTCCACCGCGATGAGGAGGTGGCCTCTTATGCGGTCCCGCGCTGACGTCATTAGATGTCACTAGGGGGTGCGAGGGTCAGGGGTGGAGGGGGAAGGACTTCCCCTTCCATCCCTGCCTTGTGGGGGTGGGAGGGAAGCCCACGGAGGGAGTGCTAGCACTCCCTCCGAGCTCATGTGCGAGGACATAATGGATACGTCCTCGGCACAGGAGCACTGTGCCGGTGAGTGTAACCATTACGTCCCCGGCACAGAAGCGGTTAAGGGCATATTTACAAGTACCTTGCACTGCCACTGTGTCACTTTTTTTTGCGCTCCAGCAGAGTAGTCAGTACTCCATACTTACAAGGTGACACATTTGGCCAAAGCTTCAGTTTTTCTATGCCTGCATCGAAAAAATACCTGTGCCAGAACCAGCTGCTCCACACAGATCTTAAAATGTGCCAGGTAGGAATTATAATGTAAAACTGACACAGTGATGTGTATGGTTTTCTGAAAAAGTGATGCATCATTAGCAAGAAGCTTGCAGAGCCTGAAATGCATCAAAATTCCTGTGCATCGGCAACCCAGATGTAGGAAATGATGCAGTGGCTCTGGTTCATAAAGACAATGAAAACAAAACAGTTTAACAAGCTCAACTAAACTATGGAGGTGATCATTTTTCAGCTGGGAGTTGTGAGGAGACCACCACCACCAAATAGGCAGTGCAGGAGAAGGGAACACATCCACTGCCAGCGGATTTCCTTCATTGACCTTTGAAAGGATGAAATCATCACATTTTATAGACTCACTTTTTGTGCCTAAGAATCATGTAATGGTACAGAGCAATACAACAGTGGCCAAAATTCAAGATAGCATTGCTCTATGCAAGGGAGGTGTTCCATGTGTATTGTGGGGGTGTCTCCATGCAACTTCGATGGTGCATGAGGCATGTCATGTATCCCACACTAGGTAAATTTTAGAATGTGACTAATCTGTAAATTCGGTTCCTTAGGTAATGTGTAACAACTAAACTGAACTATAGTCAGCCAAGTCACTCCCAATTGCTATGCATGCTACAGCCAGTGTCAAACATACATAGACGATCATGGCTATTAGGATACATCATGTGCAGGAAGGTGCCCTCGCACAAAGACAATCCCACATGCATTGCAGGTACACAAATATTGTGGTACAAGTGTGTTTGTGTTTGTTGTAGGTAGCACATTGTGTTCCATTGTAGGGGAAAAGGTCAAGGATGTCCTGTATGGCCTAAATACTGTGCACTACTGCCTTTTTTCTGAGACATAGTGCAGGGCAGACAGATGACTTACATGCACGTATTAATGTGTCAATGGAACCAGGGACAGAATGTTAGTAAGTATTAATGAATTTCATTATGTGTGGATGGATAGAACTACATCAAGTGCACAGGGTAAAGAATCCTGAATGAAGTCATGTGGCAGCACAGAGAGGGCAATTGTGAGTACAAGGGCAACACAAGATAAAAATCTAAGGTGAGTGTTTCCTCAATGGCGTACAACATCCTGCCATCAGTCAAAGTTCCATACAGTCAGTGGTGTGAGAACAAGTAATTTGGACATGAGCAAGAGTATCACACTTGGCTGTAAATTTCTCTAAACTTACATGCTGCCAAAGGTTTCAGGACCAACTCAGGAAAAAGTATGTGGAAATGTCATGTGTGGCATGCCATGTCAGTGTACGCCCCAAAGATGTGAACATGTCAATACTAGATAACATTTTGACGTCAACAGTGCAACACATACATATGTCTCAGCAATACTGACAGTACACACATACATGTAGCTTGACTGTTGCAACCAACGTGATAGCTCACCTGCTCTGTGGAGTAAGCAGCCCAAATGTAAAGCCCATATATCCAGCAATGTAAAACTCATTAAGTCAAACACAATGCTGCCAAACATGTCATACATAAGTCACCTCCATAGATTAAATTTCAACCTGGACAAGGCACTACAGTGTACTCAGGACAGCAATCTCAACATACTTTTGCCACAGCAATAAGACCAAAATCAAGGAACAGAACTACAGAATCCCCTACAAGTCAGAGTCATACACGTACATATATGTGAAAAAAAGAATGTAATATGTCTAAATGTCGAGAACACAGATTCTTGTGACAACACCAGTATGTCCTATATAAAGATGGTCCACATTGCAAGCATATGTGTGTATCAAAGTACACAATAAGAACTTCTTTGACAAAGAGCAATTGTTGAATGAATAGCATTACAATCCATATGACATGTTTGAACTGCACCAAAATGATGCATCAAAATCACACGGCAAAGTTAGTGAACCCTGAAATGGATGTGCCAATATCATGCAGGCCTCCAACAAAATCTGTGGTTGAACATGGACATATGTATGTGTCAGTGTTAAACATGGGAGCAATAACTAGCCACATTTCTGATCAACAATCTGTCACTTCTTGTCTTGAAATGGTGGTGGACACTAAGTTGGAGACTCCTGTGTGGAACCGAGACCCCAGAGCAAGAAGTATCCCTGAATAAAGGTTGTAGAAAGCCCTCCCATCGAAGGTACCTGCGGTTGAGGACCAACAGAGCCTGAATTGATAAGACTTGCCCAGTTCTGTGCCCTCTACACAATAGGCTGGACAGCGGTTTGTAGAGACTGACCGCACACAAAATGGTCCCACTGGTTGACTCCACTGCCGCCGGGGAGAATACCGCAGTGCAAGCGGGTGCTCTGTCACCCCCAGTGCCAGTCATGGGTTGACAGTGAGTGATTTCCGAACCCTTCGGCATCATTGAGACCCCTAGTGCTGCCTGGAGGAGCTGCGTGTGCCACAGGATGACTACAATGACCTTGAGGACACAAATTGGAAAATGGTGCCGCATGAGGAGGAGTGGCAGCCACTGCAAAGAGACACATGCACTTTTCAAAATCAATTTCACTTCCATGGGGCAGCTGTGAGGTACAATGACAAGAATGTAACGCAACTGGGGGAGAGCAAGGACCTGCTCAGGAGATACTGCAATATGGGGAACTCCCTCCTCCCATCCAGGGGCTAATCGTTAGACACTAGTGACTTTCAACACAGCCGGTAAGCGCCACATGTGGTGCAGCAGGTCACAGTGGGTCTGGGAGAAAAAACAAGCTATGCATCACTGTATGAAGATGCGTGGCAGGCGCAGTGGGAAGCAATTTCTACATTTGACTGTGCCATCATGGAATGGGGATTGTATAAATTGTCACAGACTTCACACTCTTTGTCTGTGAGTAATTGGGGAAGATTTGAAGAGATATTGTTGGTGGTGGTCCTCCCCCTCCCTTTTTTCTACAGCCTGGATGAATGGTGACTCGGTGAGAGGCTGTACATAACATTGGACTTTGGGGGCATCCCCTGTCTCTCCGGCACTTGCTCCCCCATTTTTTTCTTCTTTAATGTGTGGTAGTGCTCCTTGAGTCTGTTCTGTGGCTACAGCACTGCACCTGGGGATGGAGGGCCAAAAGGCACCTGCAGCAGACAGCAGCACTACACCAGAGAGGGTATGGACTATAAGGAGGGTTGAACATCAACCCATCAATGTTCTACAGCTGAGGGCCGCCCATACCTTGCTGCACCTTGCATAAATACCACAAGGAAGAGATCTGTGTCCATTTTTGTCAATGGAGAGGCAGGGGGACTGCCAAAAGATGGATTGAGGCTGCTGTCTTGAGGGTGATCTGATCTCTCTTCAACTTCCCTGTCCTTATCCAGATTGCCCACGGAAGTAGAAACAGTACTCCTAATGGGGCTAACAAAGCTTGTTCTTTACAGATGGAAGTGCAATTGTAGGATATTAAACCCCTGGACCCATACTGCCTTGAGAGATGACATGGTTAAACCACAGACGACTGCAATCTTGGAGGCTATATAAGAAATGCAAGTGTAAGTGGAGTTGCAAATTGCAGCAGTGGCAGGAGAGGTGGGGCTTCTGTGGGAGGATCTAAGGAAGTTTGTTGACCTAGTTAAGAAAACAGAGGAAACACTGGAAACAACAGTGCCACTAGTAAAAGATATGGCTCAGAAAGTCTCAGCCATGAAGAAAGAACTGCAACAGTTTATTAGACATGAAGATGCGGAAAACTGGTACCATTGTTCACCTGATCAGTGTGCCGGAAAGGGTGGATGACCCATCTCTGTAACTGTTTGTGGAAGGATGGCTGATGGGCACAGTCTTACAGGGTAAACCTTCTTATTCCTTTTCAGTGAAAGGGCAACATAGGATTCCAACGACCCCACCACCTCCAGGGAAAAATCTGCACCCAATAATTGTTCATCTAATGAACGTTAGAGATAGAGATGTTATCCTCCAGATGGCAGGTAACATGGGCCGTGGACTATTGAAGGTCAGGAGGTCAATTTATATCCAAACTGCACTAATCTGGTCCACAAACTCAGAGTAGCAAATATCCCTGTGAGAAGAGCCCTGCTCCAATTGTACCTGAAACATGCACTCCTCTACCCAGCAAAGCTTCAAGTTGTTCACAGTGGGAAAACTCACTTTATGGGCATGCCACCATAATCTTGGTCCTGGCAAGAGTAACAAGGCCTGTTGTCTGGACAGCCTACAAGCGAGGAAGCTGGGGATGGGTGGTGGAACGTGATAAACAAGCATAGGAGCACAAGAAAGAAAAATAAAGCTCACCGACTCAGGCACAAATAAAAGAGGTGCAGCTCAAGGCAGTCTTGGACATCAGATAACATGAAGCTTCTCTGAGCAACATTAAGTGGTGTTCTTTGGCTCCTGAAGGAGGGGGCAACAACTCAGATCATACAGAAATAGAACATGGGTTGGAGGAGGAAGCACTGTTGATTGTAACACCAATGATGTCAGACCAACTGGGGTGAGGGGAGCCCAGGAACTTGACCCAGACACTAGTGATTTGTTAATGAATCAACACACTGCAAAGTTGGGTGGGGGTACAGGGTAGAGTTTTGAAGTTTAGCATTCTGCAGTACATTGTTAGTTGTAGGAAAGTCACTCATCAGTTATGGAAAGTGTGAGTGAAGGGAAGTTACACTCCACACCTAATGAATAGTTGTTGTTCTTAACGTGGAATGTAAATGGATTGGGGAACAAGATAAAAAGGGTTTGTTCTACAAAGCCATTCACAGATATCAACCAGATATAATCTATCTGCAGGAGACACACCTGGTGGATACACACCACTGAAGTATGAGGAGGGACAAGTATAAGTTGATGGGTCTTGCACAATACAAACCTGGATCCCAGGGATGTTGATTCTTGCCTGCCGATCACTCCTGCTCCATGCTATTCACACCTGGGTTGATCTGCTGGGGTTTTACTTAGCATTGCTGGGTGAATATGAAGGTTAAGCCCTCTCTTGGTTAATGTTTATGCACTCCTTGGACTTCAAGGAGTGATGATTCGAAACACCACGAGCCCACTCAATTGTGGGCAGAGATTTTAAATTAGTACTAGATATTCACCTGGATAGGACCAGCCTACGGGGATAAGGGTTTGCTATGAGGGGGAAACTTGATGGCTTCAGAAGGGCTCTGAGAATGTGTGATGTTTGGAGGGCTCTGTATGGAAACAAGAGGGGGCACTCTTTCTACTCTGGCTCCCATGATGGCCATTCAAAACGGTACTATTTCTTTACGAGAAATGACATCCTGCATGGATTCCAGGAGGCATAATACTTGGCTCGCAGATTTAGTGACCATTCTCCTTTGAGGGTGGGGTGGATATGGGGAGGAGATTGACTAGGACTCAGTGGAGGATGGAGACATGGCACCTACTAAATAAAAAAGAGGGTTTTGTTTTATAGAGAACAGAGATTCGGTCAAAAGCCATATCACGTTCTGGGAAGAGTATAAGGCGACGATCCAGGGATTTATTATAGCTGGCAAAGGGGGAGACTGTATCGAGAGAAAACAGAGACTGGGAGTATTGGAAGACAACATGACAGGTCTGGAGAGGGAGTCACCCAGGCCCAAGAAGAAGTTAGTGATGGATCAAAAAAAGTCAGAAAGCCACTATATCTAGCCGAAAACAATGAATATGTGATTCCCACAATAAAGCAGGCAAACTTTTGGCTTGATTCAGTATCAAAGAGTGGGACGGCAGGTTTGTTTGGGAATTGAGGATGGCCTCTTGGGAGACAGTGCAGGGTAGTCAGAAAATAGCAGAGGAAATGGCAACCACCTTGGGCATTTCTAAGGATCATGACTGAGAGTCACTGATTGGGAAGTCTTAAACTTTATAAAGGACTGCCTCATGACCTGGTTTGAACCACAACATAAGGAGGACCCTGAGGCAGATATATCAATGGAGGAGGTATCGTTGGCCATGGAGCACATGCAATCGGGGAGAGCTTCAGGACCCAGTGGGTTTCTGGTTTTGTGTAGCCATTTTAGCTATAGTTTTATGCATGTTCATTTAGCAAACTAGGCCTGCTGCTGTGCACTTTAACCTGGATATATTTTATTTAGCTTTGTTATATTATTTTAATATTAGCCACATTTGCAGTCTTCTTTTGTTTTCTCTATCTAGCTGTTCTTCGCCTGGGTCAGCTCTGCATTCTTATACAAGACATTTCTTTCACTTTGTGCTTTTCTCAAGGCTGTAGTAAGATAAGTTGCTGTCAAAAGTGGTACGCTTTGTTTCCAATGTTCACAAAAACTAACTACTCTTATGTGGGATCCTTTCTTGGAACACCAGGTGTTTTATTATAAAAACACTACTTTGACCCATGTACGGCAAAGGGAGATTCCAGCCAGATGACCATGACCGAGTGCTGATTGCTGATGACCTCACTAGAGCTGCTTATGTATGTCATGCGCCTGGTTGCCCCAGTCATCCCTGCTCTTCGGTGGAGATGAGGGACTTCTAGTTAGCCGGGACAAACCCAGATTAGACCGACAGGTGTCACATGGTGTGGGATCAGAATCAGTCCCCCGCAGTACAGGTGATTCTGCTGCCCGAATCCAGTAGTCTTACTAGGATAATGAGAACTTACGAGACATGGTGCCGCCAATGTTTGGTCAGGCACTAATTTCCTGGTCCTCCTGAGTACTTACGCAACACTGGCAGAATTCGTCCAAAAAATTAAATAGGTGGACCGCTGTTCTGCTCCACACTACTTTTGTAGAGGTATTTAAATCAGGAGAACTCCCAGTGGATATGTGCTCTGCGATATTAATCCTTTTTTTGAAAGTAGGTAAACTCAGAGATAGATGTGAATCCTATTGGCATATATCCCTGTTAAATACTGTCCTTAAAACCCTCTTTAAAACACTGGCCAATCGACTTAAAAAGGTAATAACAGATCTGGTGCATCTGGATCAAAATGGGTTTATATTCGGTAGATCTACAGCACTGAATCTATGCAGACTCCACAATAACTTAGCTGTGGTACTATCCTCACTTGCTGGTGGGGCGATAGCCTCATTGCGTACCAATAAAGCGTTCTACTTGAATGGTCATATCGCTTCAGAGGTTTAGCAAAGGTGGGCTTTGGCCCTAATTTCAGGGGATGGGTCAAATTACTCTCAGGAGCGGCTCGCTGCAAGGTGAAGGGGGCGGTGTATGGGGGATTCTTTTTTTTTTTTGTAAACAAACAAAAAAAAAAAATACATTTACCTCCTCCACCACGCTCTCAGCCTGCCCTGCAGCCAACCCTGCCACTGCTCATATCAACATCAGGATTGGCTGGGAGCACCCAGCCAGAGTGCTCCGAGGCAGAATGGGAGACTGTGCAGGTTCTCTCTGAGCCTACAGTGCATGTGTGCATGGCCGGTCTGAGACAGCCGGCCAAACACACATGCACTTAGTGAGTAGTTTTTAGGTGTGTATATGGATGGGTATGATTTTAGTGGGGGGTGATGTATAGTGTGTGTTTTATGAGAAAAATAAAAAATAAAAAAGCAAATAATATGTATTTGTTTATATATATCTGTTTAGGTAGAGTGCGTTTAGGATATTTTTGTCTTTTGTGTTGTGCTGATATTAATAATTTAATATATTAAAATATTTTCTACTTTCTAAATGCATAATAATTTAATGCACAAGCGTTTTCATAATTGCTAATGTTAATTTGAGTGGATGATGCAGGAATATCCTGCAGTGTTTGTAGATATGTGCAACTTAGTGAGAGGCCCATGGACAAAAGTCAGTCAACGTTGTTATGGAGTCACTTAGGGAATCTTCAGCACTGTAACTGGTCCTCTTTGTGTGACTGGATGCACAGTCCTACACAGATAGTCACCTACTGTACCACTGTGTGTAGGTTATGCTACATGTATGGGATGGAGAGATCAGTTGCTATATGGTACACAGTCATGGCTATGTTGGAGCACGCACTGGTGTCTGGCACTTGCACACTAACCCTTACAGCATTGTACTAGAACATCATTGTGGTTTGCTAGTTTGTATCCATGAAAGTGGCCCCCATCTGACCATAAATATCAATCATCCTTGGCATGGAGTACTTGCTAAGTGTGGAAATTTCTTCATGTGAATTAGTGCAACTGTTTGCTAAGTTAAAATACACAGCAGTCTGACATTTCCTCTCAGCCCAAGTACGTGTAGCTTGTTCCAGGGTCTCTGGTCTGGTTCCTCTATATTGATATGCATATATTTAGTACATTTTATGTCATGTTTGGTTATACTCACACTGAATGCATGTGAGGGCTCTCAGGGTGAAGGGACACAATGTCCCCATGTATTCTAGTTTACATTACTACAACATGTTTCATTTAACATAAGACAATAAAAAGTTAATAGTTGCTGTTTATGCTTCATGACATTCAAGGTGTAGCACTGAGCTTTTACATCATTGATTGGCTTAGATATGATGCTATACTGAAGGAGTCTGGCAATTATCATCAGCATATTGTCAGTGTATGCATTATGATAACACTCACAATATATCCTCAATGTAAGTATTAGGGCTTACATATGTGCATGATTATATTGTCATGATAATCAAGATAAACATCTGTGGATGTGTGGGTATGTGTTAGTGACTCACCTGTGTCACAGGGCCCAATTTTTGAAGTCCTGCAATTGTGTGATTGGTTGGTCTATTTCACTGTGTGGCACTCATGGTACCAATGCTTATTGTCACACCATGATGTTTAATTGTTCAACTGGATTAACAATATAATGCCACAGGAGGGTGGGGAGGGTGTCCATGATGCTCGGCCTTGTCCAATGAGTGAGTGTGATAGGGACTGTAGCCAGTGGCGGCTGGTGATTCCAAAAAGTGGTGGGGCGGAAGTCCGTACACAGAATTACACCATGCAGTTGAGGAAACCTGATACCTGATTTTCTCAGGGAGCGTCTGGCAGGGAAGAGAGAGTGAACACGTTCATTTTTACACAACTCAATAGTTTTCTTTTTTTCGACCTTCAGAGGATGAAAGGTTGAGTGGAGCACTGGAGTTGAAATCATGGGGCCAAATACAGATCATCAGACTTGTCAGAGGGCTTAGTGGATACATTAGTCCAATGAGCCTTGGAACCCAGCTATGAGGCAAGAGGCCTCTGACTGACCAGATTCCCTTCAAACATTCACCAGTATTCCCTGTATATGTTCAGCACAATTTCTCATCAACTCACATTTATCCATCCAACTATACACTCTCATTCCCCCACTGAACTATATACTCCCATCCACATACTCGCCCATTCTGCTGATCACCCACTCATTATCCATTCTCATCAATCTACCCTGCCACTCATTCACCTAATTCACATTGCCTTACCCTCTCACTGTTGTATTTTCAGTGTTTGAAATGTGTTATTGGAGGCAGCAGGTTGCATTTCAGTCAATTAATTGTGTTTTAACAAGATTTTGTCTATCTATGTTATCCTCCCCACAGTCATCCACCCAGTTACTCACTCAACATCATTCCCCTACCAACCCCATTCAACAATGACTTCACTTTCTCCCACCTTGTATCATTCACCTACCAATTCACACTCACCCATTTGCATCAAGCTTTCCACTGGCATTCACGTAATTCATATAACCAGTCGTCATAATTACCTATGCACACAGTCAACCCCCCATATTCAGGGGCATATTTATACTCCGTTTGCGCCGAATTAGCGTCGTTTTTTTCGACGCAAATTCGGCGCAAAACTAACGCCATATTTATACTTTGGCGCTAGACGCGTCTAGGGCCAAAGTATGAGTAAAGAGCATCATTTTTTAGCGTGAACGCCTTCCTTGCGTTAATGAGATGCAAGGAAGGCGTTCCCGTCTAAAAAAATGACGGCGTCGTATTTATACTCCCGGGCAAAAATCACGCCCGGGAGTGGTCGGGTCAAAAAACCCCACATTTGCGCCACTTTTTAATGCCTGGGTCAGGGTAGGCGTTAAGGGGCCTGTGGGCTCAAAATGAGCCCACAGGTGCCCTCCCCTGCCCCCAGGGACCCCCCCTGCCACCCTTGCCCACCCCAGGAGGACACCCAAGGATGGAGGGACCCATCCCAGGGACATTCAGGTAAGTTCAGGTAAGTATACATTTTTTTTTTTTTTTTTTTTTGGGTGGCATAGGGGGGCCTTATTTGTGCCCCCCTACATGCCACTATGCCCAATGACCATGCCCAGGGGACATAAGTCCCCTGGGCATGGCCATTGGGCAAGGGGGCATGACTCCTGTCTTTACTAAGACAGGAGTCATGTAAATGGCGTCTGGGCGTCGTTAAAAATGGCGCAAATCGGGTGGAGGCGATTTTTTGCGTCAACCTGACTTGCACCATTTTTAAGACGCCCTAGCGCCACTTTTCCCAACGCCGGCGCTGCCTGGTGTACGTGGTTTTTTTCCACGCACACCAGGCAGCGCCGGTCTGCTTGCGCCGGCTAACGCCATTCAATAAATACGGCGCCCGCATGGCGCTTCAGAATGACGTTAGCCGGCGCAAATTTTTTTGACGCTAAACTGCGTTAGCGCAGTTTAGCGTCAAAAAGTATAAATACGGGCCTCAATGTCTCACCCATTCACACAAACCCACCAAACCACTCATTGAGTGACTGGCAATTACACTCATAAAAGGTTACACTAAGTGGCCTTGTTAGTGCTTGTTTTCTCCTCCCTGCACATCACATCTCGGTGTCCTCTGCCAGAACAATAAGCACATATAACCTGCAATGGAGATAAAACAACCACATGTAGTTGTGGCAGCAAAGAGTTTTGCACTGACCCCATTACTACTGCAGCGAAGACAGCAGTTAGAAACAAAAAGAAAAAGAAACAATAGAAGAAACAGATTTTTACTTCTTTCTCCAAACTTACTTGTGCAGTTTTTTGGAGGCAGCTGCTGATCTGTTCCTCTTTCTCATAAAGGTTACGTTACACCACATTACACCACATCTTTGTTTTTATTTAACATTTTTACAGCTTTTCATGTGGTAGTCACAGAGAGGAACACATCATGTTTCAATCCTTACTGATCTTCACTAAACACAGACCTCCAGCATGAAAGTTTGTAAATCTCTCACCTCAAATACAGTGTTTTTTCAGTGACATTTATACTGTATGACAAATGTTCCAGGCCCTTTCCTGCTTCACAAGTAAAACTATCCTCTTTTTTTTCCTAAGTTGTTCAGGATGGGATCTCGGCTTTTCATACATGCTGACATGCTGTGCTGAGCATAAATGTACTCAGAAATACACTAAATCAAGCGCGAACTGTGAAACTACATGAACTCACCCCTTCTCATCTCTCACAGGGTGAGGTTTGGTCAGTGAAGCTTGCTGGCCCCACCTCACAATGTGAAAAGTTATGAATGGGTGGGGTAACTGCTGTGAGTGGCATGCAAACTTGCAGAACCCGGGCTTGAAAGCTAAATGCCCGAGGCTGTTTTTAATGGGCGCTCTGGATGAAGGAGGAGAAATAAAAGCAACATCACAGCGCTGCGAGGAAAAACCAGGGCTCTGCGTGGATAAGCCCTGCTAGTGCAGAATCAGGCACATTCTCACGAAGGGGCATGCCTAGCAAAAATGCCTAGTAATGTAGCCTCGTTGTTTTATTTCTGTTTAGTGAAGCTTTCATTCTACGAAGCTATGAAAGCAAAGGGGGCGTAGCCCCTGTTCCCATACACAGGAGCCGCTGCTGAATGTAGCACGATTTCCTTTAGATGGTAAGAATTGCCTTTTGGGTCACATATCCATTATAGTCTAGTTAGTCCTATCTGCAACAGATATACAGCACACTGGTGCAATGTAGTGCATTTATGTACAGGTGTGTTCATAGACTGATTCACAGTAGCAGTTCTTGCAGCAACAACCCCAACATTTTTTGAGAGCCAAAGAACGTACAGACAGAGTCCATGGGAGATACATGTCATCTGACGTGGAGGAGAGGAGTATCCCACTAAAGAGGAGGTCCAACTTGCCATTAGGGAAGGTAGGCCTCATTGAAAGTCCACAAATGTATCAGATTAGCGGGTGGGCATACAAAAAAGAGGCAGTACCAAGTGGGAAGGGCGATGTTATGATAATTAACACAGGTCCAATGGGAAACTGGCCAAGAGCCACAGACAAATGTTTCTGGCTAGTTCTCTGCTGGAAATTGGTAAAGTCCCCATCTTCTTCCTCTGATGTATGTTGTGCCTCCCCTGAGGGTGGAGGGGTTTATGCAGGAGACATCTGAGGCACACATATATCAGGTGCTGAAGATGGGGCTCCCCTGTCCTCAGCAGCATTTGCCTATGCCAACAAGAAAAGCAGCACAGTGCTGAGAAGAGCCTGCTGGCTTGCCTGCATAGCAACAATGTCACGGTGAAAGGCACCCATTGTTGCAGCATAGGGGACCTAGTTCTGTTCCATTTGTTCAAGAATGGTGTGTTTAGACCCCAGCTGGGTGGCAACGTCACTGGTGTCACATCGGCAGGGTTTTTTTTCTGGCATCTGTCTCATGACACCAGGTGTGTCCGCCAGGGACTGTTCCTATCTATGGAGTGGAGGGTAGGTGCATCAAATTGCCTCAGAGGTGTCCTTATTGGGGCTGAGGCACCTACGGACTCCCTCTGGGCTGCCTGTGATATTCTCCATCCCTGCCTTCACCTCATCTACCAGCTGACACTGGACTCCTACCTCCTACTATTGGAAGTCAACTTGGGGGTCCCCACAATCCAGGGCTAGGCTTGGCCTGCAGATGGTTATATACTGTGGTAGGCAGTTCCTGTGGAGACCCAGCGATGCTGCCAGCCCCTCCTAGAACCAGAGAAGGTGTTCCAAGGGAGTTGAGGAGTTGCTGAAAGGTGTCATCTTCTTCCAGGAGGGGGCAGGATGGCATTGTCAGCAGGTTGGTTATCCAGGACAGTCAACTAGTCACGAGGTGTATTGTCTCCCTCTGCAATGAAATGGAAATCTGTCATTGGTGATCTATGCCAGATTTGCTATGAGTAATCTGGCTGACATACATAATGTATCCTCATTCACTTTCAGTTCAACATTGATGTGTGAAATACATGTGACTGATGGGAATTGAGGCCAAGTTGCACTGTAGTTGCATTTCAGACGGTAGTATCTCTGCGTTGTTCAGACACCATTGTGTGACAAGGGTCATTTTTCACGTCATACCACACATTGCAACACAGATACATAGCTTGCTGGCTTGCTCTATCTGTGCTGGTAAGTTGAGGTTAGGTCCACATCTGCCTTGGTGGTTAGCTTTACTTTTCATGATGGCTATACTGAATGCGGTTTCATGTATTGATAGCACTATTATGCTGAGCACAAATGCACCAAGTCAACAGGGTGCCTGAATTCCCTCTGGCCACTACTCAGCCCATAGCTCCTGGAAAAGTGACATGGGTTTGGTCATGTATTTGATTTGATCCTGCAGTCTACCTTTCAAACAGTACACCACAGCAGTCTGTCTTGTTGTGCTATCTTGAGAGGAGCCACAAATTTCCTTCCACCGAACATTCCCCCTAATCTCCTGATAAAAATGGTACCTCATTTGTTTTGGTATGCCTAATGCCCATGACAGGAAATGCCCCAAAGCGCAACATGAACACATCAAATTTTTACATTGAAAACTGATGTTTTTTTTAGAAAGTGCCTAGCTGTGGATTTTGTTCTCTAGCTCAGCTGGTACCTAGGAAAACCTACCAAACCTGTACATTTGTAAAAACTAGACACCTAGGGGAACCCAGGATGGGGTAACTTGTGGCGCTCTCACCAGGTTCTGTTACCCAGAATCCTTTGCAAACCTCAAAATCTGGCAAAAAAAACACTTTTTACTCAGATTTCAGTGACAGAAAGTTCTGGAATCTGAGAGGAGCCACAAATTCCCTTCTATGCAGCATCCCCCCAAGTCTCTCAATAAAAATGGTACCTCACTTGTGTGGGTAAGCCTAGTGCCTGTGTCAGGAATAGATCAAACAACAGTCAATGTTAGTCCTTACATGAGGGCAACTGCTGACCCTGGAGTGATCAATTCCTGACACAGGCACTAGGTATAGGCCCTTTATCAGTACAGGTGGGGAAACACTGGGTGGTAGGCATTTTGTGGTTCCTTGCATATATTCCTGTGGTTTGTGTGACAGAAATTAAAGAAAAAAATTGAGTTTGTATTCAACATTTCACCTTTGCAGGGTATTCTGGGTATGTGAACGTTGTGGAATCCACACAAGCCATATCTCTGTGGACTCCCCCAGGTGCCTAGTTTTCAGAAATGTCTGGGTTTGGTAGGTTTGCTTATATAGCTGCCGAGCCTCTGGCCAAAAATGCAGGTGCCTGCCTTACAAAACCAGGTTGTTTTGTGATGGATAATTTTGATGTCTATGCAATACGATTTGGGCAGTGGAATTTGGGGCTGAACTAAATTTTGGAGCTCCAAAGAGAGCACTCTCTCAGTGCTTGCCACCACATGCACCTGCTAACCTGCTATTGTTCCGCTGCACAGACTGTGCTTGGGAAGGGACAGCAGGACTGTGCTCATCACCTCCCTCTGAATCACTGGAAGAGGAGTTGTCAGAAAAATCACTCCCAGACTCTGCACCAT
Source organism: Pleurodeles waltl (assembly GCF_031143425.1). NCBI lineage: Eukaryota > Metazoa > Chordata > Amphibia > Caudata > Salamandridae > Pleurodeles > Pleurodeles waltl. Next base: position 579,197,817 of record NC_090437.1, read on the forward strand.
TATCCTATCCCTCAGATGCTGTCTCAGTATCTGCTGTCTCAGTCTCTGGTCCTACGTCAAAGCTGTCCTCTATAACCAAAGTTAGGGCTTGAGTAGCAGTCATCCAACAAGACGGCATCTCTGCTACTGGCTAAACTCTCACTCTAAAACACTAGCCTACGTAGACAGACACAAAATTGCTGGTGTGTGTGTGTGTGTGTGATGCGTGCAACAGTTAAAGGTCAATCACCTTACCTTTGCTTTTTCCCTTGATCAGCACGTTCTCTCAACACGCTAAAAAAAACAAAAAAAGACACACTATTACTTCACCTTGTCACATACCAATCGTCACAGTCCTCTGGCGCCCTGTCCAACAATCATTATTGGTGCTCCCACTCCTATGACTTCCTCCTCGGATTCCCTCACTACCGCTCAGCAAAAGTGATCTTCATCTCTCCATAGTCCCCCTCGCACATACATTTCATTTGTATTATAGCACAGGTACTGGCTGGCTTTACCAATCCACTCAGCTATTTACATAAAATACAGATTAGATCTTTGCAGGAGGCATATAAACTTTCTCCGCTCCTTTATGGCATCAAAACCGCTAATAGACAAAAGTCAGATCCTTTTGTAGCAAAACATAATCACAAGAGTTACTCAACTTTTTAATTGCATCCTAAAAGCTACATTAGAAACGCGTCAGTTGAAGTATGTGCATTGCTTTGAAGATGCAAGCTGCAACTGCAAAAGAATTGGTGGTGAATATATAACATATACATATATATATATATATGATATATTATAGGAAATGTATTCCAATCATAATACAGTGGAAGATGTTATTGAGTGATGCAATAGTTAGCATTCATTGGATTTTGTAGACAATATAATATCCATAATCGCCAACAATAAGTGGTGATTGGAATGTTTTATGTTGCCTTGAGGAACACAGAATAGTAAGTGTTTATTTTTTATTTTGATTTTCTCTTTCTTTCTATGTTTATAAGATAGTAGGTGAAGAGATGAATTTTCCATCACTGTTTTCAACATGTAATATTCACATAATTTATATAGAAGTGGTTTTGATGGTTATCACTTTGCACTTTATTTAGTGGCCCTTTTGTCTTTACTACATGCATAAATTATAATTTTGAATGAAGGATTAAAAATTAGTACATTATGCCTTACAAAACAAAATTGCTTTTCGTGTGTCAGAAATACCAGACACTTCGAATGGTGAAGGTAAATCTAGGACTTAAAGGATAAAATGCTCTCATACATCGGTTAGAATACATGATGCAATCATATGAAAAGGATCCATATTAAAAATCCCTAGCTCAGTTTAACAATATAGCCAGATTATTTATAAATATTTATAGCACTTGACACTTTATCATTGTTTTTTAATTATGAATTGGATAATAATAATGATTTTATTTATTCTGTGATTTGAATAATGATAAATGTCATTTTGAATACTTAACTACAGGACAATGACTATTCAGTTCTCATGACTATATTTGTTAATAATTTATAATATTTAAAAGTATTTAAAAGATATTTGAAAAAATAAACATTGAAGAACATTTTCTATAAACATTTAAAAACATTTACAAATGGTTGATCAATAACAATTGGTAATATTGGTTTAAAATATGCAAAAATATATATTTTTAAATGTGTCAATTATGATATGGCATTGAGCTAATGAAGATACATCTTCTTGCAGGTTTTTTTTCTATATTGGGTAGTAAAATCTGTATTGTTGGCATCTATTATGATAATTGATGGAACCTGCGAGGACCATATGTTGTATCAATGTCCAGGTTGTCGAAAACATTATATGTGAATATTGTTAAGGCAGTGCTTTGTCATCAGCATGTAGGTTTACTTGAGCTATTTGCATGTTTAAAGATGGCCGCACCATTAGTTTACACTAGTATGAAATGGAAACAAATGATGGTCTTTAACTATATATATATATATATAAAATGCTGTTTTTTGGCTAAGTTTGTCCAGCAGAAGGCGTTTGCCGAAATGCATTGACATTCTGTGCAGGAAACTGTGACACCATTATATGGAATAAAATTGATTAAACTCAACTCTGAACTTTGAACTTTGCTTTGTCCTCACAATTCGGAGACGATCAAGGGATCAGTGCAGCTGTCAGGTGGATATTGTTCCATCTGTTGGGGATTAATTATATATATATATATATATATGTAAAGAGATCACTTTTAAATGTGGGTGTGGTTTTCCTGGGGGCAGATCGCAGCCCCCATGGAAACCACACACGCATTAACAAAAGTGATCTCTCTTGATATATAAATATATATAGCTATATCCACATATCTATATATATATATATATATATATATATATATATATATATATATATATAAATATATTGAAATATCTATACATAGGTCTATACATATCTATAGATCTGTGTATTTTTTAATAGTTGTATGGTTTCCCATACATCTACTTAAAACAAATTGCCCCTGCTCACAGACGACCCCCTGTCAATTTCATAAAAAAAAAAATATATATATATATATATATATATATATATATATATATTATTTTTTTTTACCCCTGGGGTAAACATTTCTTAAAATGCCCGGGGGGGGGCGTTCTCAGAGGGGGCTGACTCCTCCAAGTGAAATCCCTGGTTTCCATTGAGGTTTCCTACCCCTTGCAATGCACCAGAGGATTTTTCAACCCCCTCCCTGATGTCAGCCACTGGTCATGACCCACACCAGGGAGGTAGTGTTGACATCGGCCAGTGGCCAACATCCGCACTTATGAAGTCAATTATTTTTTTTCTAGGATTTTTGTTTATTGTTTTTAACAACTGTTCAAAATTCAGTATAGGTTGATGAATGCGTGTCAAGGAGTAAAGCATAAATTATTGTGACGCTGAAGTGATCAGTATTAACATGCCTTGTGTGAAGTAGGTTGAATGTTTTAAAGGTTCCATATATTATGCAAATGAAAGATTTAAAGATTAGAATATGATTTTGAGGGTGTTGGCAGTCAAAGAGAAGGAAACACTTGTGAACAACTCTGTTAGTTCTAGGGGACTGTTTATATCAGGGAAGAGTTGAGAAGAGTTGAGGTGTGGGTACTTTGGGTTTACTTGCCTATTTTTGGTGTTACACCATCCTTCTTAGATTTTTAAGTCTTAACTTTTTAACTGTGGGCATACTATTTGCAAGATGCAGGGGGATGTTCTGGTCTACTTTCCTCAATATTGAACCACGTTGTTCATCAAATATGGCACTAAGGCCCTTATTACAGACTGCCAGACTCTCAGTGGCAGTCATGTCCTCTGACGGTTTGGCGGTCGGACCGCCAAATTAAGAGTTTGGCAGTCTGACTGCCAATCGACCACCGTCTCCCCCGTCAACAATATTCCCGACGGGAAGACAGTGGTGCAGGTGAAAATCAGCCAGGGCAGTCCTGAAATTATTGTCGGCCTGTTGATTATGACCTAGTTCTCCATCAGCATTTTCATGGCATTTCACCACCATGAAAAGGATGGCGGAGAACAGGTGCACAGGGCAAAAAGGGGTGGACAGCACTTCCGATTCCCACGGCATTGGCAGTGCAGGTGTCCCCCTTCCCAGCACCCTCGTAATGCGCACTATCTTCTGTGCATTTTTTGCAATGCTCCGGTGGCGCTATGCCCTGCACTGTATTTACAAGATGGCATTAAGCCACTTTTTGTGGCTTAACGCCACCTTGTAAATACAGCCCCTTCACACTCAGCATTTTGCCTGGAAGAGGCATGCAATGGGTGTTGCTGTGGATGTGCTACAGCAACACAAATTGCATTTTGACCCTGCCTTGGATTAACGAGTTTTCGTAAACCTGAGGCAGCACCAAAAGCTAATGCTTTCATTTCTCCTTGTTTTTTGCTCTATCTATGTGTGCTGCATTTTGCAGCACACATAGAAAGAGTAAATTGCCATTTAAGATTGTTTTTGTGCAGGGAGGTGTTCCTTCCTGCACAAAACAATCTCCCCCTCAACGCAATCATCCTTGCACTATGGGTCACTGCCTTGGTACACGGCTGCAAATATAGAGCCAGCACAAGGGAAACACAAGGATATGCCGTATTCTAGTAAATACGCCGCATCCCTATGTTTTGAAAATGGCTTTGAACTATGCTACAAAATTTGGCGCAGAGTTGTGCATTGTCATTTTGTATTAAATCTCACCCTTAATGCTTAAAATGTGTATTATTTATCCAGTGTAGAGGAAAAAATATGATTTTTTTCAGTGTTGTCCTAATGAAAAATGCTAGTCACCCAAATACTGTTGGAGGAAATAATTTAAGTTAATTTCCTGCTCAATAAAGACAGATAAATAATCATGCTTTTTTAATATGAAATGTGTTGATGTTTGCCTTTTGGAGTGAAGTTTTGGCTTTACATGAGTATCTTCATATGATTTTGGTTTTTAGGAGTTTGTTGTACTGAAAGAAATGAAATGCTAATGTTAGAACATTTTACTTATGTTTACAAAATGTATGGTAATGGTGTACAATGAAATAATATGATATACATTTGAATCATAGTTTGTAAAAAAAAGCTTATGTTTTAATTTTTATTCTAGTTGAAGACAGTAGTTCTTAGTGTTTATTACCCTGTAATGATTTAGGTAGGTTACTAAACATTTTGGAACTGTTTGAGAAGTTATTTATCTGATCGTTTGGCAATTTGGGGCAGATATATGTCTTTTTGGTGCAGGGCAGCAAGTCACTTTGCTGCACTGTCCTGCGTCAAAGGGAAAGGACAGGAATGTGCTGTATCTATGCAATATGGCGCATTCATGTCCTTTCGCACTGCACTGGTGCATTTTGGTTGCCTAGCGCCAATGCAGACACCCTTGCACCGTGCTACAAGGGTGCCTGCTTTGCAGGCAGGATTGGATCTGTGCAGGAAGAGGCATCTTCCTGAACAAAAACAATCCTGGGAGGTGTTTTTCTCTTTCTATGTACGCTGCAGAATGCAGCCCACATAAAAAGAGGAAGAAACAAGGACAAATTGTGCTTTTTCTCCTTGTTGTCCCTCCCTAGGGAAAGCATAAGGTTTTGGCACATCCCCAAGTTCATATGGGCTTGTAAATCTTGGGATGCATCAAAAGCCATCGGTGTTGCATGGAAACACCCACTTCAACACCTATGGAACACCTCCCTAATGCAGAGAAAGGCAACACAGCACTTTGTGATGCCTTCCTATACTCCATATCTGTGAAGCCGTTCAAAGCCAAGCAAAGTGGCTTTGCATGACCTCATAGATATGGTTGCAAGTTTTGTGGGGCCATTATGTCACAAAAAATTACACAACAGTGCAATGGACTTATAACTATGCACCTTGAGGTAAAGGTTGCTTGACTTTCTATGCTAGAGTAACCTGTTTAATTGAATGTAGATCTAGGGCGTCATTACAACCCTGGCGGACGGTGTTAAAGCAGCGGAAATACCGCAAACAGTCTGGCGGACAAAAAAAGGGAATTATGACCCTGGCGGAAACCGTCAACAAAGACAGCCACTTTAACACTTCGCCTGCCACGGCGGTACAGACAAGCAGCGCGGCGGTCACTGCCAACAGACAGGCGGAAGACAATGTACCGCCCACAGTATTACAACCCGCCAGTCCGCCACCTTTTCCGGGGCGGATTCACCGTGGATAAAACCACGGCGGAAACAGCTTTTGCTATGGGAAAACACTCACCTGAACATATCCCACGAGGAACGAGGAATCCATGGAGCCGGAACTCCAAATACTCCCTGCCCTTGTCTTTCTGCTCCTCTACGACCAACAGCTACGTAGGTGCCGCAGACAACGGTGACTACTGCACCTACGACATGGGGGAGGCAAAAGTTAGGGGGACACCCACCAAACACCCCCACCCTTGCATATTACAACATACACACCAATGCATTCACAAAAAATCACAGTAACAACCCACAATCCCCCAGGAAGAATGAATACACAAAGCAAAAATCGGTCAAACAATGTAATGTGCCAATATACATGTCATACAAAAATATACAGATATATATATGAAAATCAGTCATTATTATATACAATACGAGAAGTAGTGCAGATATGTACATAACAATGGCTGTGCACCAACAGTCCAAAAATGCATGGGCGAGGCCCACAAACGATACCTGACCACAATCGGAGAGAACACTGCCGGGGCATCAGATAGAAATACTACAGGCACCTCAGGGGGAAGGGAAGGGGGGGCACCTCAGCCGGATGACTGCAAAGCCAGATCCACGACGGGGCTCCATGCCCATTTATGCCATCCTGGGGAGTGCAAAGCCACAGTCTCTCAAGTCCATACAGTGGGTGGTTTGCCCACTGTGCCATCCTGGGTAGAACAAAACCACAGTCTCACAAGTCCATACAGTGGGTGGTTTGCTCACTGTGCCATCCTGGGGAGTGCAAAGCCACAGTCTCTCAAGTCCATACAGTGGGTGGTTTGCCCACTGTGCCATCCTGGGGAGTGCAAAGCCACAGTCTCTCAAGTCTATACAGAGGGTGGTTTGCCCACTGTTACATCCTGGGGAGTGCAAAGCCACAGTCTCTCAAGTTAATGCAGGTCTGTACTGGTACTGGGGGGGATTGGTGGCCAGACTGGATGAGTCTCCCCGTGAAAGGTCGTGTCCTGTCACTGTCCCAGCTGCACATGGGATAAGGATGCCTGATGTGGCGGTCCATTCATTCCTACCCGGTGCATTGCCCTGTTCAGCGGTGCTTTGCCATGGCGGTCTTTGCCCTGTTCAGCGGTGCTTTGACATGACGGTCTTTGCCCTGTTCAGCGGTGCTTTGACATGGCAGTTCAGGACTGTTCAGCGGTGCTTTGCCATGGCGGTCTTTGCCCTGTTCAGCGGTGCTTTGCCATGACGGTCTTTGCCCAGTTCAGCGGTGCTTTGCCATGGCGGTCTTTGCCCTGTTCAGCGGTGCTTTGCCATGGCGGTCTTTGCCCTGTTCAGCGGTGCTTTGCCATGGCGCTCTTTGCCGTGTTCAGCGGTGCTTTGACATGGCGGTTCAGGATTGTTCAGCGGTGCTTTGACATGGCGGTCTTTGCCCTTTTCAGCGGTGCTTTAACATGGCGGTCTTTGCCCTGTTCAGTGGTGTTTTGCCATGGCGGTTCTGATAAGGACATTGGTGTGTGGCATGACGTTCTCTACACTGGACATTGGTGTGTGGCATGACGTCTTTTACACTGAACATTGGTGTGTGGCATGACGTTTCATCACTGCCCAGTGGGGCTGTGGCAGCCGGGGCCCTCCAGGGCACTGACTCCGGCGGTGGCCTCTGGACCAGTGACGATACTTGGGCCCTCCTGGGCTGTGACTCTGGCGGTAGTCTCCTGATCAGTGATGATACTTGGGCCCTCCTCGGCTGTGACTCTGGCGGTGGTCTCCTGGCCAGTGACGATACTTGGGCTCTCCTGGGCTGTGACTCTGGCGGTGGTCTCCTGACCAGTGACGATACTTGGGCCCTCCTGGGCTGTGACTCTTGCGGTGGTCTCCGGACCAGTGACGATACTTGGGCCCTCCTGGGCTGTGACTCTGGCGGTGGTCTCCGGAACAGTGACGATACTTGGGCCCTCCTGGGCTGTGACTCTGGCGG